>NC_092715.1:254993488-255303175 GCF_047496885.1 Scyliorhinus torazame | reverse complement strand
GTCCCGTGCCCGCTGGGACAGCCGGTAACGGTGGACAGCCACCCGCCTGTGTCTACCCCGTCTGCCCTGACCATTGCCCCCATCCCCCTCATCTGGGGAGGACGGGGCTTCTTCCTGCTGCTCCTCCACTCCGCCCTCCTCTGCCTGCGGCACATTGCCCCTCTGCTGGGCTATGTTGTGCAGGACGCAGCACACCACAATGATGCGGCCGACCCTATCTGACCGATACTGAAGGGCGCCCCCAGAGAGGTCCAGGCACCTGAAACTCATCTTCAGCACGCCAAAGCACCTCTCGATCACTCCCCTTGTCGCTACATTGGCATCATTGTAGCGGTTCTCCGCCTCATTGCGTGGTCTCCGTATAGGCGTCATCAGCCACGATCGCAATGGGTAGCCCCGGTCGCCCAGCAACCAGCCCCTCAGCCGGGATGGCGTCCCTCGTACATGCCGGGGATGGATGACCGCGACAACACGAATGAGTCGTGTACACTGCCTGGGTGACGGGCGCAGACGTGCAGGATCATCATGCGGTGGTCGCAGACCACCTGTACGTTCATCGAATAGGTCCCCTTCCTATTAGTGAACACGGCCCTGTTATCTGCATGTGGCCGCACGGCGACGTGCATCCCATCGATCGCGCCCTGGACCATGGGGAACCCGGCCACGGCAGAGAAGCCCACGGCCCGGGCATCTTGGCTGGCGGTGCGCCATGGCATATAGGGCATCTGTCACTGCCCGGATGCACCGGTGCACCGAAGTCTGCGATATGCCGGACAGGTCCCCACTCGGTGCCTGGAATGACCCCGTTGCATAAAAGTTCAGGGCCACCGTAACCTTGACGGACACGGGGAGAGGGTGTCCCCCGCCAGTGCCACGCGGTGACAGGTGTGGCAGCAGGTGGCAGATGTGTGCCACGGTTTCCCGGCTCATCCGGAGTCTCCTCCTGCATTCCCGGTCCGTGAGGTCCTGGTATGACTGCCGGGGCCGGTACACACGGGGCGCCCTCGGGTGCCTCCGTTGCCATGGGGCCGCGACGTCCTCCTCCCCCTCCTCGTCCTGTCGGTGAGGTTTCCCTCCAGCCTGGGCGGCTGCCGCCTGCCCCTCCAGCCTGCGCCGCCTCTCTGGCACGCTCCTCCTCCTCCTCCTCATCCAGGGCAATATAGACATGAGCGGCTGCCACCACGGCGGCCAACATCGCTGGATGATCTGAAAACATGACGGCCTGGTGGGGGGGAGGGGAACGACGACATGTCATCATTGCCCATATCCCCTCCTCCCCCGAGCCAGGTGGCATGGACCGCATGGGTCCAACTGTTGGAGGCTGGCACCTGGCCAGGTGGACCAACTCACTTGCCCTCCCATCCCCCTCCTCGGCACGGACCCCCCCCCCGCCAACCTCCACCACAGCACGGACCCTCCCCCAACCTCCCCCCCCGGCACGGCACGGACCCCCCCCAACCTCCACCCCGGCACGGCACGGACCCCCCCCCCAACCTCACCCCGGCACGGACCCCCCCCCAACCTCCACCCCAGCACGGACCCCCCCCCAACCTCCACCCCGGCACGGATCCCCCCCCCAACCTCCACCCCGGCACGGACCCCCCCCCCCAACCTCCACCCCAGCACGGACCCCCCCCCAACCTCCACCCCAGCACGGACCCCCCCCAACCTCACCCCGGCACGGACCCCCCCCCAACCTCCATCCCAGCACGGACCCCCCCCCCCAACCTCCACCCCGGCACGGCACGGAACCCCCCCAACCTCCACCCCGGCACGGCACGGACTCCCCCCCAACCTCCACCCCGGCACGGCACGGACCCCCCCCAACCTCCACCCCGGCACGGACCCCCCCCAACCTCACCCCGGCACGGACCCCCCCCCAACCTCCATCCCAGCACGGACCCCCCCCCCAACCTCCACCCCGGCACGGCACGGACTCCCCCCCAACCTCCACCCCGGCACGGCACGGACCCCCCCCCAACCTCCACCCCGGCACGGCACGGACACCCCCCAACCTCCACCCCAGCACGGACCCCCCCCAACCTCCACCCCGGCACGGCACGGACCCCCCCCCAACCTCCACCCCGGCACGGCACGGACCCCCCCCCCAACCTCCCCCCAGGCACGGACCCCCCCCCAACCTCCACCCCGGCACGGACCCCCCCCAACCTCCAGCCCAGCACGGACCCCCCCCAACCACCACCCCGGCACGGACCCCCCATCCACCTCCCCGGCACGGACCCCCTCCCGGCACTCCCCCGGAGCCCAGCCTACTCTAACCCCCCCGCCACCCCCCACCCCCTCCCCCGCCGCACACACACACACACAACCCGAGACACACCTCTCCTCCCGCATTCAGACTGCGGCCACGCCATCGCCTGCCCAGAGCCAACCCCCCAGGCCGTCACTCACCTCCACGCTGGTCGGCGTGAACCTGGAGCACAGGGTCACGCCGATGAAAAGGAGGTTTGATTTACGTCGACGTGAACGGTCATCACGTCGACGGGACTTCGGCCCATCCGGAAGGGAGAATATCGGCAGGCCGAAAATCGGCTGCCTTGCGCAGACCCGTGACATTCTCCACGGCAGCGGCGACATTAACGCCGCGCCGACTTTTCTCCCTTCGGAGACTTCGGCAATCGGCGGGGGCGGGATTCACGGCGGCCAACGGCCATTCTCCGACCCTCTGGGGGGTCAGAGAATGACGCCCAGGTTCTCTGCAGCAATAGCTGTAAGTCACTAATTTTTAGTTATTTCCTCGATCTGAAGAGAAGTAACATAACGGAGCAGATGTAAACGGTTTGGAAAAGGAAAGTTGAGCAAACTAATCTTGTGACCCAAAGTAAAAACATTAACAGGAAGCAAAGCAAGAGGACTTCCAATGTGGCAATGTCAAGTCACTCACAGTGCCACGTGCAAGGACAATGTCAAGTTACTGACAGTGTCACATGCAAGGACAATGTCAAGTCACTCACAGCGTCACGTGCAAGGACAATGTCAAGTCACTCACAGCGTCACATGCAAGGACAATGTCAAGTCACTCACAGCGTCACATGCAAGGACAATGTCAAGTCACTCACAGTAACACATGCAAGGACAATGTCAAGTCACTCACAGCGTCACGTGCAAGGACAATGTCAAGTCACTCACAGCGTCACGTGCAAGGACAATGTCAAGTCACTCACAGTGTCACGTGCAAGGACAATGTCAAGTCACTCACAGTGTCACATGCAATGACAATGTCAAGTCACTCACAGTATCACGTGCAAGGACAATGTCAAGTCACTCACAGTGTCACATGCAAGGACAATGATGAACAAGAAGATTGCATTAAGCAGATCATGGCTCAGCCAATGGGATGGAAGGGAGGATGTTGGATTGCTAGGACACTGGAATGAGTTCTAGGGTCTGGGCGTACTCTAGGGACAGGAGGTGATTCACTGTAATTGGATCAGTATTAATGCCCCAATGCAGAGTCAGTCATAGACCAATTGTTCAGGATTGAAAACATGGACGCAGGGAAGAGGTAAATCTTGATTCAAGGAGGATCTACGAGGAAGTATTGTGCAGTTACAAGGCCATCTGAAATTGTTGTTGCAATGGAGTCAGTGGGAACAGCTGAAGACGAGACGGAGGGGAGGAAATAAATAAGAAAAAAAATTAAAAGAGGCAAGGATTTGACAAAGGGACAAATTTGTATTCTTTCACAAAATGTGGGTGTCGCTGACAAAGCCAGAATTTATGGCCCTTTCCTAATTGATCTTGAGAAAGTGGTAGTGAGCCGCCTTCTTCAGTCCAGCGGAGTTGCTTGCTGGACCATTTCCGAGGGCAATTAATCACCAAATAATTTGTTGTAGGTCTGGAAGCACATTTTGGCCAGAAACAGAGAATCCTGACGGTGTGCCGCACCGGAAATCTGGAGCGGCGAAATGGAGAAATCCGCCCCCTGACTCTTACCGACCCCTGACACGCCAGATTAGCACTGCCCAGCCATGAACCTCACCTCCCCACCACTGGTGTTGTAATAACGCCGGTGTGAAGTCATGCTGGTGGTGGGATGGGCAGAGGGTGGGACGACATCTGGCGTTTCCCAAGGATATGGTGTCAAGCTATTTAATTACATTTAATATTCTAATTCATTGAAATCAGGTTCACACCCTTTCTCGGCGGCTCGGTAGCACAGTGGGTAGCACTGTCGCTTCACATCTCCAGGGTCCCAGGTTCGATTCCCGACTTGGGTCACTGACTGTGCGGAATCTGCACATTCTTCCCGTGTCTGCGTGGGTTTTCTTCGGGTGCTCCGGTTTCCACCCACAGTCCAGAGATGTGCAGGTTAGGTTTATTGGCTGTGCTAAATTGCCCCTAGTGTCCAAAAAAAGGTTAGGTGGTGTTACTGGATTATGGGGATAGGGTAGAGGTTTGGGCTTGGGTAGGGTACTCTTTCCAAGGGCCGCAGAATCGATGGGCCGAATGGCCTCCTTCTGCACTGTAAATTCTATGATTTGTCTATGATTGCATAAGCAGGGAGGGATGGGAACATGGTGCTCAGAGATTTTGTCAGAGCAAATTCTTTTATCGCCCTCTCACAAGTGTTAACAGCCACAACGGGATTTGCCCCCACGGCGAATTGGCCCTGAAAATCTCACCCTACAGGTTTGGCCTGATCGGAGTCTGCTGCTTAACATCAAATGGAAATGAGTCCAGCAGCCCGGCTCAACAAGCAGTCAGTTACTATCTCTCAACTCCTTGAAACCTGCTTGGTTTTCTGATCAACACATGCTGAAAGGTCTAAGCAAAGAAAGCCCATCATTTTGCAGTGCCATTCGTTTCAAAGATTCTCATTTGCTCGTCTCCGATAATAAACTGATCGGGTCTAAACTCAGCCACAAAGGAAACACCTTATGGACTTTGACATCGCGAATTCTGGAAATCCCGTGACGTAATAATCATTTCTCAGGTTCTTGTACTATCGCTATCCATAGTTGTACAACTGTTTTTTTCCATTCTCCCCTTCCTGTGTGTGAGTGGGTGAGTAAGTGCGAGTGTGAGAGTGTGTGTAAGTGTGAGAGTGTGTGTGCAGTGGAGCAGGATGTGATGAACATTCTTCCCCTAGGTTTTGAATGTGAAATAAACTAACCTTCTGAGTTAATCATAACATAGGTTTGTTGAGAGCGATTACTAAATTGGATCACACAAACCTAGAATTTGGGAAAAAGCAGCATACATCAAAAATAATCCAAGAAATATGCTTAGGGACAGTTGGTGTGATAAAATAAATACAGTTTCCCTCCTTTCCTGCCTGTAACAAACAGTCTTTGTGCTTTCCATTTGGAAGCTGAAATACCTTTCCCTCTCAAGTGACAATCTGCAACTATTCTCACATCTTTTGTCTGCCCAAATTGGCACCTATATGGTGAGCAGAATCACAAAGTAGCAATGTAAAGCCGTTGAAAGAGTTCAGCGAAAGGCTTCTTGGGTGCGACTTTATGGCCTTGACATGCCCAACTTGGTGACGTGAAGAGGCCATTTAATTTCATGAGAGGCCTCTGACGAGATTTGCGATGCTCAGAGCGCCTTTCAGCTTATTTAAATATGCATAAACTGGATTCTCCTGAGCATGGGAACTAACAGCCCCACCAGGGAGACCTCCCCATGGCCCACCCAAACGTTGATTAGGTGTAACGGCACCTGGAAGGGGGGGGGGGGTCTCTCAGGCCATTGGAGGCAACCGGGTGTTCGGACTCTGGGTAGCGTGGTAGCCTGGCGCTCCCACTGGCACCCCAGCACCATGGCATGTCCATATTGGTTGGGCACTGCCAAGGTGCCAGGCATCAGGCCTGGGTGTGCCCTGCCCTTAAGAGGTGGGGTGAGGGTGGGCTCAAGGACCCTCTAAGATGTAGGTTGGGTCAGCGGGGGGTTCCAGAGGCCACGGTGGAGATGCCGTGGAGGGGGGAGGTCGAAAGATCGGGGTGCCATTTTCAAATGCCACCTGATACACGAGTCATCATCCTGCACTATGCAGGAAATGAAGTAAGTGCGGTCTCGGCGGGGCAGTCCCCGCAGAAGCCAAAAAAAACCATCAGAGTCCCGTTAGATAGTGTGCCTGATCTCAGCACTGCAGGTACAGAGAAACTCCCCGCTGTACGCACCCGAAAAGGGACTCTGTCTTTTTTTCCATTAAATCCCGCCCGTTATTATTGATTTTACTGCAGTTATTCAATTGCATTACACAATTGCAGGCTGGAGGCATTCGAGAACAGGCGTGATCAACTTTGCCGTTCTTCCGTGAGATTGCTGCCGAGGCCAAACATCACTACTTGCTTCATGGAGACAGATCGTAAAACAGCTATCATCTCAAAGGAACTTACTAAATTGAGGGGCGGGATTCTCCCCTACCCGGCGGGGCGGGGGGTCCCGGCGGGACGGAGTGGCGTCAACCACTCCGGCGTCGGGCCGCCCCAAAGGGGCGGAATCAACCTCTCCTTTAGGGGCAAGGCCCGCCCCGGAGTGGTTGGCGCCCCGCCGGCTGGCGTGGAAGGCCTTTGGTGCCACACCAGCCGGGGCCGAAGGGACTCTGCCGGCCGGGGGAAGTCCGCGCATGCGTGGGAGCGTCAGCGGCTGCTGACGTCATCCCCGTGCATGCGCAGGGTGGGTTCACCTACGCGTCGGCCTTGGCGGAGGCTGATGGTCGGCGGGTAGGAAAAGAGTACCCCCACGGCACAGGCCCGCCCGCGGATCGGTGGGCCCCGATCGCGGGCCAGACCACCGTGGGGGCACCCCCGGGGCCAGATCGCCCCGCGCCCCGGAGCCCGCCCGTGCCGCCAGGTCCCGGCGGTAAGGGACCTGGTTCAATTTACGCCGGCGGGACTGGCATAGAATCAGCGGAACTTCGGCCCATTGCGGGCCGTAGAATCGCCGAGGGGGGCCCGCCGACCGGCGCAGCGCGATTCCCGCCCCCACCAAATCTCCGGTGTTGGAGAATTCGGCAGCCGGCGGGGGCGGGATTCACGCCGACCCCGGCAATTCTCCGACCCGGCAGGGCGTCGGAGAATCCCGCCCAAGGTGTCTCAGGACAAAATTTAAGAATAGTCCATTGTCATCTCAGTCACGCATTGAACAAATGATTGTTAAATTTTGATTCCAGTAACGTAAAAACCTAAAACTAATGTTAAATACATTATTTCATTCTGTTCGTTCTGTCGTTGTTTGCATTTCGTTTCTTACTTGGAAAAATGACGGATTGATGAATTTTCCTCAATTGGGTCCTTAGTTGTGGCAGAAGTTGATTTTGGATAAATAAAGTGTGATGAATAAATGATGCTGTGAGGATGGGAATGTTCACTGACGAACGGCATGAGCCAAGGGTAAGGCAGTAAGAGGCAATGAAACCAACTGGAAGACATCCAATCAGATTTGACAGCCCAGTTGAGCCAAGTCTCCACCCTCGGTGGACCCTTCCCACCAGCGGGTGTTGGAAAGATGAGCAAAAGTGGTTGTTAGCCTCCGGATTAAAGGCAAAAAAAACCCCAAAAATGATCAATTTGGCCCTCTTGATAAACTCATATATGGGGCGGCACAGTAGCACAGAGGTTTGCACTGTTGCTTCACAGCGCCAGGGTCGGAGGTTCGATTCCCGGCTTAGGTCACAGTCTGTGCAGAGTCTGCACGTTCTCCCCGTGTCTGCGGTTTCCACCCACAGTCCAAATACTTGCGTATTCGGTGAATTGGACATTCTGAATTCTCCCTCCGTGTACCCGAACAGGCGCCGGAATGTGGCGACGAGGGGATTTTCACAGTCACTTCATTGCAGTGTTAATGTAAGCCTACTTTTGGCACGAATAAATATTAGATTAATTCCCAGAACTGTTTTCTTCAGGACGGAAGCTAGGCAAGCAGATTCACTAATCCTGAAGATCAATCGATGATCAAACACATGCTGACATGAAAAATGTAGGTTGTTGAACTTGAGCTTGTCCAAACATTTGAATGTGTCAAACATTTTCCAATCTGAATTCAGATATATCTCCAAGCTTCATCTGGAATTAAATCAAAAGAATGCTGTGTCTCAAAGAATCAATAAAATGCTGGTACGTAGCCCTTACGGCATAAAGAAACCTTCAAATGGCAGGGAATTTAATATTTTACAAAGGACTGTCGCTCAACAGCTCAAACGCAATTTGGGCCACTGATTAAACCAGATCAGGTCTGATGTTAAAATACTGCATTGGAGAATTTGTAAATCTGTTCTGCTGATCAAATTTAGGGTTCAGTTTATTTTATTTGGAAAACAAAATCAATGGCCTTTGCAATCTTTTTGGTCTTTATGAATGGGGGCGGATCACGTTCATTTCCAGAATGTTCTATTTTCTCCCTCTCAAATGTGACCTATTGATCATCACTGTCATTTTCTGTGCTGGGGAGTTGGTAATCTAATATCTTCCAGCAAATGAAATGCCGAGAGGAATATAAAGTGTGTCAGGAGTAGTTAATCCTGATGTTAACTGATTGTGATTTCTGATAGGTCTTATGCTCTATGAACTCTCTACTTTTATCAACTTCCGAAGAGGATGCTGATTAGAAAACTGTTCAGGAATCCAACTGTCTCGAGGTTGCATATTTTCTGAAACAACAGACGCAATGTGGATGGGTTTCCTGTCTGGAATTGATAGGAAGAGTGCAGTAGGGAAGGCCTCCACAGGGTTTCCTGAAAGGTAAAGACTTCTTGTTCATTAAGTGGTCCAAATTCATACCTGTTCTAACCCGCACGAGACCTACGGGTTCAGAACAATTAGTCTCCCAGTGAATCTCGTCGCGGTGCCCATCGGCGGGACAATGGACACTACGTATAAAAGCTCGGCCCGCATAGGAGCCCAGCAGAGAAATCTCGACGGGGACCTGTGTGCAAAGTGTAAATAATTGTGAATATCCATAAATAGCCAATTTCTCTACACCTCTCGTGTGGACTCCTCTGTGGTCACAATACTATCCTTAGTACTCCCTGATGTAACGTACTTGGAACATCTCATACAAATGTCAGGCAGTGTAGCAATCCATCTTTCGGGTTTTGCAACTCCTAGGTTGTCCCGACCAAACAAGGCCGAAGTACCTCGTTTTGAACACTCAGGTTACCAGTTTAATGAAGTAATAATAAAACTGAGCTAACTGCCATTGTCTGCAATTAACCACCATGTGTATTAATACAACAACAACTTGCACTTTTTTTTTCAACCACGGGATGCATGCATACCTCGCAAGGCGAGAATTTATTGCCCGTCACCAGTTGTCCTTGAGAAGGTGGTGGTAAGCCAGCTTCTTGAACCACTGCAGCCCATGTGGTGTAGGTATACCCACCGTGCTATGACCCAGTGATGGTGAACCAGCACAGACCAATTTCCAAATCGGAATGGTGTGCAACTTGGAGGGGAAATTTTCAGGTGGTGGTGTTGCCATGCGCCTGGTGCCCATGTCCTTTTAGGTGGTGGAGGTCGTGGGTTTTGGAAGATGCTGTCTAAGCAGCCTCAGCAAATTGTTGCAATGTATCTTGTATTTAGTATTTAGACTATCTCTTGTTGAGGGTGTTCAATGCCTGGCACTTCTACAAAACCAATGTCACGTGCAACTGATCAGCCCAAGTCTGAATGTTATCCAGGTCCTGCTGCACATTGGTCGGGATTGTTTCAGCATCTGAGGAGCTATGATTGGTATTGAACATTGTGCAATTATTGGTGAACATCCCGACCTCATGATTAAAGGAAGGTCATTGATGAAGCAGCTGAAGGTTGTTGGGACTAGGACACCATCCTGGGGAACTAATGCAGTGATATTCTGTGGCTGAGCTAATTGCTCTCCATCAACCACACCATCTTTGTGCTAGGTGTCACTCCAACCAGTAGAGAGTTTTCCCCCTGATTCCCCTCATTTTACCAGGGCTCCTTGATGCCACACTAGTGACAATGCTGCCTTCATGTCGAGGGCATCTCTGGAGTTCAGCCCTTTAATTCATGTTTGAACGAATGAGATCTGGGGGCTGAGTGATATTGGTGGAACTCAAAGCGAGCATCAATCAGTACAATCGACGCTTCCGATGATGCCTTCCACCATTTTGTAGATGATCGAGAGTAGACTTGAAGGGACAGTATTGGATTGAATTTATGCTACTTTCTGTGGACCAGGCAAACCTGAGCGATTTTAGCACCTTGTGTGTAATCACATATCTCCAAGACGCATTATCAAACAAAATTTGATGGCAAACCCCAAAGGTTACAGGTGTTAGAAGCAGCAAGGCCATGGAGAGATTTGAAAAGAAGGACGAAAATTTTCGAATTGAGATGTTGTCAGAATGGGATCCAGCCTCGGTCAGTAGGTGGAGGGGTAATGGCTGAATGGAACTCAGTGCGAGTTAGACAGGAGAGCTTTGGATAAATTCAAATTTATGGAAGTTAGAAAACTGGAGACCAGCTAATAGAGCATTGGAATAATTAAGTGGAGCGATAACAAAAACATGGATAAGGGTCGCAGATAGTCTGAGGCAGTAGCAGAACCTGGTCACTATCGGAGGCTGAGGTAGATCATTTTCAATTTTGGCTTCATATTGGACCTCAAGATGAGCATCTTCCACATATCCACCCCATCACCAATATTTAAAATTGTAGTATTCAATTTTGAACACCCTTCCCAGTCGGTGAAAGTGAAAGCCGCCATAGTCCCAGGGAACCATAGGATGGAGGTAATTTAATGTAACGGTCACCACACCTCACAGGAGGGCCAAAGTTGAAAGGTCAGTACGGGCATTGAACCCGGGTTGTTGGCATCGCTCTGCATCACAAACCAAGCCAACTGAGCTAACCGACCTCCCACGGTAGATAGGATTCATGTATTAGTCTACAAATTTAATATAATTTTAATTTAACATGAATCCTTTTTGAATATTCCGTCCACTACTTTCCTGTTATCCTGCAGAATCTGGCTACTTTTGTTGCTCGATGATTCCTACCTGCTTGATAGTTTTTAACTTGACGACTTTCGCATTTTTCTGTGTAAGTTACACTGCAATTCAGCCATCAGGCTGTGTTTATGGACACAATACCACCATAATTATTATGAGATCAGTGTTTCCTGCATGGAGTTAAATAGTTCCAAGACATTCAGTCATTTTTAAACCAATTTAAATTTTATTATAGCACTCTAATAATTGATGGTCCAGAGATTATATGATGTTCAATTTTATGAAGTTGACTTTTATATTGACAAGGTTCATGGAAAAGCAATGTGCTACTTTAAAATTTAAAGTGACTAACAAAAGGACATCAGGTTATCTTGATTTTATTCATCTGGAGCGTCACTTCGGTTATAAACTCTGCGTTGCGTTGACCGCAAAACAAAAATGAGGGGGATCTGCCTTTTGCTTTGAGTCCCTGGAAGGTCTTAGGGCTGGATTCTCTGATTGCCGATGCCGATATCGCATTCGGCGATTGGGCAGAGAATCCCTTTTGACGCCAAAATTGGAGGCGGCGCCTGCTTTTGGATGCTCCGCTCCCTCCAAGGCGGCATCATCGGTGAGCACGCAGCACGCAGTTGGGATGGCCTCAGAACGTCACTTGAAGGCCCTCCCCCGATGCTCCGCCCCCAATGGGCCGACTTCCCGATGGAGCGGATCATTTGTGGTCTGGGGTTTCGTCAACCTCGCGTGACGGCTGCGTACTGTGTCCAGCGCCGCCACAGTCAGGGGCGGGGGGGGGGGGGAGCCATTCTGCTGGCCGTAGGAGCTTTGGCGGGGGCTGGTGGGACTGGTGGGGGGTGGTCCAGATGTTGCACGGGGGCACTATCTGGCAGGCTGGGTCCGCGCACGGCCGGCGCCATGTTGTATGGTTAGACCGCTGCAGGTTGCCGCCATGCGCATGCACGGACCCAGCAATTCTCCGGCCATTTCAGTCAGGAACGCTGCGGGGAGGTTTATGTAGTGCGGCTGCTCGCCCCCCACCGGACGGAGCATCAGTGCGGGGGTGTCGCCTACTTCTTTGTCATAAGACTAGACACATGCTCCAGTCATAGTCTCAGAATTGGAGAATCCAGCCCTTAGAATTTGCCAAGCTGAAGGTGTGTTGTATGAATGATACAGTGTGGGAAAGAGATGTGCATCAGCCCATTGGACCTACCCTTCTAAATGTACCATTAGTTTCCTTACTGCCATCCTTGGGAAAATTGCCCTGTACCTACAATATTTCTGATATTGTTGTGCCACCAGAATATTCACAGGACCTGCTGAGGTCAGGAAAACCCTGACTTTATTAAGACACACCTTGCTGTGGCTTCATCTTGCCTTCGGATCTACAAGAGCGAGCAAGACCATGTGAGGTGTATCGCTTCCTGTGATGATGCGTCGCATAAGCACATTGCCCAATTAGAATTGACCCCTTATGCTACAGTATCCTCTTTCCTAATGGCCTTTCATTCAGTTCCTATTGGGAAGGTTTACAATATTGTAAAATGATATATTATTTATACTGGTTTGTGAGTTCAATGTTCCACACTAATAGCTGATATCTGTACTTAACCCCCTTGGATGCGGAGGCAAACCTGTCAAAGTAGTCACATGTGCAATAATTCTGACTTAGAGTCATGGAGGTTTACAGCATGAAAACAGGTCCTTCAGCCCAACTTGTCCACGCCGCCCAGTTTTTACCACTAAGCTCGACCCATGGGCATTTGGCCCATATCCCTCTATACCCAGTTTTCCCATATAACTGTCTTACTCTAACCTCTACTATTGCCTCTGGCAGTTTGTCCCAGACAATCACCACCCTCTGTGTGACAAAATTGCCCCTCAGGACACTTTTGTATCTCTCCCCTCTCACCTTAAACCTATGCCCTCTAGTTTTAGACTCCCTTACCTTTGGGAAATGATGTTGTCTATGCCCCTCATTATTTTATAGACCTCTAGAAGATGATCCCTAAGCCTCCTATGCTTCAGGGAAAAAGGTCCCAGTCTACCCACCCTCTCCTCATAACTCAAACCATCAAGTCCCGATAGCATCCCAGTAAATCTTTTCTCCATTCGTTCTAGTTTAATAATATCCTTTCTATAATAGGGTGACCAGAACTATACACAGTATTCCAAGTGTGGCCTTACTAATGTCTTGTACAACTTCAGCAAGATGTCTCAACACTTGTATTCATGTTCTGACCAATGAAATCAAGCATGCTGAATGTGTTCTTCACCACCCTGTCCACCTGTGACTCCACTTTCAAGGAGCTATGAACCTATACCCCAGATCTCTTTGTTCTATAACTCCCCAACACCCTACCATTAACTAAGTAGGTCCAGCCCCGATTCGGTCTACCAAAATGCACCACCTCACATTTATCTAAATTAAACTCCATCTGCCATTCATCGGCGCACTGGCCCAATTGGTCAAGATCCCGTTGCAATCCTTCTCAAGTAAAGGCTTTTATTTCTTCAGAGTATGGTATCTACATAACATGCATAGACATACATAGAGGCTAATGTGACTGTAGGATTAAACACACACAGTCATTCAACCACCCATTTTTATATCCTTACTGTCTATCAAAACCTATCAAAACAACCACTGGCTTACAACTCATTATTCAATTATAAAATGGCACCATGTACAAAGGGTCTCAAATTGCGCAAGTTTCCATCCTACAACCCGGTAACCCCCAATGACCCCACATCGTCTGGTTTTGATTATTTGGCCCCCTTAACGAGGAGACTGTAGCTCCAGCATAATACATGTCTCCACAGCAAAGGAGCATAACATTCCTAAGCCTTAAGAGGCACCCAAAATCCCGACTCTCAGCAGTCTCCATGCTTGCCACTACACAGGTCTCTGTCCAGCAGAAGAGACTTTTGTTATACTTCTATCGCATTCCTATCACAGGTCCTAATCTTGGTACTGAATGCAGTTAGTACTTCCCTGTCTCTGTCGATGTAGTTCTAGTAGCCATCTTCAGATGGTTGCTTGGGTTTTGTTAACCCTCTACTACTAGCCTAAATATCTAATACTGCCTAACCACATTGGTAGCCTAGCTTATCCATTGCACATGTTCGAACAATAGCCAGGGTATATTTGGGTGCCTGTGGATCCCACATCAACCACCTTTCAGTTTTCTTGCACCTTGAAATATTTCCAGCACATGTACCATCAAAGAAATGAAGCAATTAGTGTATCAGTGTCCACCAACGTGATCCAATTTCTGTAATCTGTGTTTCTGTCATGACAAATGTCACCAATGTAGTGTGACAAAATTGTGTTGCGCGAACCTTCAGCTCTCTGGTAGCACTGTCCTTATGTGACACCTTGACTACAGATCAGGCCATAGCAGACGTCATAATTCAGGTGCATCCTCTATGATAAAATGTCACCTACGGTTTTCGCAAACATGCATGTGGATGCGAAGGCACACCTCAGGGCCAATTTAAAGGGAACAGCAGACAAGTAAGTGTCTTCCTCCATTAGCCATGATGTGGAGATGCCGGCTTTGGACTGGGGTGAGCACAGTACAGTAAGAAGTCTTACAGCACCAGGTTAAAGTCCAACAAGTTTGTTTCGAATCACTAGCCTTCAGAGCACAGCTCCTTCCTCAGGTGAAACTATTTGCATGGAAAAGGAGAGGCTATCACTCCTGGGCACCACTGCTAGTGCCAGCAGAGACCAGGTGCGATTCTACTCCGGCGAAAGCCATTCATCTGAGGAAGGAGCTGAGCTCCGAATGCTAGTGATTCGAAACAAACCTGTTGGATACTAACCTGGTGTTGTAAGACTTCTTACTCCCTCCTTAAGTTCTTCTTCCTCCTCCTAAAGCACATCCACTGGCAGGGCTCATAAAATGCTCACTCTAAGCAGGGTGCTTAGGGCCCAGGTACTCACCTACTGGCAGTCACTCTGCTGTGTCTCTGGATCTTTGAGAAAGGAACGCTCTACCGCAAAACTTCCTGTGGGATCTTCCACCCTCCGCCCCTGTCCCACACTACACCTCCATTGGTCAATGGTGGGATTTTTTGGTCGTCCCCCCACCCCCGCGTCGACTGTTTTTTCTCTGGTTCTCACCGTTGATCGCCGGGGAAACCGCAGCGGGTGGGGTTGCCGTCGGCAGGACCAGAACATCCTGCCATCAGGAACAACGGGAAGATTTTTACCTTTAACGGCAAAATGCACAAACAGCAATAAGGCAAGTCAACCGATAGGCTGGATTCTCCATTCTGGAGACTAAGTGCTCTCACTGGAGTAGAATCACAGCCGATCGCTAGCAGCGGCATCCGGGAGCGATACCCACTCCGTTTCCATGCAAATAGATGCATGGGCAAGAGCTCGCGGGATTTTGTTGGAATCTCAGTATCAGGCTACCAAAAGATAAACAACGGGATATACCCAAGGTTACTATGGGAAGTGAGGGAGGAGATTGCTGCGCCGTTGGTGATGATCTTTGCGTCCTTACTCTCCACTGGAGTGGTACCGGATGATTGGAGGGAGGCAAATGTCGTTCTCCTATTCAAGAAAGGGAATAGGGAAATCCCTGGGAATTACAGACCCCTCAGGCATACGTCTGTGGTGAGCAAAATATTGGAAAGGATTCCGAGAGATAAGATTTATGATTATTTAGAAAAACATAGTTTGATTAAAGATAGTCAGCATGGCTTTGTGAGTGGCAGGTCATGCCTCACAAGCCTCATTAAATTCTTTGAGGATGTAACCAGACACATTGATGAAGGTCGGGCTGTGGATGTGGTGTATATGGATTTCAGTAAGGCATTTGATAAGGTTCCCCATGGTAGGCTCATTCAGAAATTTAGGGGGCATGGGATACAGGGAAATTTGGCTGTCTGGATACAGAATTGGCTGGCCAAACGAAGACAGCGAGTGGTAGTGGATAGAAAGTATTCCGCCTGGATGTCGGTGACCAGTGGTGTCCCGCAAGGATCTGTTCTGGGACCTCTGCTTTTTGTGGTTTTTATAAATGACTTGGATGAGGAAGTGGAAGGGTGGGTTAGTAAGTTTGCCGATGACACAAAGGTTGGGGGAGTTGTAGATAGGGTTGAGGGTTGTTGCAGGTTACAACAGGACATTGACAAGATGCAGAGCTGTGCTGAGAAGTGGCAGGAGTTTAACCTAGTTAAATGTGAAGTGATTCATTTTGGAAGGTCGAATTTGAATGCTGAATACAGGGTTAAAGGCAGGATTCTTGGAAGTGTGGAGGAACAGAGGGATCTTGGGGTCCACATTCATAGATCCCTCAAAGTTGCCACCCAGGTTGATAGGGTTGTTAAGAAGGCGTATGGTGTGTTGGCTTTCATTAACAGGGGGATTGAGTTTAAGAGCCGCGAAGGCTGCAGCTTTATAAAACTCTAGTTAGACCACACTTGGAATATTGTGTCCAGTTCTGGTCGCCTCATTATAGGAAGGATGTGGATGCTTTGGAGAGGGTACAGAGGAGATTTACTAGGATGCAGCCTGGACTGGAGGGCATGTCTTATGAAGAAAGGTTGAGGGAGCGAGGGCTTTTCTCACTGAAGCGAAGAAGGCAGAGAGGTGACTTGACAGAGGTGTACAAGGTGATGAGAGGCATGGATAGAATGGATAGCCAGAGACTTTTCACCAGGGTGGAAATGGCTGTCATGAGGGGACATAATTTTAAGGTGATTGGAGGAAGGTATAGGGGAGATGTCAGAGGTAGGTTCTTTACACAGAGAGTGGTGGGTGTGTGGAATGCACTGCCAGCAGAGGTGGGGGAGTCAGAGTCATTAGGGACATTTAAGCGACTCTTAGGCAGGCACATGGACAGCAGTAAATTGAAGGGGTGCAGGTTAGGTTGATCTTAGATTAGGATAAATGGTCGGCACAACAACGTGGGCTGAAGGGCCTGTACTGTGCTCTACTGTTCTATGTTCTATGTTTAACACACCAAGCAGCTGTCTCTGGGGTAATAAAACTGTCAATCACTGCTTATGCAATGTATTTCTGTGTAAAATTGATTGGAACATTTGCAATCCAAAGGCTGTCAAGGGATTTGAACCCCTTACTACTGGGCTTTTGAGGAAGCCTCTGACATTTGCATTAGCTGCTGCTTTAAACATTTTTGTCTGAGACAGCTGATGTTAGGGAAGGTTGAGTGAGAATGCAACAATTGTTTCACCCAACTTCCTCGGCTGCTCTTCAGCATTCAGGAAGGGGTGGTCTGATGGAGGTCTCTATTGGGGATCTCTAATGTGGGAGTCTGATGGATGGGAGGGCTTGGGGGGGGGGGGGGGGGGGAAATCAGGCGTAGTGGCAGCATTTGCATTGTGGGGTTGAGGGGGGTCTTCTGATGGACTTTGGGGGCACTTCCATTACACACTGACCTCCTTGACCCACCGCAGCATCCACAGTGTCAGGGCAACTCTCGAAAATACCTGCACTAAATCACACCCACGTGAATCCTGGCTGAGAGGCGTTGAGTATCACAGGGGCATTGAGAATCAAAGATCCAGTCCATTAATTGAATGCAAATGTGTACAAATGACCCAATTGTATCTTCCTGCTGGCACAGGGTGTATGTATAACTCTCTGGCGCTGCTGGCAGAGGACCAGAGCATCGGAACTGGATCAGGACCTCGCACTAATCTTGCTTTTAGCTCGCCACTTGATTCTCCACCAGATCAGGAAACCTGCTACCGCCGTTGTATGTAGTTTTATCGCTCTCTTGGAGAGGTTCCCAGTCTTGTAGAGTTGAACAGTAAGTGTTTTTTTAAATTTCTTGTAACTATCTACATACGTATATAACACAAGATCTAAGCTAGGAACTGTCTCCATGCTTGCCACTACACAGGTCTCTGTCCTGTACAAGACTGCCCTCTAGTCTAGGGTCATGCGCTCCTTCACATCACGCTGTGGGAAGTAATGCACCCAGTCCCACATTAATTCTTTCTATGCCAGGCTACACTAGGCGGCAAAATCCAATGTACAAGTAAAATAGCCAATGGCCATTTTTACGAATTAATAGTGAACACAACGGAAACCACAGAACACTTGATTTATATCGGCAAAGAGGGAGAGCGAAACGGTAAGATTATCCAAGGACACTGACACTTAATTTGCATTTATCTAATATAAGCTGATCATTTATTTGTATTTAGGACATATTATTGCAGAAAATTATCCTGAACACCTAAAGAAATTCACTCTATTTCTCACTCAAGGTCATCTGTTTATCCCAGTCTATATTAAAGTTAAAACCCTCCGTGGCAACACGATGGCGCAGTGGTTAGCACTGCTGTCTCACGGCGCCGAGGTCTCAGGTTCAATCCTAGCTCTGGGTCACTGTCCGTGTGGAGTTTGCACATTCTCCCCGTGTTTGCGTGGGTTTCGCCCCCACAACCCAAAGATGTGCAGGCTAGGTGGATTGGCCACGCTAAATTGCCCCTTAATTGGAAAAAATGAATTGGGTACTCGAAATTAATTTTTAAAATGTTAAAAACCCTCTGTTAAAACCATTGGACAAGCTGGGATTCTTTTCCTCAGAAAAGAGAAGACTGTTGGATGACCTGTTAGAGCTCTGCAAGATTATAAATTGGGTAGATGGAGAGAATATGGCTCCACTTGTGGCCAATACCACAACTAGAAGCTATGAACAATGGATAATGATGAATAAATCTAATGCGGGAATTCAGGAGAAACTCCTGTTCCCAGTGAATGGTTAGAATGTGAAAGTCACCACCACAAGGAGCACTTGAGGATAATAGCATAGAATATAGTGCAATGGTTGGCGTGGTAGCATGATGGCATAGTGGTTACACCGCTGCCTCACAGTGCCAGGGACCCAGGTTCAATTCTGACCTTGGTGTCTATGTGGAGTTTGCATGTTCTCCCTGTGTCTACGTGTTTCCTCCGGGGGCTCTGGTTTCCTCCGACAGCCCAAAGATGTGAAGGTTAGGTGGATTGCCCATGACCAATGCAAGGGGCGACGGAAATGGAACGGGGGAGTGGGCCTAGGTAGCTGACCCGCTGGGCTGAATGAACTTGTAGGGATTCTATGGAGATGTTTTAAGGGGTAGCTAGATAAAAGTGAGGAAGAAAAGAGGATTATTGATGGGGTTCGGCAAAGAGGGGTGAGAGAAGGCTCATATGGAACTTAAACACCAACATTAATCTGTAGGGGTACATGGCCTGCTTTTGTGCTGTAATCGTAGAATCATAGAATTTACAGTGCAGAAGTAGGCCATTCAGCCCATCGAGTCTGCACCTGGCCTTGGAAAGAACACCCCACTTAAATCCATTCCTATACCCAACCCCGTAACCCTGTAACCCCACCTAAACTTTTTGGACACTAAGCGCAATTTATCAAGGCCAATCCACCTAACCTACTGTCATGTGAGATTACCTTTAAGAAATGGGTGTTTAAGAAATGTACCTTTAAGAAATGGGTGTTTATCAGTGATGTCAGAGTGTGGGTGGAGCTGGGCTGTCTGTCAGCTTTTTACTTTTGTTTTAGGCTGTTTGCTGCAGGGTGTGGTTTAGTTCATTTTCAGAGCTGGATAGCTGCAGTCACAACCAGAAGGTGTATTAATCTCTTTCTCTGAAATCTAAAAACTGTAAATCGATCCTTTGGTGATTTAAAATTAATGACTGCTCTCAGTAGTGACTTTAATCTGATGTGCTTCTGTTAAAAGTTATTTTTTAAAGTCTTATGGATGGTTAAAGGACAGCTTAAGGATGACTTAGTGTTGTATTCTTTGGGGGTTGTATTTGAATTGATGGTTGCTAAGATGTTCACTGTATGTTTTAAAAAGGTTAACTTGAGTTCATAGAATAAACATTGTTTTTCTTTAAAAAACACTTTTCCATTTCTGGTGTACCACACCTGTAGAGTGGGCCGTGTGCTCCCCATACCACAATCTATTAAAAGTTGTGGGTCAGGTGAACTCCATGATACACTTTGGGGTTCTCTAAACCCTGGCCCATAACAAATTGGGGGCTCGAGGGGGATAAAAGTCTATCTATTGGATTGGCTTAGTGAACTTAAAGACAGTGAGGGGTGAGCATATTGTGGTTGCTTTTCAGGTGTGGTATTCTAGTTTAAGTAGGCAGTGTGTTGTGGACAATGGCTCTTTCAGAGGCTCAGAAGTTTTTGGGGGTGGAGACGGTCACACGCAGTACCTTACGGACAGAGACTAAAAGAAGACTGTTAGATTTGGCAAAAACATTGCAGTTAACATTACCTGACAAAATGCGAAAAGATGAGGTAATATGGCGGTGGCTATGCATTTAAAGTTGCCTGAGATACAGTTTGACTCATTGTAAATGGCAAAAATTCAGTTGCAAATTAAACAAATGGAACATGAGAAAGAATTAAAGCAGCTTAAATACAAAAGAGAGCGAGAGGAAAAAGAAAGAGAAAGGGAGATACAGATCAGGGAAAAAGACAAAGAGAGAGAGTTTGAACTTCAGAAAATGGCCATGAAACATGACAGTCAGTTAAAATTGGCAGACATAAAGGGAAACGTACAGTTGGATGATAGTGATATGGATAGTGAGAAAGAGCGTCATAGTCAAAGGCTTAGTGGGTTCTTTTTAAATAAGTCCAAGCATTGCCAAGGTTTGACAAGAAGGAGGTAGAAGCCTTTTTCATTTCAATTGAGAAGGTAGCTAAACAAATGAAATGGCCACAAGACATGTGGGTATTACTGATTCAAACAAATCTGATAGGTAGGGCTAGTGAAATATTTGCATCAAGACCGGAGGAGGTATCTGGGACTTATGAGGAGCTGAAAAAATCCATCTTCGGTGCATATGAACTAGTGCCTGAAGCCTACAGACAAAGGTTTAGAAATTTAAGGAAAGAACCTGGTCAAACATACATGGAGTTTTAAAGTATCAAACAGAGTAATTTTGATAGTGGATAAGGGCTTTGAAAATAGACCAAACGGATGAAGCTCTCAGAGAAATTATACTTTTGGAGGAGTTTAAAAGTTCAATTCCTGATGTAGTGAGAACTCATGTGGAAGAGCAGAGGGTTAAAACTGTGAGATTTACAGCAGAAGTGGCAGATGATTATGAATTAGTTTGGTTTCCGACATCAGTTTCAGCCTGTGAGGGACAGAAACTGGGGACATGAGAAATACTCAAGTGGTAGAGATAAAGGTGATCTGATGGGAGATAATAAGGAGAGTGTACCTCAGACTAAAAAATAAATCCAGGAGGGTGGAAAAGAAATGAAAAGTTTCAAATGTTTTCACTGTAATAAACAAGGCCATGTAAAATCACAGTGTTGGTGGTTGAAGAAAAGCACTGGGAAGGCTGATGTGGTAAAACAGGAAAGACAGTGGGGTTTGTTAAAGTGGTAAAGGAAAGCCCAAGTAAAGCGAAGGAGGTGCAAAAGATTGATCAAGAGGTGATTGATAAGAAGGTGTCAGATCACTTTGAAGAATTTACTTGTGTGGGTAAAGTTTACTCATGGGTATCAGGAGGAGCAGGTAAAGAAGTCACAATTTTAAGAGATATGTGAGCTAGTCAATCTATCATGGTAAGAGATGAGGAGTTATGTAGTTTGGGAAGAATGTTGCTAGAAAAGGTGGTCATATGTGGAATTCAGGGTGAGAGGAATAGTGTTCCATTATATAAGGTAAGATTGGAAAGTCCAGTGAAGAGTGGTGAAGTGGAAGTAGCAGTAATAGAGAAACTATATTGTCCAGGAATGCAGTTTATCTTGGGTAATGATATAGCTGGATTGCAGGTGAGAGTGATGCCTACTGTGGTTGATAAGCCAGTGGAAAATCAGACAACTGAAGTGTTGAAGGACGAATATCCATGGATTTTCCGGATTGTGTAGTAACAAGGTCGCAAAGTCATAGGTTAAGACAAGAGGAGAAATCAAAGAGTGAAGATGAATTTGAAGTGCAATTATCAGAAATGATTTTTGATCAGATGTTGAAAAAGAACAAGAACAGGTGGAGGATGAGGCGGATATTTTTAGTTCAGGAAAATTGGCAGAGTTACAACAGAAAGAGGTAGAAATAAAATGAAAGTATCAGAAAGCACACACGGAAGAGGAATCTGAGTGTATACCAGAGTGTTATCACTGTGAAAGTAATGTCTTGGTGAGAAAATGGAGACCTTTACATATGCAGGCAGATGAAAAGTGGGCAGAAGTTCATCAAATAGTATTGCTGGTAGGGTATAGAAAGGAGGTGTTGTGAGTTGCACAAGAGGTACCAGTGGGAGGTCATTTGCGAATAAGGAAAACTCAAGCTAAAATACAAAAATATTTTTATTGGCCTGGACTACATAAAGATGTAGTTAAACTTTGTCAATCATGTCACACATGTCAAGTGACAGGGAAACTTCAAGCAGTGATAAAACCAGCGCTCTTAATACCTATTCCAGCATTTGAGGAGCCTTTTACAAGGGTCCTAATTGATTGTGTCAAGGACAGCTTAAGGATTACTTAGTGTTGTATTGTTTGGGGGTTGTATTTGAATTAATGGTTGCTAAGATGTTCACTGTATGTTTTAAAAACATTAGCTTGAGTTCATAGAATAAACATTGGTTTGCTTTAAAAAATACTTTTCCATTTCTGCTGTACCACACCTGTAGAGTGGGCCATGTGCTCCCCATACCACAATCTGTTAAAAGTTGTGGGTCAGGTGAACATCATGATACACTTTGGGGTTCTCTAAACCCTGGCCCATAACACTACACATCTTTGGACTGTGGGAGGAAACCGGAGAACCAGGAGGAAAGCCACGCGGTCACGGGGAGAATGTGCAGACTCCACATAGACAGTGACCCAAGCTGGGAATTGAACGTGAGACCCTGGAGCTGTGAAGCAACTGTGCTCACCACTGTGCTGCCATGCTGCCCCGACCTGTTTTGTAGGTCTTTGTAATCATAAATACAAACACATCAGCTTTGCCACCATATTCTCTTATCAGTGCTGACATGAGCACAGGGGACTAAATGACCTCCTCTGTGCTGTATCATTCTCTGATTCTATGCATCACAGACTGCCTGCCTGTAATTTGCTCTCAGTGCCTTTTCGAGCCAGTTCTTTGGGGTATCCTGGTGAATCACCCCCTGCAGTTCGTAGCGGCATTCTGCTACGTTGAACGCAGAGTGGGGAAAATAAAGGCAAGTCGTTGCTTATTTGTAATTCAACTCCGTGTATTTTAAATACACACATTTTTCACAACACAGCTAAAGATGTGGAGCCTTGTTTATAGAAAATGTCGATTGAATCTTTCAGGGTTGGAGTGCTCCAGGCCATTCTTCTTCCAGCACTACCTTTGAGATCACATTTATATTTGGCATTATTGTTCTTTTTTATTGCAACTTTTTTTTGCCCAGCAGTGTATCACGCTCTTTGCACTGTTACAACTGTGTTCAGCCATATCTGCGTTTCCCCATCCATTTGTTTTCACAACATTGTGAAATACAATTTGTTGTCACTGTCCGGTGAGAATACGGCAAGAAATAAATATGTTTAAAAATTGTAAAGTGTTCAGCAAAATAGTTTAATTTCTTCTGAAAGACCCGTAAGAAGAAAGACTTCCAGTTTACTGAGCACAGTTCATGATAACGGAACGCCAACAAGCACTTTATAGGTATTGATGTACCTGTTGTAATGTGAGTAATCCGGCAGCCCATTTACCGGCCTACAAACGGCAGTGTGTTGCGGATCTGATATTTTGCCCTTATCATGTCGGCTGAGTGATACATTTGTTGCTTCACAGCGGCAGGATCCCAGGTTTGATTCCCAGCTTGGGTTACTGTCTGTGCGGAGTCTGCACGTTCTCCACATGTATTTGCATGGGTTTCCTCCGGGCGCTCCGATTTCCTTCCACAAGTCCCAAAAGATGTGCTTGTTAGGTGAATTGGACATTCTAACTTCTCACTCAGTGTACCCATACAGGCGCCTGAGTGTGGCGACTAGAGGATTTTTGCAGTCACTTCGTTGCCGTGTTAATGTAAGCCCACTTGTGACAATAATAAAGATTATTATAAAGATTATTGTTCTAAAATATTGGCAAGGACAACCCAGGTACATCTCCCCCGTTCTTTTCAAAAGTGCCCGTGCGATCTTTCATGTTCTCTCAACGGGGAAGGCAGGAGCCTTGGTTTAATGTCTCGTCTGAAAGACTGCGCTCTCTCAGTCCTGCATCAGAGTGCGGTCTGAATTTTGCCCCCGTACCTCGAGAGTGGAACTTGAACTCACAAAGTTCTGCCTCAGGGCCGGGCTACGGCTGCAGCCTTTGCAATCGCTAAAGGATTACGAAAATCTGGCCAAAAGATGTATCTGTCTGACAAAGGGAAACTCACCCAAGAAGACTGTTATAGAATGGCGTAAGTAATAAGCTAAGTGCTTCAGATGAAAAATCACTTCTGAAGCACTTACTTATTTTCTTTGTTCAATATTGGGTTCACAACATTTTGCAACATTTTAATTTCCGGCAGTTTCACCAGTGGATCCAGAAACTGTAACATGACGGGTAATCCTCCTTGGTGCTGAAGTTAAATCTCCGGAAAGAGATAGCCAAAAGTCCAGTTGCTTAGCTAAGGGGACTTGGAGCAGTGCAGAACAAAGGCACGACTGTGTTAATTGATGCACAAAGAATTAGCTAGCAGCAAGTGCTCACTCCAGGATATTGTAGGTGATCCAAATACCAAGAAAGATTGATGTTGATTGAAGAGACAGCTGCCCAGATCCCCAGGCAGGATGAAATGACTGGGACGGATGTGATAGATTTTGACATCAAGGACACAGCTTCAAAAAACCTCTCAACAGCCAACAAAGTCAACTTGATAAACTCACAAACTGGCAGGGAATTTTAGGAGCATCTGTATTTGTCTGCAGTCTCCCACCCGGGCACTGGGCGCACACTCTACACCTGAGTAACAGAGTGTGAGGAGTTCCAGATGTTGGGCCTCAGGCCTCATTCCCGTGGCGACCGCACAGTGGGAGAAGGGCACAAAGGCAAAGGGAGGGATGTTAGAGCCGCTACCGGCTGACATTTGAGGTGTGGGTGGTGGGGAGTGATGTGTAGCGCTGCTCCATGGGGGGTCATCGCACGTGACTAAATGCAACAGGGGGCCCATGATGAGGCCTCTTCACGTTGAAGGAGCACTGCCCCAATGTCGGATTGACTGGCATTGGTCGAAATTTTGGTCTCCTTTGCTGGATCAAAGAGAGCTAAGACCGGGGCTGTGGTCAGTTTTGCCTTGAGTTCTCTCCATTTGCGCTCGTGGGCAGGGAGCCATTGGAAGTCTGTCGCCTTCCTAACCAGGTTCCTGAGAGTCGTGGTATGAGTGGCTAGGTTAGGGATGAATTTGCCTAAAAAATTGACCATGCCCAGAAATCGGAGGACCGCCTTCTTGTCCTCTGGTTTTTTCATAACTGTGATGGCAGCTACCTTGTCCGCATCCGGCTGCACACCCAATTGGGAGATATGGTCCCCGAGGATCTGTCTGACCAAAAGAGCATTTGGCCCTGTTGAGGCGGAGGCCATACTCATGTATACGTCTGAATACGCGCTGGAGGCAACTGACATGCTCCTGCGGGGTGGTGGACCAAATGATTATGTCAACGACATAGACGCGAACACCTTCAATACCTTCCATCGTTTGTTCCATAATCCTATGGAACACTTCCGATGCAGAGATGATCCCAAACGGCATACTGTTGTAACAATATCTTCCAAAGGGGGTGTTAAATGTGCCGAGCTTCCTGCTGGATTTATCGAGCTGGATTTACCAGAATCCTTTTCGAGTTTGGTAAAGACTTTGGTGCGAGCCATCTCACATGTGAGCTCTTCGCGCTTGGGAATTGGATAGTGCTCTCTCATAATATTGCGATTTAGATCCTTGGGATCAATGCAAATTCTCAATTCACCGGAAGGCTTTTTTACACATCCCATGCAACTGACCCAGTCGGTCGTTTCCTTGACTTTGAAAATCACTCCTTGGTTCTGGAGGTCCTGCAGCTGCTGCTTGAGGCAGTCCTTAAGGGGTGCTGGGACCCTGCGAGGTGCGTGCACCACAGGCATGGCATTCGGTTTTAATAAAATCTTGTAGGTGTATGGGAGCGTGCCCATGCCCTTGAAGACATTGTGGTACTGGTTGATAATGTCATCGAGCTGCACCCTGAGGTCAGTGCCCTGAAAGGCAGACGTGTCAGCAGGAGAGAGAGAGTGAACTCTCTGTACTAGGTTCAACAGCTTGCATGCCTGCGTGCCAAGCAGGTAGGCTTTCGAGGAACCCACGATTTCAAAGGGAAGGATGGCTTTTGTGACCTGTGCGTCACTTCAAGTTGGCATGAGCCGCTGGCAGCAATGGTGAATTGCCATTATAATCTAATAGCTGGCAGGATTTGGAGGTCAGACCGCGCAATGAGATTGGCGGAGGCACCGTGTCAAGGTGGAATCGTATTTGGGACCGGTTGACCATAAGGGTGGAACACCACTCATCGTCCGGATCGATGCTGTATACCAATAGATGCTGGATTCTTTGCTTCGGGGACACCCTGTTTTTTGTAATGATACCGACTCGAAAAGGCATCATCGGGTCCTCGGTGGTAATTGGGACGGGCTTTCCCTTAAAAATAATAATAATAATATACAAGGTTGGTGGGGTATTATCACAGTATAAAAACTCCAACTTGGGTACAGGTCAGGGAGGGAGGCCCTTCGGGAGAGCAGTTGTTTTTGTAATTATTGATTCAACAGTAACCACCTCTGTGCCCCTGGCAACACTTCCCTCCCTCACTTCTCACATTTTTAGCTCCCAATCCCCTCGAGGCCAACAACACCCATCCTGCCTGCATCTCCCTCACAACCCATCCTCTTCAAATCTCCAATACATGCATTGTCCTCTTTGGCTAGGAGCCTTGCACACACATGCAACAAGATTCAGACTCTCCCCCCCCCCCCCCCCGCCCTCATAAAACCTGCCTGTCGCCCAGCATCTCACCATGTTGTTTCTGTGTATCCAAGGTGTCATGTGAGAGTACCTTTAAGAAATGGGTGTTTATAAATGGGTGGGTATATAAATATCTATAGTGAGAGTACCTTTAAAAAATGGGTGTTTATTACTGCTGTGATGTCAGAGAATGGGTGGAGCTGGGCTGTCTGTCAGCGTTTTACTTTAATTTTAGGTTGTTTGCTGCAGGGTGTGTTTTAGTTTCATTTTCAGAGATGGATAGCTGCAGTCACAGCCAGAAGGTGTATTACAGTCTCTGTAATCTAAAGACTGTAAATCGATCCTGGTGATTTAAAACTAATAACAGTAGTGACTTTAACCTGATGTGCTTCTGGTAAAAGGGGTTTTAAGTCTTATGGATGTTAAAAGGAAAGCTTACTTAGTGTTGTATTCTTTGGGGGTTGTATTTGAATTAATGGTTGCTAAGATGTTCACAGTATGTTTTAAAAAGGTTAACTTGAGTTCACAGAATAAACATTGTTTTGCTTCAAAAAATACTTTTCCATTTCTGCTGTACCACACCTGTAGAGTGGGCCGCGTGCTCCCCATACCACAATCTAGTAAAGGTTGTGGGTCAGGTGAACTCCATGCTACACTTTGGGGTTCTCTAAACCCTGGCCCATAACAAAGGATAGAGTGGCCCACAATCGCCAGGAGTGCAGAAGACGGGAGGGGATGACACAGATATTCAGGTCCGCACCCTCTCAGAGGAAAGGGTCCTGCGACTCGCAGGGCAAGTTGAGGAGAGGTCACCATCTGCAATGGTTTCTGCAAGCGCCAAACAAGTGAGAGTCCAATGCAATGTAGTTGCCCTTGCAACAAGAGTGTCACCTCTCCTCCACAGACCAGTCCTTCCCAAGATCTCACCCCATGTCTTAGGTCTTGCAGGATCACCATCAGAAGAGGCCGGGCGTTCCGAGAACACTGCCCCCATCCAGACCCTGAGAATACCTGGAGCCTTGTTTCAGGGAAGACACTGACGTCTCGGCACTGCTTTCACCTGCACCGCCCACGATCGCAGAGACTATTACTTGGGTGGGTAATGTTCGAGATCAGGTTCCTGAGTCACCCTCTGCTGAGCACCACACACATTCTGCAGCACATCTGGGGGAGGCAGGAACTCCCGAAGGAGCACACAGTAGGAGAGCTGCTCGATCTCAGGGAACAGCTGTCACCCAAACAGATGTTGCACTTCTGAAAAATACGGTTGCATCCTTGTTGCACATGCAGGAACCCAGCCAGAATCTTCAGGTGGGGATGTCAGCAACTTTCTAGCGCCTGCAAATACAGCTGGAGGATTCCGACCGCCGCAGGTGCAGCAAATGGTGCCGACAATGAGTGGCAGCCAGCCCAAGACTGAAAAGTGGCGGCCTTGGTGGAAGGCCTGGGACAAGACGTCCAAGGCTTGGAGCACACTATACTGTCCAGGGCAGAGGCACAGGACAGGGGAACCCTGTCACAGGCGGACATACCCCGGGCCCACATGGACATTGCTGTGGCACTCCAGAGCTTGGCCCATTCACAAAGGTTCATGGCTGAGGGCATCAAGAGTATTGGCTGGGTGCTGACTGACCTTAGCCATGCACAGAGGGACATATCACATGCACAGAGGGACATGACTGAGGCAGTGAGGGACATCGCTCACTCATGGAGGGTCATGACCCAGTCTCAGTGCGCTATTGCTGAGGGCACCGAGACCATGGTTCAGATGGGGGCAGGCCTCCAGGATTGGCAGCACCAGATGATGGCGGTTAGCACTCTGAGAGAGGAGGAAATGATAGGGCCCATACTGGCGCCTCCCATAGGAGTGGCACTGGATCATCTTAGCCCTTCTGAATCCTCCCCACCTGATGCTGCCACATCTCATGGGCAGTGGGCAGAACAGGCTGACAGGTTGTCATCTGTGACAGCTGAAAGTTGCCCGGGCCCGTCCAAGCTCCGGCCCTCCAGAGGACGATTACAAGGGCATCACTGGGCGGAGGGCGAGACAAGCAGCAGGCCGCCTGCACTTGTGATGTGCTATCTGGGATACCATCCAGGAGGCTACAAAAGATAAGAAACATAGATGACGTGGGTATGGCAGATTAGTAAGGGGAATCATGGTAAATAATCTCCATTGAACACTTTTGCACCACCAGCTCTAATCTCTGTCTCATAATATCTGTTGGCAGGCTACACATGACTATGAATGGACCCCTCACCGAGAGGTGGCAGGGCATGGGGGCAGCAGTACGAGTTTGCTTTGTATGATAGCATCCCCAATGAGTGAGCCCTAACTGTTCACCATCTTCCCCAACAACTCTGCACACCTCCTACCAACACATTGGGCCCATGAGAAGGAATCGTCAGCACGCATGCAGGGATCATCCAGCCAGACAGTGGGATGTTATATTAAAGATGGGAGTCAGACTTTGTCACACAATGACCCGCAGCAGAGCCCATCTCGCAGCGAGTCGCCATCATCCGCCACTGTCCGTGGATAAACCCCGCTGATACTGCCAACCCAGGGCCAACAACCTGTGGTGATGCTGGTATGGCCCTCGGAGGGGGGACAGGGAGCTGTGTTAGTGGGATGGAGTGGAAGGCTGGCGGGTAGGTGACGCGAGCGACGAAGAGAGTGTGGAAGGGGCGGAGGACTAACGGGTGAGAAGCTCAGGTTCAGGGGAAGGAGGAATCTGGGTAGGGTGGGAGGGGGCTTGAAGTTAGGGGGACGGGAAGAGTTGGGACAGGGCGGCGGAGTTGCTGCTGGCCAGGTCTCGTAGTTGTTAAATCTGAAGGTGATGGAGTTGTCCCGTGTGCGGTGGCCCTGGAGATCACAATGGACGGCCTGCCCTGCCAGCTCAGGTTCGATGCCAGGATCCTCCTAGACACCAGCTCATTCCTGCTCATCAGATGAGGCCTGCAGTTCTTGCTCCTCCTCCAGCATGTCACCCCACTGCTCCGCAATGTTATGAGGAATGCAGCAAGCCACAACAATGTTCGAGACCTTCGGGGCTATTTGGAGCACCCCAACAGACTGGTCTCGGCATTGGGAGCATATCCAGAGCCACCGTTCGATGACGCGCCGGTTGCTTTGTGAGGCGTTGTGATAACGGGGCTCTGCCTTGGTCTGCGGCCTCCGAACTGCTGTCATTACCCATTGCCTCAGCGGGTAACCCTTGTTGTCCAATGGCCAACCCCTCACTCAAGGGAGCGTCTCGAAGGTGCCAGGAACTGACGAGTGGGCAGATGTGGGCGTTGTGCATGCTGCCTGAATATCAGACAAGGACGTGCAAGATGTGCACTTAGTGGTCGCACACCAACTGCACATTCAGGGAGTGGAAGACCTTCCTGTTGATGGAGGGCAACCCTTGTTGAAAAGGTGCTCGGAGGCAACATGCGTGCCATCGATTGCCCCCTGGACATGGGGTGTCCAAGCTGTCCAAGACATCGCGCAGTCAGTGACGGCCATGGCTGAGGGTCTCGGCAGTATGCCTGCCTCGCTGGGTGATGTCAGCCAGTATCAGGCTGACCTTAATGGAGGTGCAGGATATATATCCCGCTCTCAGATGGGAATGACCGAGGCGCTGCGGAGCTTGTCCCAGCCGCGGGTGGTCGTGGGTGCTGTGGTAGCATGGCCCCTTTACGGGGTGATCCTCCGTGGGTCACGTGACGAGCTTGGGGCCTATCATGTTTGAATGCAAAACCAATGGGGAATAAACGCAGGGCCCTGGAATCAGCGACCCGGGCAGTGTGGACCCGGGACTGTAGATTGAAGACCTGTTTGAGAGACATCTGTGCCTCTGCATAGTCAACCTTTCTGCCCCTTTTGTTATACAAGAAGCCTCTTCACTGCTGCCTCAAGCTACCACAGGGGTGCAAATTGAAAACAGGCCAACGCCAATAGAAACTCCTCTTGATACAAAAACCAAGTATGGTGTTGAGCCTCTTCTTGGGAGAATGGGATTTAACCCTATTCCTGACACACCGTAAAGGAGGCTGTGCTGAGTGGCCGTCGGAAATGGAAATCTCCGTTCATGTCCAGCTCAACATTTTAGTCAGTAAAACTGACAAACACAAACCTGGGTTGAGAATCAGGCGGTCTGAACCCCAGCCTGATCTGGTCCAGTATTGCAGAGCGTGGCACTAATTTGTCAAAATTACCTTGTTGTTTTTAAATCCAGCGGGGAGCCGGTGCTATCAGGAGACACATTATTGATCAAGCTAAGCTGTGATTCAGCAACATTAAAACGTTGATGAGTAATTTCTTTGAGACAACACGCAGGAGTAATGTGGATCTGCTGTGCACGGATGACAGATTTACACATCGGTCAGGTTAAACATTCGACTTTACACCTGCCTCTGCAATTTAGCTTCTGGAGGAAACATAATTGCGGGACCCAATAGACAAATCAGCCCATCTCAATCTGTCTTTCCCCTTTTGTCATTGCAGCAGCCATTCCCATTACACGGACTTATTTTTTGCCTTCTCCAAATGACGTGCCTCATTGCAATAAAGAGGCCAACAAACAAAAACCTGCAGCACAGGCAATTTACTGCAGCTTCTGTGAGAGGTCAGCCTAGCATAGGGAGGAGGTTGCACTGTCCTCCAGGGCAGACCAATGTGCTCGCTCGAAAATGAGCTGAGTGGAACGCTCGAAAAGGAAATCGCAATTTTCTCAGGAATCCAAGCTCGCCAATGGCATGATATGATTTTTACAATGATGTGACCTGTAATACACGAGATGGAGTTCAGGTTGGATACTGTAGCTCTTTCATTGCAGACGCAGCCTCAAAACTGAAGACATTTTCAACTCGTTTGCACCTTCCATTCCTTACCAAATATGTCGTCAATGGTACTCAATGTTACTAAACACCAGGCTCGCAAAGAACATCCAGACTTGCTGCAGACCCCTCGCTCTCGGCTGCAGTAATAGTGTTGTTGTTTCCACCATCTCCCTCCATTCCATTAATCTTTTTCCCATGGATTCCAAGCATTTAAGAGAAAAGGTAGATGACCACATGAGGGAGAAAAGGAGAAAATAATATGCTGATGTGGTCAAAAGAAGGGAGGTGGGAGGAAGGACGTGTGGAGCATAAACATTGAAAACAGAACACCGCTTAAACAACTACCAACTACCATCAATCATAGCCAGCGCATATTGTGTTCTGTGGCGTGCTCACTTTCACCTAGCATTGCTGCAGAACATCAAGTTTATCAGAGAAGCAAGTATTCACTGCTGAGAAGTGAGTGTTCTGTTCTATGGCCCTAACAGCTACACCCCAACTATAGTGTAGATGGCAGCCATAAGACAAGTGAATATGGTGCTTGTGTTCTATTGTAATCAGCTTTAATATGGTTCCTGTTTAAAAACACCATTCTATTTTATGACTGTTAGATCCAGGACATCTGTGAGCCATCACTTCCTTTACTTCTAAATTTGTGATTAATCTGCAGGCCTCGTGCTAATGCCATTGCACAATAACATTGTCTCGGGAATTTTTGTGATGGCCACGAAGAATCCAGCACGAGTTTTAAGGATACAAAGTAATAACATTTATTTACAATAACATATATATATAACAGCAGCAGCAACTTCCCTTGCTGCACACTCCTTCCTGCTGGTTCCTAAACTGGCCAGCTTTATTTATACTCGGAGTTTACTAATGGTTTCTCCGCCCCCCTCATTGGGGAAGCTCATACTCCCACAGGATTGTGGGATTGTCATTAGTCCCCAGCCGATGGTAAGTCGGCAGGTTATAACAGGAATTCACAGATTTTGACCAGTAACCTGGCGAAGAAGTCAAGACTTGCTTTCTAGTTCTTATTATAGAGTTACCATTGGAGTTTAACAGAATGGTGTACGTGGGGCTATTCTCTCATGCAGTGTGAGGTGTAATTATGCCTTATCTCCATGTCAAGGTTGTTCGATAGAAAGTTTAATCGATGAGGAAATATTTAATTGCTACACAGGTAACATGCATGACAAGGACTAACTGCAAGCGAATACTGACTGTGCAGTAGAAACAATTTTCCACAAAGTAGTCTAGTCCCATCATATATTAGAATTCGTATCCTATAGTAAGGGGAAACTTATATTGACATAGCATCTGTATGTCGCAAAGCTAGCCACAGCTAATTAATTACTTTTGCCATGTAATCACTGTTTCGTAAACAAATGCAGCAACCAAATTGCACATACCTAAACCACACAAACAGCAACAAGATAAATGATCAGTTAATCTGTTTTAATGGTGAGGTTAGCTATGGTCGGGCCAAAGGAAGTGGGCAATTGAAAATGAAATGAAAATCGCTTATTGTCACAAGTAGGCTTCAAATGAAGTTACTGTGAAAATCCCCTAGTCGCCACATTCCGGCGCCTGTTCAGGGAGGCTGGTGCAGGAATTGGATCTATTATGTTAAATTGCATCAGGAAAAAGACACTTCCTCAATACAGCACAATAGGCATAACCTCACATTTCTGGAATCATCCTTTTCAATGTATTTTGCACCTTCCCCAGTACCTCTCCATCCATTCTACAATATGTTGGCCTGCACAGATTGCTCCAAGTGGGGTCAAGCTATCTGGTTTTGTTGATCTAAGTCTATTTCCTGACATTATGATCAAAAGATGTTACATACTTTGTAGCATTTATCACAAGGATTCAATTTATATGAAAGGTGGCCTTTTTGTTTCTTTGCATCATCTTGCATTTGTTCTGGGTCAGGGTTTAGAGAATTCCAAAATGTATCATGGAGTTCACCTGACCCACAACTGTTAATAGATTGTGGTATGGGAGCACACGGCTCACTCTACAGGTGTGGGGCAGCAGAAATGGACCAGTGGTTTTTAAAATAAAACAATGTTTATTCTATGAACTCAAGTTAACCTTTCTAACACAAACAGTGAACGTCTTAGCAACCAGTAAATCAAATACACCCCCCAAAGAATACAACACTAAGTAATCTGTATGCCGTCCTTTTAACATCCAAAAGACTTAACAAACCTCTAAACAGGAGCACGTCAGGATTTACATTCAAGACTGAAAACATGTATACTTCTTCTGAATTCACCAAATGATCCATAGATAGTTTTTTTGATGGCAGACATCAACAGCAGTGCAGCTCACAGACACACCCGAGCTTTCTCAAACTGAAACTAAAAAAGCAGAATTGGAGCTCAGCTCCACCCACACTCTGACATCACTCCAGTAACATGAGCAGCTCCATTTCTTAAAGGTACATTTCTTAAACACCCATTTCTTAAAGGGTACTCTCACATGACACATTAATTCACCTAATCATCTTCTTTTTCGATGGCCACTCACTAACGAGTATGATTATCAATCCAAGAAACTAAATGGCCGCGATTCTCCGAGCCTCCATGCCAAAATTGCGCTGGGCGCAGGGGCGGAGAATGGGGCGTCAGACCCACGATCGGTCCGACGCCAGGACAGTAACCTCTGGCGACCGGAGAATCGGCGCCGGTCAGGGGCTGTTGAAAGAGGCCCCCGCGGCGATTCCCCGGCGTGGTTCATGTTTGGTTCCACCCGGCCCGAGCTCGGCGTCGCGACTATGGTGGCCGTTCTGGTGTGCCTCCGATCGGCGGGCGTGCATGATCTGGGGGGGGGGGGCTACCTTCTTCCACGCCGGCACGCTGTGTGGGTCCGCCATGTTGTGCGGAAACAGCCGCCACGCGCATGCGGGGACCCGTGGCCGGCAGCGCAGGTCCGCGTACTGACAGCCGGATCTGCGTGGAGCACTCCGGCGCCATGCTGGCCCCCTGTGGGCCACGGAATCGCTGGACCAAGAGGCCCATTGACGCCAGCATGAAACACTCTGGTGTTTACGCTGGCGTCAGCACTTAGCTGCCGTTTTGAAGAATCCCGGCCCATGTTACTGGTCATGGGTTCTGTGAGTCCTTGCATGGCTGATGAGCTTGATCCTATAGCTGTATTTCCAGGAGGTGGGATCGGTCCTTGCTCTCTAGATCACTGGTATTCCTTTCTCAGGCTCCTTGTGTGGGCCTCCTATTGCCCTCGGGTGTCGTTGAAGAATTGTCTCCCTTCATTCAGGAGTTTCCTCCAAATATGTCTCTTCTGAGCAAAGATCTCTGAGGCGTTGATGTCTATGTTGTATTTCTTGGGGTAAGACTTCAGGATGTATTTCTTGAGGTAAGCCTTCAGGATGTCTTTGAAGTGCTTATTTTGTCCTCTTTGTGTTCGGAAGCCTTCCTTGAGCTGGGAAAAGAAGATTTGCTTTCACAGCCGTGTCTCTGACATTCTAAGCACATGGCCGGTCCAGTGCAGTTGGTTTTGGCTGAACCATGACCTCGATGCCGGTGCTCTTAGCACGTTCAGGACGCTGATGTTAGTACACCTGTCCTCCCAGCTTTTGCTGAGAATCCATCTCAGGCAGCTTTGATGGTACCTCTCCAGGGCCTTCAGGTGGTGTCTGTACATAATTCACGTTTCTGAGCCGTTTAGAAGAGTTGGGAGGATGACTACTGAGTACACGAGGATCCTGGTGTGAACACAAATGTCACAGTCATCAAAGACTCTCATCCTTAGGCATCCGAAGGAGGCGCTCACAGATTGGATATGAAGTTGGATCTCCGCATCGTTGATAGCCTTAGGTCCCCATGTAGAGGATATATTCCACATTTCTTCATTGATGGAGGGAGAAACTGGATCTTGCCTTGGGGTGGGTTGGTAAAGGACTTGAGTTTTCTTGATGTTGATGTTGAGGCTGAGACCGATTCTGCAAAGGTGTCAAGCATGACTTGGAGATTCTATTCTGAGAGAGCGGAGATTGTAGTGTCATTCACATACTGAAGTTCGACAAGCCACATCAGTGCCATTTTCTCCTTGGATTTCAATTGGTTGAGGTTGAAAAGTTTTCCATCCATCATGTAGACAATATCCACTCCACTGGGAAGCTTGTTCTTGACAAAGGTGAAGAATAGTGGCGATGAAGGTGGGGAAAAATGTCTGGGCGATGGCACATCCCCGCTTGACTCCAGTCTTGACCTTGAAGGTTTCTGTCATGGAGGAGTTGGAGGAGGTTGATGAATTTCTCTGCCGACCCGGCCTTTGACAGGGTCTTCGGCAGCACTTCCCGATCGACTGAGTCAAAAGCCATGGTCACATCGACGAAGGCCATGTAGAGTGCTTGGTGCTGCCCCTGGCATTTCTCTTGAAGTTGCCGAGCAGTGAAAATCATGTCCGCTGTTCCATGGCTCGGTCGGAAGCCACGCTGGATTTCCATAAGGATTTCTTCAGAGACTGGGAGAAGGATGTTGGCGAGGATTTGGACGATGATCATACTGGGTCGGGAAATTCCTCGGCAGCTCACACAGTCCGCTTCGTCTCCTTTCTTGAAGATGGTGGTGATGATGGTGGTGATGAACTCGGTAGGAATGTCTTCTCCATCCCGTATTTTCAGGAACAGCTGATGGGGATGACGGGTGATCGCTTCTCCTCCAAGTGTGAAAATCTTCACTGGAATCCCATCCACTCCTGTGGCTCTTCCATTCTTCACATGCTCAATGGTGATTTAGTCTTCTTCCACACTTAGCATTTCCTCACAGGGGAGGTGGTGGCATAGTGGTATTGTCACTGGACTAGTAATACAGATGAGTCGGGGAGGGGGTAAAGGGATTCAGATCCCACTCCAGAAACATGAACACAGATATCTAGGCTAACACTTTGTGCAGTACTGAAGGAGTGCTGCTTCTTCACAGGTTCTTTCGTTTGGTTGAGATGTTAAACCGAGGCCTTGTCTGCCCTGGCGGATGGCAATACGAGATCATGGAATGTTCAAAGAAGAGCCAATATCTTATCTCCACCAACATGACTAATAACACATTATTTGATCATTGTCCCACGCCTGTTTGTGAAACCTTGCAGTGTGAGAATGTCATGCCATACTTCATTCCAAAGTACTTTATTGATCGTCAAGTGCTTTGGGCCATCACGAAAGTTGCTTTATAAATGCAAGTCTCTCTCTCTTTTGGCACAGGTCCCTGTTTTTCCTCTGGTGAGGCAAGTTCGGAGGAAGGGGCATTACATTAAAATCAGAAATTCAAAGTTCAGAAGCAGTACTGCACAAAGGGCCATTTAAATCAAAAGTCCTCTCTCCCTCGAGACTGCGATTGATAGATTTTTGTACGACACAGATATTAAAGGTTAGAGAAGCAAGGTGGTGAGATGCAGTTAAGATACAACTTAATTGATTGATGATAGAGGCCTAAGGGACCCTTGATCCTATGTTCCTATGCTCCAGATAGCGCCTAGCTATTAAAAAGTGATTTTAGCCACAACCATTTTGGTGCAGTGAAGTGTGTTTTTCTGACATTTCAGAAATGAAGGCGACACGGAATATGCCACCTGTTGAAAGGCAGATGAGTAAAAATCACAAAGTATTCAATCAAAACCCTCCAAAATATATCAGCGGAGCAGGTGAAAAAATACATACTCGTATTACAATTATGAATAGTTGGTGGTGCAATTCAAATGGTGATATGCCAGAAGTAAGGAACAGCAATTGGATGTGCGCACTAAGCAATGAGAGAATGATCGCAGTAAATCAAGTAGATGTTTGGTTTGCAATGATTGGTGTTTCCGCATTGCACCCCCAGGCATGCATCATGTGAAAACATATCCGAACAACCTGCTGGAATTGTGATTTCCAATTAAAAGGGAGCCATTGAACAGATTGAGTTGTCAGTAGTGCACATCTTAATTTTCAGTGCTGATCTACGCACATCTTTATTTTATGCCTCAGGAGGTGATCTCCCAGCCATGACTGTGTCGTGTTGGGTGTTCCGATACACAAACGAGCCAACGCGGTTGTAGATGGTACAACTCTGTTTTATTATTCTGTACAACAATAACTATGAACTTCTGCCTGTGGTTCGTACTTCACCAGCTAACCTGTGGACCCAGCCCTAGCACTATCTTAGAGAGGCACTCAGCACATGGTGTATGTCTGAGTGGCACGCTGTGAGCTCTGTGCTCTGAGCTGTTAGAATGAGCAGGAACTGTGGTGTTCCCTGTTTTATAGTGCGTGTGCTCTCACTGGTGATTGGTTGTGATGGTGTGTGTGTGTTGATTGGTCCATCTACCTGTCCATCAGTGTGTGTGTGTGATTGCACCATGATATTTTAATGTGGATATCATGACAGACTGGTGGGTTTAACTGACGTGCAGTGCAGGCAGCTAAGGATGTGCCCAACGTGGGCATTGTCTTCAACTCTCCAACAGCACAAAGACACTCAATATCAATGAGGGTCAACAGGCAGCTGTCAAAGGGGTTTCCATGTTGCAAATTCCTCAGCTCAATAAACACCAAATTAAACCTGATGCATTATATACAATGAACCATAAGTTGAAAAGTTGGTCTGGTGACAATGCCAATTTTAGAAGATGCAGAAAATATGATTCACTATTAAATCCAGCTATATTACTGTGCAGCCAGTTCTTTTGATCTGTACCCTCACTGCCTTTTTCTCTTTCATAAGACCAGAAGACATAGGAGCAGAATTAGGCCACTCGGCCCATCGAGTCTGCTCCACCATTCAATCATGGCTGATATTTTTTCATCCCCATTCTCCTGCCCTCTCCCCATTCTTTGTTATAACCCCGATCCCCTTTTTAATGAAGAATCTAGGGCAGCACGATGGCGCAGTGGATTAGCCCTGCTGCCTCACGGTGCCGAGGTCCCAAGTTCGATCCCGGCTCTGGGTCACTGTCCACCGTCCGTGTGGAGTTTGCACATTCTCCCCGTGTTTGCGTGGGTCTCGCCCCCACAACCCAAAGATGTGCAGGCTGGGTAGATTGGCCACTCTAAATTGCCCTTTAATTGGAAAAATTGAATTGGGTACTCTAAATTTAGGGAAACATTTTTTTATCAAGAACCTATCCATCTCAGTCTTAAAGACGCTCAGTGGTTTGGCCTCCACAGACTTCTGCGGTAACATTTCCACAGATTCACCACACTCTGGCTGAAGAAATTCCTCCTTATCTCTGTTTTAAAGGATCGTCTCTTTAGTCTGAGATGGTGTCCTCTGGTTCTAGTTTTTCCTACAAGTGGAAACATCCTCTCAACGTCCACTCTATCCAGGCCTCGCAGTATTCTGTAAGTTTCAATTAGATCCCCCCTCATTCTTCTAAACTCTAACTTGTACAGACCCAGAGTCCTCAACCGCTCCTCATACGACAAGCTCTTCATTCAAGGGATCATTCTTGTGAACCTCCTCTGGACCCTTTCCAAGGCCAGCACATCCTCCCTTAGATACGGGGCCCAAAACTGCTCACAATACTCCAAATGGGGTCTGACCAGCGCTTTATGCAGCCTCAGACGTACATCCGTGTACATTCATGTCGCACGCGTTTGGGGGAGTTTTATGCCCTCCCTTGTGACATGTTTGGGGGTGGGGAGGGCACGTAATCAAGAGCACCCCACTGTCCTCCTGACGCTGCCAAATTTAACTCTGGGACAGGAAGGCCTGTGGTCAGACTTCCTGCCCCAATGACCAATCGAGGTCCTTCAGTGGGCAATGCGTGAGGTTCTGATACTGGGATTGTCCTGACAACGCGTGGGCCTGTTTCAACCTGGGGAGCACGGGGAACAAACCTTTGAGGGCTGCTTAGCATCTCCGATGCTCAGTGCCTGTTTGAGGGGCGTGGCATCAGGAAAGGGCCAAACTAAGAGCCACACCTCTCTCGCGTAACCCCCCCCCGCACCGCACGAATCCCCTCCCACCATTAAATATTTCCAGCCTGTTTCGCTCTGTTATTCTGGGTCTCCGGTGGCTGTTGTTTCATCACTTCCCTGGTGATGCTGATGAACAAAAGAGCCACTGGCCTCTGATTAGCTGGCAGCTCCCCTTGCGCAGGATTTCCACACACACACACACACACACCATTCTCCACTGCAGGTCTCTTGCCCACTCCTCAGCAGGCAAGACCTCCAACACCTCCATAAAACCCATCCCCATTGTCTTCTCTCTTATTGTTTTGTTTCCATATTTGGCATCTCAGTCTTACTCTCTTACACTCTTTGGACCAAGCCTTTGTATGCTGTCTTTAAGGACCTCTAATAAAATGGTTGTTATTAAGAAGCTGAGGGGCGGGGGAAACTCCATTTAATAAACTGGCGACGAGGAGGAAACTGGTTTGCTGTCGATGCTGCGATCTACTTGGCTAAGCCACCTCCCTGATTTTCTGGGCCCAGGTTTGAACCAATTATTTCACCATGCCTCTGTTTGGGCGATTAGATGCATTTGAGGCGGGATTGAAGACTGGAAGCAATGTGCAGAAAGGATGTGTTACTTATTCTGGGCCAACAACATCATAGAGAACAAGTGCCAGGGGCTGTTTAGCACAGGGTTAAATCGCTGGCTTTGAAAGCAGACAAGGCAGGCCAGCAGAACGGTTCAATTCCCGTAACAGCCTCCCCGAACAGGTGCCGGAATGTGGCGACTAGGGGCTTTTCACAGTAACTTCATTTGAAGCCTACTTGTGACAATAAGCGATTTTCATTTCATTTTCTTTTTTTTTTTCAGCTGTTGACGGTCCTGCGGGACGCACATGTTTGGGGTGATCAGGAGTTTTACGTACCTGGTGGAGCCATATACACACTCATTCGACCAACCCGTGGCACTTGTGGGGCAACCCCATAACCAGACCCTGTCAGAGATCGTTCAACGGTATCATTTTAATACGGTGGAGATGCTCTCGGTGACCGAAGATAGCCGGGTTTTGTTAGTATGGAACTGCTTTATCGGATATGCTCTGCGATCGGTTGGTCTGCGGTATAAATAATATGGAAACACAGAAAAAATATTTGGGTGAAACCTCCCTGACTTTTGAACAGGTGCTATAGGTCTCATTGTCCCAAGAGAGCGCGGAATGCGACATCCAAGAAATACAAGAAATGGAGGTGAACGTTTTAGGGCGCCGCCCTCACCTGTTATCCCCACAGCTTGGACGAACCACCGCAGTGACTCTGCCCACTGGACGCAGGGCCAGCCGTCAAGGCGTGGGATGTCCGCGGACTCGGCTGAAGGAGATTCTGGCACATGTGCGACGTGTAGGCGTTGGTCGAGGTGTAACCGCAGGCAGCAGGAGGGTCATGGTCCGGGTGCCCCGATCAAGGTAAGCGTCAGCCCCGGGGCCAGGCTTTGCATCGGGATGACCCAGGAGAGGCAGAGGATGAAGCTGAGATGCAGATAAACTATTTGACATCACCCTGTGTTGCCCCTATTCATGTACCCATGCAGGTGAACGGCCATATGCTCCAGATGGAATTGGATATAGGATTGGATTTGTTTATTGTCACGTGTACCGAGGTACAGTGAAAAGTATTTTTCTGCGAGCAGCTCAACAGATCATTAAGTACATGAGAAGAAAAGGGAATAAAAGAAAATACATAATAGGGCAACACAACATATACAATGCTACATAAGCACTGGCATCGGATGAAGCATACAGGGTGTAGTGTTAATGAAATCAGTCCATAAGAGGGTCATTTAGGAGTCTGGTGAAAGTGGGGAAGAAGCTGTTTTTGAGTCTGTTCGTGCGTGTTTTCCGACTTCTGTATCTCCTGCCCGATGGAAGAAGTTGGAAGAGTGAGTAAGCCGGGTGGGAGGGATCTTTGATTATACTGCCTGCTTTCCCCAGGCAGCGGGAGGTGTAGATGGAGTCAATGGATGGGAGGCAGGTTCGTGTGATGGACTGGGCGGTGTTCACGACTCTCTGAAGTTTCTTGCGGTCCTGGGCCGAGCAGTTGCCATACCAGGCTGTGATGCAGCCCGATAGGATGCTTTCTATGGTGCATCTGTAAAAGCTGGTAAGAGTCAATGTGGACATGCCGAATTTGCTTAGTTTCCTGAGGAAGTATAGGCGCTGTTGTGCTTTCTTGGTGGTAGCATCGACGTGGGTGGACCAGGACAGATTTTTGGAGATGTGCACCCCTAGGAATTTGAAACTGCTAACCATCTCCACCTCGGCCCCGTTGATGCTGACAGGGGTGTGTACAGTACTTTGCTTCCTGAAGTCAATTACCAGCTCTTTAGTTTTGCTGGCATTGAGGGCGAGATTGTTGTTGCTACACCACTCCACTAGGTTCTCTATCTCCCTCCTGTATTCGGACTCATCAGTGTTCGAGATCCGGCCCACGATGGTCGTATCATCAGCAAACATGTAGATGGAGTTGGAACCAAGTTTTGCCACGCAGTCGTGTGTCTACAGGGAGTAGAGTAGGGGGCTAATTACGCAGCCTTGTAGGGCGCCGGCGTGGAGGACTATTGTGGAGGAGGTGTTGTTGTTCATTCTTACTGATTGTGGTCTGTTGGTCAGAAAATCGAGGATCCAGTTGCAGAGTGGGGAGCCAAGTCCTAGGTTCTGGAGCTTTGATATGAGCTTGGCTGGGATTATGGTGTTGAAGGCGGAGCTGTAGTCAATAAATAGGAGTCTAATGTAGGAGTCCTTGTTTTCGAGATGCTCTGGGGATGCGTGTTGGGTCAGGGAAATGGTGTCTGATGTGGACCGGTTGCAGCGGTATGCGAATTGCAGTGGATCAAGGCGTTCTGGGAGTATGGAGGTGATGCGCTTCATGATCAACCTCTCGAAGCACTTCATTGCGACTGAAATCAGGGCCACTGGTTGGTAGTCATTGAGGCACGTTGCCTGGTTCTTCTTTGGTACCGGTATGATGGTGGTCTTCTTGAAGCAGGTGGGGACCTCGGAGTGGAGTAGGGACAGGTTAAAGATGTCCGTGAATACCTCTGCCAGCTGGTCCGCGCAGGCTCTGAGTGCACGACCAGGGATCCCGTCTGGGCCCGTCGCCGTCCGTGGGTTCAGTTTCAGGAAGGCCAATCTGACTTCGGAAGCTGTGATGGTGGGTATGGGTGAATTATGGGCTGTTGGGGCACTCGCCAGCGGATTGTTGGTTACCTGCTCGAACCGGGCATAGAATGCATTGAGTTCATCGGGGAGGGGTGCGCTGCTGCCAGAGATACTGTTCGGCTTTGCTTTGTAGCCCGTTATGTTCTTTAGTCCTTGCCACAACTGCCGAGAGTCTGTCTGTGACTCTAGCTTGGTTTGATATTCTCTCTTGGCATTCCGGGTGGCTTTGCGGAGGTCGTACCTGGATTTCTTGTGTAGGTCAGGGTCGTCTGCCTTGAACGCCTCAGATCTGTCCTTTAGTAGGGAGTCAATCTCGCGATTGAGCCAATCTGCGCAGATTGGTCCAAGAGCCGGTACAGACTCGATGGGCCGGGTGGCCTCCTTCTACACTGTAAATTCTATGATAATCTATGATTAATCTAGGACAAAGGTTCGGCACAACATCGTGGGCCGAAGGGCCTGTTCTTTGCTGTATTTTTCTATGTTCTCTGTTCTATAAGTCGGGAGCGGCACACCGGATGTGGACTTCCTGGGGAAGGTAAAAACACGTTTAAGGGGTGTGTTATTAGTGGCGGTGCACAATAGTGACCGGATGGAGTGCAGAGTGTCAGGGAGAACCTCCTGCCAGCGAGAGGCTGGGAGGTTCCTGGACCGTAGGGCCAGCTGGACGGCCCTCCAAACCGTCCCATTCTCCCATTCTACTTGTCCGTTTCCCCGGGGATTGTAGCTGGTCGTCCTGTTGGAGGCTATACCCCTGCTGAGCAGGAACTGACGCAGCTCATCGCTCATTAATGAGGATCCCCTGTCACTGTGGATGTAGGCGGGGAAACTGAACAGAGCGAAGATGGTGCTGAGGGCCTTGATGACAGTGGCAGACGTCATTTCGGGACATGGGATGGCGAAGGTGAATCTGGAGTACTCATCGACCACACTGAGAATATACGTGTTATGGATGGTGGACGGGCAGGGCCCTTTGAAATCCATGCTGAGGCGTTCAAAGGGGTGGGAAGCCTTCACCAGGCACGCACGGTCTGGCCGGTAGAAGTGCGGTTTGCACTCCACAAAGACCTGGCAGTCCCTGGTGACTGTCCTTACTTCCTCGACGGAGTAGGGCAGATTGCGAGCTTTGACCAGATGGTACAATCGAGTGACCCCCGGGTGACAAAGGTTGTCGTGTAGGGCCCGGAGTTGGTCCACTTGTGCGCTGGCACATGTACCTCGGGAGAGGGCGTCTGGGGGCTCGTTGAGTTTACCGGGGCGATACAAGATCTCGTAATTATAGGTGGAGAGCTCGATTCTCCACCGCAAGATTTTATCATTTTTGATCTTGCCCCACTGTGTGTTATTGAACATGAAGGCTGCCTGTCGTGTTGGGTGTTCTGATGCACAAATGATCCAACACGGCTGTAGATGGCACAACTCTGTTTTATTGTCCAATCAACGGTAACAACTAACTGCTGGCTCGGGTACATGCTTCACCAGCTAACCTGTGGACCCAGCCCTATCACTATCTTAGTGAGGCACTCAGCACATGGTATATGTCTGAGTGGCGTGCTGTGAGCTCTGTGCTCTGAGCTATCTCCTGGTAGAATGAGCGGGAACTGGTGTTCCCTGTTTGATAGTGCGTGTGCTCTCACTGGTGATTGGCTGCGATGTTATGTGTGTGCTGGTTGGTCCAACTGCCTGTCCATCAGTATGTGTGTGATTGCACCATGATATGCTGATCTGGATATCATGACACTCCCGACCGTTGGTGCGTAAGGAGAGTGAATCTCTTACCGGCCAGGTAATGCCTCCAATGCCGCACAGCTTCAACGATAGCTTGAGCCTCCTTCTCGACGGATGAGTGTTGAATTTCAGAGGCATGAAGGGTGCGGGAAAAGAAGGGTGCGGGAAAAGAATGTCACGGGTCTGCCCGCCTGGTTTAGGGTGGCGGCAAGGGCGACGTCTGAAGCGTCGTTTTCTACTTGGAAAGGCAGTGATTCGTCCACTGCACACATCCCGGCCTTGGCGATGTCTGCTCTGATGCGGGCGAAAACATGTTGTGCCTCGGCCGCAAGGGGGAATTGGGTGGACTGAATGAGTGGGCGGGCCTTGTCCGCATAGTTTGGGACCCACTGAGCGTAGGGCAGTGGGGGAGAGGAAGTTCCATAAGGGGGCGCATGCGCTCGGGGTCGGCCCCGAGAAGACCATTTTGGACTGTATAGCCGAGAATGGCTAACCGGGTCGTGCTGAACACACACTTCTCTTTGTTGTAGGTCAGGTTGAGAAGGGTGGCAGTGTGGAGGAGTTTATCGAGGTTGGCATCGTGGTCCTGCTGGTCATGGAGGCAGATGGTGACATTATCTAAGTACAGAAAGGTGGCCCGCAAACCGTACTGGTCGACCATTCGGTCCATCTCTCTTTGGAAGACCGAGACCCCATTTGTGACACCGAAAGGGACCCTAAGGAAGTGGTAGAGGCGACCGTCCGCCTCGAAGGCCGTGTATGGACGGTCCGACTTCCGGATGGGGAGCTGGTGGTGGCGGATTTCAGGTCAATTGTTGAGAAGACCCGGTACTGCGCAATCTGATTGACCATATCAGATATGCGTGGGAGGGGGTACGCGTCGAGCTGCGTGTACCGATTGATGGTCTGGCTGTAGTCCACGACCATCCTGTGTTTCTCCCCAGTTTTAACCACTACCACTTGGGCCCTCCAGGGGCTGTTGCTGGTCTCGATAATACCCTCCTTAAGCAGCCGCTGGATTTCGGACCTGATGAAGGTGTTGTCCTGGGTGCTGTACAGTCTGCTCCTAGTGGTAACAGGCTTGCAATCCGCAGTTAGGTTTGCAAAAAGGGAGGGGGGATCGACCTTGAGGGTCGCAAAGCCGCAAATGGTAAGGCGGGGTAAGGGCCCGCCGAATTTGAGGGTGAGGCTCTGGAGGTTGCACTGGAAGTCCAGGCCCAACAGGAGTGCAGCGCAGAGATTAGGAAGGACATTCAGGCAGAAGTTACTAAATTCTACGCCCTGGACCGTAAGGGTGACTGTAGAAAAGCCTTGGATCTGGACGGAGTGGGATCTGGAGGCTAGGGAGATCCTTTGATTGGCAGGGTGGACAGCGAGGGAGCAGCGCCTTACCGTATCTGGGTGAACAAAGCTTTCGGTGCTCCCGGAGTCCAGCACGCACGAGTTTGCGTGGCCGTTGATTTTAACCGTCATCGACGCGGTGGCCAGGTTGTGCGGGCGAGATTGGTCCAGCATCATCGAAGCGAGCTGCGGGTAGCCATCGGATGCTTCGGGTGGCGAGCGGGTGCGGTTCCGATGTTGAGATGTCCGGGGACACTGTGGAAAACATTGTGGGGTTGAGACAACATGGCGGCGCCCATGGTGCGCACATAGTGGGGTCGGGACAAGATGGCGGCGCCCATTGGTCGCATATGGACCCGGGAGGAGAAGATGGCGGCTCCCATTGTGCGTCTGGCGTGGGGGAGGAGGCGATAGCGGGCGAGATCGCAGCGACTGCGTGGGCCTGGCACACAGCCGCGAAGTGGCCCTTTTTACTGCAGGCTTTACAAACTGCAGTGCGGTCCGGGCAGTGTTGGCGGGGGTGCTTCTGCTGACCGCAGAAGTAGCAGCGGGAACCCCCGGGGTGCACGGATCGGCGTGCGGTGCAGGCGTATTGCGAAGGCAGAGCCCCGGCTGAGGAGGTAGTCGGCGGGGTCCAGGAAGGGTAGGAAGGGGTAGAAGGGTGGGCAACGCGGCGGGAGAGGTACGATTGTACGTTACGGGATGCGACCGTCATGGAGAATGCCAAGGTTTTCGTCTCCGCCAGTTCGAGCGTGGCCCCTTCCAGCAATTGTTCTCGGATGCGGTCCGATGCAATCCCCGTCACAAAGGCATCGCGCATGAGGAGATTCGAGTAACAGTCACAGTCCCGGACAAGTGGAATTAGGGCCCGCCAGAAGTCTTCGATGGACTCACCAGGTAGTTGTGAGCAGGTGGCGAGTACATGCTTGGCGAAGTGCGTGTTCGCCTTCTGTGTGTAGTGTTCTTTGAGGAGTTCCATTGTTTTTGTGTAAGTTGTGGCGTCTTGGATCAACGGGAACACGTTGGAGCTCAGTCTGGAGTACAGGACGTTTATCTTCTGAGCCTCGTTGGCGCTGGGTCCGCCGCGTTGATGTAAGCCTCGAAACATGCTCGCCAGTGAGTAAAGTCCTTTCTGGCGTCGGGCGAGTGCGGATCCAGCTGCAGGCGATTGGGCTTAATTCTGATATCCATTCTGTGGAAAATCTGACTGTAATAAATTGATGCACGATCAATTGCACAAAGACTAAAGTTGGATACAACTGTGGCTTTATTACAGTCAGATGCAAGGCCTCCTGCTGCAGCTGGCGAAATGGCAGGGCACCGGAGGTCATGCATATTTATACAGTTCTCCCTGGGCGGAGCCAGCCGGCAGGAGCTACCGGCGAACCTGTAGTGCAGGTCCTACCTTACATCTCCTATTACAGTGGATCACCACAACTCCCAAGCAGCGTAACAAATCAGAAGTGAAATAAAGAGAAAAAATTAGTTTCTACAGATTCACTAGAGACGATAGGAACCTGACATAAATGTGAGAACATACAGAAATAAAGTAAAAGCTGCTCTTTATAAAAAGAGTAGACGTAGAACAAAGTATTGCTGTGAAAGTTAAACATGGAATTGTAGAATTTGACAGTAAGGAGACCATTCGACCCTGCGTGCTAATGCTAGCCCTTTGAAAGAGAGAGCCAATTAATCCCATTTTGTTGCCGTGCCACCTTGGTTATGTAAACTTTTTCCTCATGCCACAATTTTTTAAAACTCACTAATTTAAAAGTAAAAAGGGTAAAAAGAGAAGAGAGAAAACATGGAGAGGCATGGTGGTGCAATGGTTAACACTGCTGCCTAAGGCCCTGAGGAACCTGATTCGATCCCGGCTCCAGGTCACTTTCCGTGTGGAGTTTGCACATTCTCCCCGTGTCTGCATGGGTCTCGCCACCACATCCCAAAGATGTGCAAGTTAGCTGGATTGGCCACACGAAGTTGCCCCTTAATTGGAAAAAATTAATTGGGTACTCTAAATTTATTTTTAAACAATGGTAAAAGATGCAGAGCTCGATACAGAGAATAAAGTACCAGGTTGTGAGCAAGTAGCTCCACACATGGAGTCAGAAAGGAAGACATGAGCAACAAGAAATAATCAAAGTAAAATGAATGGCTTCGCTATAACTGAGATGGGAGTTCGAAACAAAACAAATCCTTCTGGAGAGATGGCATTTTGCACTGGATTTTTAATGGAGCCAAGGAAGGAGTTTTGTGAAATATTCAGGGGTGTTACTGGGCTTCGGCTAGATACGAGTAGAATGGAAGTGGGTTAATGTGGTTCTCAGATTCAGAAAAGGAGACAATTTTGGCATTTGCAGCCAGGCTCCTAATAGAACATAGAACATAGAAAAATACAGCACAGAACAGGCCCTTCGGCCCACGATGCTGTGCCGAACTTTTGTCCTAGATTAAGAACAAATTAATCTACCCCCCATCATTCTACCGCAATCTATGTACCTATCCAATAGCCGCTTGAAGGTCCCTAATGTTTCCGACTCAACTACTTCCACAGGCAGTGCATTCCATGCCCCCACTACTCTGCGGGTAAAGAACCTACCTCTGACATTCCCCCTATATCTTCCAGCATTCACCTTAAATTTATGTCCCCTTGTAATGGTTTGTTCCACCCGGGGAAAAAGTCTCTGACTGTCTACTCTATCTATTCCCCTGATCATTTTATAAACCTCTATCAGGTTTCCCCTCATCCTTCTCCGTTCTAATGAGAAAAGGCCTAGCACCCTCAACCTTTTCTCGTAAGACCTACTCTCCATTCTAGGCAACATCCTGGTAAATCTCCTTTGCACCTTATCCAAAGCTTCCACATCCTTCCTAAAATGAGGCGACCAGAACTGCACACAGTACTCCAAATGTGGTCTTACCAAGGTTTTGTACAGCTGCATCATCACCTCACGGCTCTTAAATTCAATCCCTCTGCTAATGAACGCTAGCACACCATAGGCCTTCGTCACAGCTCTATCCACTTGAGTGGCAACTTTCAAAGATCTGTGAACATAGACCCCAAGATCTCTCTGCTCCTCCACATTGCCAAGAACCCTACCATTAACCCTGTATTCCGCATTCATATTTGTCCTTCCAAAATGGACAACCCCACACTTTTCCGAGTTAAACTCCATCTGCCACTTCTCAATCTGAACACTCGGAATTTGATTCATCAAATTAAGTGACATGTTACGCGATCGCCTGGTTTGCGGCATTAACCATCTCAATGTCCGAAGAAAATTATTAGCCGAGACAAAAATTTCCCTGGATAAAGTGATAAGAGGTAGCTCCAGCCACTGAATGTGCCGAAAGGAGCTTTGAAGCTACAGTGCAGGAAGGCGAGGTGAATCAACTTTGAAATGGAACGGCTGCTGGACGAGGGCCCTGAGCGACGGGTACAGAAGACGCCGAACCGAGATCGCAGGAGCAGGATTGTGGACCGAAGCAAAGAAGAAAAACAGCTCATCAGCCGAGGAATTTTGCCGGGTGGTATAGATGTGGGGGAGACAACCCTCAAGAGATATGCTTTTGTAAAGATTTTGTTTGCTTCAATTGTAACAGGAAGGGCCACATTCAAGCACGCTGCCGCGCCAGACAGGGTGTACCTTGACTCCAGTACATAAAGTAGAGGAAGATTCTGAGGAAGAATTCAAAATTTATCATTTAAACATGGTTAAAGTGAGCAAGACTGCTCCCATTGAGATAGTTCTTATGATTAACGGACGGCCATAGAGTGCGGAGTTTGTCACAGGCACTTTCGCCACGATGGCGAATGAACAAATCTACAAGTATCTGCGAGGAGGAGTCCAATCTCGGAGACTAAGCAGCACGGCTGCTAAGTTAGCAACTTATATGGGGGAAATCCTAAAGATAGTTGGCACCACGATTGCTCTGGTGTCATATCACAAAACATAGAACATACAGTGCAGAAGGAGGCCATTCGGCTCATCGAGTCTGCGCCAACCCACTTAAGCCCTCACTTCCACCCCATCCCCGTAACCCAATAACCCATCCTCACCTTTTTTGGTCACTAAGGGCAATTTAGCGTGGCCAATCCCCCTAACCTGGTCAATTACCCACGATCGTAGTGTAAGGTCAGGGGCCAGGCCTCATGTGGTGGGACTGACTAAGACAGAAAAAGCTAAACCAGTATGTGAATTCTGCCAGTCACAACAGACAATGCTGCCCGAGGCTCAACTGCATCCCTGGGAATGGCCAGGCTGCCCTCAGGCACGATAGCAAATAGATTTTGCTGGTTTCTCCCAAGGAAAAATGTTCTTGGTACTGGTGAATCCCCACTCCAAGTGGTTAACCATCCAAGATATGTGTACTCCGACTTCAGCAGCCACCATTGAAACTTTAAGATGAATTTTCACGATTCATGGCCCCTGAGAGTTTATAGTTTTGGGTACCGGTGCTGTGTTTGGGGGGTAGGAATTCCAACGTTCTGTACAGACCAACAACATCCAGCACATCTGCACATCCCCCTATCACCCGGCCTCGAAAGGTCTGGTGGAAAGAGCGGTACAAACTTTCAAATCTGCGACGAAAAAGCAGCCAGGTAGGCCATTGCGTCTCAAACTAGCCAATTTCCTCCTTTCCTTACAACAGCACACTGAGGCACACGAGCGGAACTGCTAATGGCCGCCATCTCCGAACTCGGCTGGACCTGGCGTTCCACAATATGGCGGGGAGGTTGGAGGCGAGGCAAGCTAAGCAAAAGAAATACCGTGACTCGACCAAAGGTAACAGACCCTTCAAAGCAGATGATCTAGTTTTTTGACAGGAACTTTGGGGTTGGACAACCATGGGAGAACCTGAGCAAGGTCCGGGCCTGTATCTTATTTGGTGGGCCTACGAAGGAGTCAGGTGTGAAAGCACATGGACCACATAAGAAGGAGATCAGGTTGCAGCCCAAGCAGCAAAACAAATGGATCAAGTGGCTCCTAGTGTTTGTTCATCAGACCCAGAAATGAGGGAACCAGCTATTTCAGAAGAGGCCCCTCTTGTTACTTCAGAGGGAATTAGAGAGGGTAATGACACCGATGCACCGTCTGAGACCTTTAGAAAACCATCTGCTGCTAACGACACCACTACCTCGATGGTGGAGGAACCTGCCAGGGAACTGAAGCGTTCCACCAGACCTCAGAAGTCGCCTGATAGACTGACCTTACGAGAGACTGACCTTACGAGAGACTGACCTGACGAGAGACTGACCTTACGAGAGACTGAACAAACCACCCCTTGTGATTCTGCCCTCATTATAAATAGTTACCTTTTATTATCTTGTAATGTTTTTGGTACTGAGGGATTTGAGGCTGGGGGTGGAGGGGTTAGGGTTGTGGCAGCGTGGCTCCTTTAAGGGCTGATCGTTCCGCATAGGAGCGCGTAGACCTTGGTCAATGGAATGAAAGCGTGGGCTCAGGGCGCCGGTGAGTGTGGACCTAGGAGACAAGGGATAAAGACCTGTATGATATTCCTCTGTGCCTCTACATAGTTAAACCCTATTATTCTTTCAATAAAATCGCTTTGTGAATCAAGCAGCCTCCTCATTGATACCTCGCACTATTACAGTGCTTTTCTTAGTTTAACCCCATCGACTCTTTGAAAAAATGATCAATTGTAGATGTTTTCTAGTCAGGGTTCTTCTACGCCGTCTTCAAGTATTGTTGCAGGTCCCATTTCACCTCCCTTCATAAAGACTGAGGGCAGCATGGTAGCATTGTGGTTAGCATAATAGCTTCACAGCTCCAGGGTCCCAGGTTCGATTATGGCTTGGGTCACTGTCTGTGCGGAGTCTGAACGTTCTCCCCGTGTGTGCGTGGGTTTCCTCCAGGTGCTCCGGTTTCCTCCCACAGTCCAAAGACGTGCAGGTTAGGTGGATTGGCCAAGCTAAATTGCCCTTAGTGTCCAAAATTAGCCCTTAGTGTTGGGTGGGGTTACTGGGGATAGGGTGGAAGTGTGGACCTTGGGTAGGGTGCTCTTTCCAAGAGCCGGTGCAGACTCGATGGGCCAAATGGCCTCCTTCTGCACTGTAAATTCTACGTCCAACTCTCCTCACTGAACATGAGAAAAGATTACCTGCTAATTTATCAGATTGCTGTTTGGGGGACCTTGTGTGTAAATTGGCTGCTGGGTTTTATACATTGTGACAGGGACTGCACATTGTCTGCACTTTGGGATGCCCTGAGCGAGTGAAAAGTGCTAAATAAATGCAAGACTTTCTTTCTTTTCTCTCTGGTCCCAGTTTCCCAGTTATTAGAGCTATTAACTGGAGCGTCGTCATGCTGAAATGTTCCTAGCTGACCATATTCGATGAGCCACTCACGGCACGATTACCCAAAAGCAAAGCACAATTCCGCAGTTGCAAACCGTCAGGATCTGACGAAATGTCGTTGTTATGGGGTGCGGGGGAGGGTGGGGGTATGGAGTGAGCCGATTCCCCACATATTTGAAAGCAACACATCTTTAAAATCACGAATGTGCATTTGTTCCCTCTTTCTCGTGGTTTTCTTACACATCCGCAAAGCGACAGAAGGTTTGGGTGCTGGGGATGCCTAATGAAGTAACGTCAAAATATAATATAGGTGGCAGTCTAGCACATAATTGATTGCACCCTGGTTTCTTTCTACCTCGAGTCGGAGTGATATTTCACACAGATGCCCTTTCGGCTCCTGGCCGCATTTGCCAGATCAATGCAGGAGTTGGCCCTGATTGACAGAAGAAGAGCCTGTAAATTAGATGGCCCTCACTCTCCTCAGGATCTGCTGCCACATCCTCCCTCGCCACTGAAAGCTGGAACCCATCCTCATGCATAGTCATGGCATTGATAACTTCTTTGAAGTTGATGTGAAGTGCCTGCTCCTGAAAAGTAGCAGATCTCAATCGTGTGTCACACTTTTGTACCTACTTGTACTTCTTCTGGGCACGAGAGGCATGGAAATTCTGTGCTTCAGGAGGCCTCAGTGGCAGCACGAGGCCCAATGTGTATTGTTTTCTGTTTCAAAAGTGTCTGTGGTTGATACAGCTGACACTTATTCAGGCAACAGCCCAAATCACCTCATTAATTGCATAGTAATTGGGTGCTCAATCGTATTCAGGTGGTCAGCATTAAACTGGTGATTCTTTCATGGTCCTATATATAGCAGGTTACAAAACAGCTCTTGGGTCTAGAGGGAGGTACAGATGGGTAATATGTGCTGAAACAAAACAGCCAGTCTGTGTAAATAAATGCTGGAGGTTTGTTGAATTGATGCAAAAGATTGTTTTTTTAAAAACAAAAAGTGCACAGTCACAAGCCCTAATTTGATAAATTCTTTGTGCTGCTTTGACATTGTATTGATGTCATGAGCAGATTTTGGAGGACATTTTAGATGGTGGGAAATAAATATAATGTCCTGCATTGGAGCATACTGCTCAGTGTTTTGCAGAGCAGAATATCTAACCACCCTCCTGGTCCTTCATCAATGAACCTCCTTCAATGGGAGATTAAGTGGTTCTTTGCACCAGCTTAAAATGGGTTTCAATGGTTAGGACACCCTGCTTTTGTTCAGGGCTGTAATGAGTGCTGATGGAGCCAGAAGGGAGACACACTCCTGCTAATGGCAAATAACTGCTTGGGGAAATCAGCATTGAGTGAGGTAACAGTGTTGTACTTGGGAACTGGCTGCAACACAAGAATAAAATGAAATCTCCCAAGAATGGGGGTTTTGCTGAATTAATTCAAGAGATTTGTTTCTGAATGTCCTGTGGTGGTGTAGTGGTATTTTGACTGGATCCAGGGGGGTAGAATGTTCTGACACCTGGGTTTTAATCCGTTGCGACAAATGGTGAAACCAATATTTCTGGGGAAGGAAATCTGCTGGCCTCGTGTGTTACTTCCCAATCCATAGAAATTTGGTTGACTCTTAAATGCGTTTTGAAATGACTTAGTTAGACACTCCTGGGCCAGCCAATGATTCTCAAATTCCTGAAGTGATTTTTAAAAAGTGGAATTGTGGACTGCTGTTCTCCATTACAGCAAGGAGAGGGATGAAGTGGAAAGAATTTACAAGAACATAATAAAATGTGGTCTTTTTTCTTTTGTCTAAACTACTGTCTTTTATATGGTGGACAAATGACTACAAATCTGTTTCCTGAACAATTCAATTTTTACAATCCCTCATACACAAGTTAAGCAAAAGACCTTGACTTTAACTACTGGACAGATAAAGGCCTTGCTGTCCTCTGGTTGTTTATCTGTTTGCTCTGGTCTTTTGCTTGTGATGTGGATGGTCTTGCTCTTTGGCTGCTGAAGGGTCACCTGCTTGGTAGCTGCTGTACAGTGATATAGAGGGCTTGCACAGCACCTTCATGGTCTCTGGGGGGGCTATTAAATTGATCAGGGCTTAAATCATCATGTCAAGTCCTGCCATCTTGATGGCATATCCTTAAGGCACTTGAGCCTATCCAAATTAGGAACCTTATGGCTGTGTCCAAGGCACTTTAGCTTTCTTCAAATTGGGAAAGTAGACGGAGTCTGATATTTTAGAAGTAATTTACATTTAAGCCCATTATCCTGGGATGGCCTTTTTCCTGTGTCACTTTGCAGTCTGAGCTGTAGCCTTTGTTTATTCAGAGCTGGCCACTTTTCCCAGCATCCCTTGCTGGATGCTGTTTTAGATGGTTATACTCTTTAAAAGGGTCTGATGGGATATATGTAGAGAATGTGTTTCTGCTTAACTGAGATGATTAGTTCGGAACAGGAATAGGCTAGTTGGCCTCTTCAGCCTGTTCATGGCTGACCCAATTCATGACTTTCTGCCTACAATTGTACCCTTCATTTTACCCCAGCATTAAAAATATTTGACCCTGCTTCTACTTCTACAGATTCATGACCCTCAGGAAAAAAATCTCCCTTGACCTCGTGTGGGGAAACCCATTGTGGCCTTTAACTTTGTTCTCTGTTTTTAAGGGGACAATCTCTCTCCACACACTTCTGTTTAACACCATTCTTCTTAATGGAATACAGGCTGAACCCCTGTCCAACTTTTCTCATAAGAAAATTAAATGATTCCTTGGTGAAATCAATGATTTGCTCTAATGCAACTGTATCTTGTATAAAGAGACCACCACTGTAAGCAGTGTAGTCTCTAGAAAATAATTAGATCCAACAGAGGAGAAGTTACTTTACCCAAAGAATCCAGACCAAGACACTGATGCTACACAATGAGGGAGAATCCAGACAAGTGAGAGAATCCAGACCAAGACACAGATGCTTTACAGTTGAGGAGGATTTTGCTGTAAATTCTACAGTGAGAATTATATTTTCATCCAAGGCTTTGTCCAATGAGGAATTATAGCTCCTGTGCATGGCTTGCAGCAGGCAGAGAACAGGGGTGCAGTTCTCCTCTTTCTTCCCCCCCCCCCACCCCCACGCTGGGTGGGAGAATCGCAGGGGTGCCACGTGGGTGACGCCACATCGCCTGCGTGTGATTCCCCTCCTCCACCCCCAAACCAGCGCAGCGAGAATAATGGCTGGCCGCTCGGAGAATCGCTGTTTGTAGTGAGCAGCGATTCTCTTGGCCCAGATGGGCCGAGCGGTGACAGGTTCCCACCGGCGCCGTCCACACCTGGTCGCTGTCGGTGGGAACACCATGGGAATGCTGGGGGAGGGGGGGTTCCTGCACCGGGGGAACTCAAAAGGGGTCTGGCCCGCAATCTGTGCCCCCCGATCGGCGAGCCGGCCTCTGAAGGAGGACCTCCTTTCCTCCGCTGCCCCGCAAGAGCCATCTGACATCTTCTTGTGGGGCAGCCGCGGGAAGGACAGCAACCTGCGCAGGTTAGCACCAGGGCGCCTGCGCATGCGCTGCTTTTACGCGGCGGCAAGGCCCGGCACGCGTAAATGACGCAGTGCTGCTCCTAGCCCCCTGGGGATGGGAGAATAGGGGGCTGGGAGTGGCCTCGGACACTGGAGTGAAACACTCCGGCGCCAGGACTTAGTCTCCTGATGGGAGAGCGCTCCAGGTTCCTGGGTACGCATAAAGCAGCCATGTTATGAGCACCACTGATTATCTTAAATTGGTTGTTAGATTAGCTATTTGTTCACTCGGGATTAATCGGGAGGTGTTGTCCAAACATGTCTTGACCTGTCTGCTACAAACTTCTGGTTTCGCCTGAGGGACGAAGTCATCACCATTTTACTAACTTTAGCAGTTCAGACAATGAGCACTCTGACCTTTTTTCTGTCCCTGTAGCTTTCCAGCTTTGAAACACTGCATTAGAAATGTTCACTGTTATTGCATCAAAACAGTGGCTGCTTTGTGAAGTTTCACCTTGAGAAAACGCTCACCCTGCTCAGCTGTTGTACAAAGGTCTAAATGCATAATTGTGACTTGTAGAAAGGGCTTAATGCACAATTATGACATGGTAACAATTGTAGAAAGGGCTAAATGCACAATTATGACATGGTAACAATGGGGAAAAGGGCTAAATGCACAATTATGACATGGTAACAATGGGGAAATGAATGTTTAAGATCATAAATAGGGACAGGAGTTGGCCATTTGGCCCATCTAGCCGACTCCACAATTCGAATAACTGGCTGATCTAAATTCATTTGGAGTTTGAAGCTTTTGGAATTCTTTCCTTGAAGGCTAGAGATGTTTCATTTGAGTATAATCAATCAATCTCAGGACATGGAAATGGGCTGGAAAAGAGCTGAAACTGAAGATCGGCCATTATCGTATTGAGCGGTGGAACAGGCACTCTGCTGTACGGTCTACTCTGCTCTGTTCCTTGCATCCCATGCCAAAAGCCACTGTTTTTCTAAGATGCAGTGCCCAACAGTAAATTGTTTTTCCCCTGTTTTGCATGGCGAGTTTTCTATTGGCACTCAATTCACATAGCATTTGATCCAGACCTACCAGTTCATGTCATCCAAGTATAATAATGGGGTTTGGTAGAATCTGTTGCTATTTGTCTCTCTTTATTTGGCTCTGAATATGGCGGTCAATATAGTCGCTTCCTTAATTCTAATTACGTTTGCTCTAGAGTCTCGATACCGCCACAAGGTTCAAAATCGAATACTGATCAAAGACTCGATACACCAGTTAGTTCAAAGTCAAATGCGTATTTATTTACACACACACAAATATACTCCTGCACAAATACTACAGACTAAACTATCACTACTGCTAAAGCCTATACTTAGCTTTGGGCGCCCACTCAGTCAGAGGAACAATGGCCGTTGTTCGGTTCTGAGGCTGCTGGGGTCGAAGTGGTGAAAGGGGAACAGCTAAGGTCATCTGTCTGGTGGCATGTTTGACCTTGGACTTGTTCTGGTGCAGCTGTTGGGCAGGTCTCTCCTCGGTGAGAGCCGGAGCCAAGAGAAAGATTCTCTCTTGGGGGATCCTTCTTACACCCAAAGGGGGCTTCGCGCTTTTGGGCGGGCCTTGAACTTGGCCTCAATCAATTGGGCCGTTTCTTGATCATTCCTATTGATTTCATCCAATAAAGGGGTGGGTGCCCTGATGGCTGGGCGTGTCCTAGGTGGCCGTTGGCCTCCTTTGTTCTGGTCTCTGGCGCCAGGGTGTCTGCTTTGGTATTGGTTACAGTATTGGTTACTCAAATGTTACTCTTTTTTTGTTCCTGGAGATGGGCCATTAGTATGCTAATGGATTTGCAGTTTTGGTCTTGTCTGGGAGCTGTGGCTCCAATATACAGACAAGCTCTGAACCTGTTTGTTTTCTCGGCATTGTCCATTTTCCCTGCAATCTTTGCAAAGTGTCCATTTTGTAATCGGGAAGTGGCCATCCCAGATGGCTAATAATCCCAGGTCTGTTACTGGACTATCATTGCCTCTATATAGGAACGAAGAGGTCTGTTCCAGAAACACATATATAGACAAATTCAAAGATGCCAAACAATGCTAGGAATGCGAGCATTAGCAGGTGATTAAATCTTTACAGATCCAGAGATGGGGTAACCCCAGGTTAAAGAGGTGTGAATTGTACCAAGCCAGGACAGTTGGTAGGATTTTGCAGGCCAGATGGTGGGGGATGAATGTAATGCGACATGAATCCCAGGTCCCGGTTGAGGCCGCACTCGTGTGCGGAACTTGGCTAGAAGTTTCTGCTCGGCGATTCTGCATTGTCGCGGGTCCTGAAGGCCGCCTTGGAGAACGCTTACCCGGAGATCAGAGGCTGAATGCCCTTGACTGCTGAAGTGTTCCCCGACTGGAAGGGCACATTCCTGCCTGGTGATTGTTGCGCGATGTCCGTTCATTCATTGTTGCAGCGTCTGCATGGTCTCGCCAATGTACCATGCTTCGGGACATCCTTTCCTGCAGCGTATGAGGTAGACAACGTTGGCCGAGTCGCACGAGTATGTACCGCGTACCTGGTGGGTGGTGTTCTCACGTGTAATAGTGGTATCCATGTCGATCTGGCACGTCTTGCAGAGATTGCCATGACAGGGTTGTGTGGTGTCGTGGTCACTGTTCTGAAGACTGGGTAGTTTGCTGCAAACAATGGTTCGTTTGAGGTTGTGCGGTTGTTTGAAGGCAAGTAGTGGGGATGACCTTGGCAAGATGTTCATCGTCATCAATGACGTGTTGAAGGCTGTGAAGAAGATGACTTAGTTTCTCCGCTCCGGGGAAGTACTGGACGACGAAGGGTATTCTGTCGGTTGTGTCCCATGTTTGTCTTCTGAGGAGGTCGGTGCGGTTTTTCGCTGTGGCGCGTTGGAACTGTCGATCGATGAGTTCAGTGCCATATCCCGTTCGTACGAGGGCATCTTTCAACGTCTGTAGATGTCTGTTACGCTCCTCCTCGTCTGAGCAGATCCTGTGTATACGGAGCGCTTGTCCATAGGGGATGGCTTCTTTAATGTGTTTAGGGTGGAAGCTCGAGAAGTGGAGCATCATGAGGTTATCCGTGGGTTTGCGGTAAAGCGAAGTGCTGAGGTGACTGTCCTTGATGGAGACGAGTGTGTCCAAGAATGCAACTGATTTTGGAGAGTAGTCCATGGTGAGTCTGATGGTTGGATGGAACTTATGTCATCGTGTAGTCGTTTCAGTGATTCTTCGCCGTGGGTCCAAAGGAAAAAATGTCATCGATGTATCTGGTGTATAACGTCGGTTGAAGGTCCTGTGCGGTGAGTAGGTCTGTTCAAACTTGTGCATGAAGATGTTGGCGTATTGGGGTGCGAAGTTGGTCCCCATGGCTGTTCCGTGCGTCTGGATGAAGAACTTGTTGTCGATGGTGAAGATGTTGTGATCCAGAATGAAGCGGATGAGTTGCAGAATTGCGTCTGGAGATTGGCAGTTGTCGGTGTTGAGTACTGAGGCTGTTGCAGCAATACCGTCGTCATGGGGGATGCTGGTGTAGAGTGCCGAGACGTCCATTGTGACGAGGAATGTTCCTGGTTCAACTGGTCAATGGGTGCTGAGTTTCTGTAGGAAGTCCGTCGTGTCGCGACAGAAGCTGGGTGTACCTTGTACGATGGGTTTCAAGATGCCCTTGATGTAGCCAGAGAGGTTCTCACACAGGGTCCCATTGCCTGAAACGATAGGGCGGCCTGGTGTGTTGGCCTTATGTATTTTCGGGAGGCAGTAGAGATCTCCAATGCGGGGAGTATGTGGGATGAGAGCACGTAGGGCGCTCTGAAGATCTGGATCCAAGGTCTTGATCAGTCTGTTAAGTTGGCGGATGTGTTCCTTGGTCTGGCGGATGTGTTCCTTGGTCGGATCTGCGGGTAACTGTCTGTAGTGTTCTTGGTTGTTCAGTTGTCGGTATACTTCTTTGCAGTAGTCCGTTCTGTTCAGTACGACTTTGTCTGCTGGTTTGATGACTATGCTGTGGTTGGTCTTGAGAGCGCGGATGGCATTGCGTTGTGCTTGGGTGACGTTCGGGGCTGTCTTGTGAATGCGACTGATGAATCTGGCATGTCGAGTCTAAGGCAGCGGCCTTCCGGAGGGGTCCATTTCGACTCTTTCCTCTTTGGTTGCCGCACCGCAGATCTCTCGGTCTGCTGTTCCGGTTCATTGGTAGTCTGCTTGGGTTCGCTGTTGGCCTCTTAGGGTCTGTGGAAGAATTCCCGGAGCCTCATTCGCCTGATGAATTCCTCCGTGTCTGCCGCGAGGCTGATGGGGTCCATTTTGGTGGTGGTGCAGAAATTAAGCCCTCTGCTGAGGACTTCGATTTCGTCTGGTTGAAGGGTGTAGTCTGACAAGTTGACAATAGATTTCCCTGTATTGTTTTCTACTGTGACACCGGGGGTGGCTTGGTTGCTGCCGGTGGTGATGCCAAGTTTCTCAAGCTTTCTGTTCTTGGTATGCATATAGGTGGCATAGTATTGTTGTCTCATCTGTTTGGCGGTGTTCCGCAGCTGGTCTGCTGCATCCTGAGCGCAAGTTGAGAATATGGCCTCTATCTTGGTTTCCAGGTTGCATCGTCTGCTGTAGAGCTGGCGGACGAGGTGGTTGAGTGTGAGGTGCGACGGCAGAGTCTCTCAGCGAAGTCTGTGTTGTAGGTCGACTTGAGTGGGTTTGTGATCTGTAGCCCTTTCGGGATCTTGTCTGCTTTCTTGCATCTTTGTAGAAACTTAATGTCAGTGTCTATATGCGCAATCTTCTGGAGATCCTCTCCACTTTGAGCCGGCAGTTTGCGGTGTCGATGGTAGCCATGATGTGGAGATGCCGGCGTTGGACTGGGGTGAGCACAGTACGTTTCATCCCCCACCATCTGGCCTGCGAAATCCTACCAACTGTCCTGGCTTGACACAATTCACACCTCTTTAACCTGGGGTTACCCCATCTCTGGATCTGTAAAGATTTAATCACCTGCTAATGCTCGCATTCCTAGCATTGTTTGGCATCTTTGAATTTGTCTATGTGTTTCTGGAACAGACCTCTTCATTCACCTGAGGAAGGAGCAGCGCTCTGAAAGCTAGTGACATCGAAACAAACCTGTTGGACTTTAACCTGGTGTTGTAAAACTTCGTACTGTGCTCACCCCAGTCCAACGCCGGCATCTCCACATCTATATAGGAAGTTTAAATTCCATCAGTATAAAGTCTCAAATCTCGAGTGGGGCATCTCCTCCCCCATTTTTGTTCTTTAACAGGATGGGCTTGAACAGGGAGTGGTGCTGAAATGCCTGGGGCTGTCCTGGTTGCTTGAGTACCAGTCCCTTGTTTTGGTGACGGTGGGCCATCAAATGTTAATCAGCCCCATTAAAATAATTGGGAGGAGTTTCGACTTACTGCTGACAAATATGCAATTCAGGCTCTTGAGCCTGTGTCTTGGCTTGTCCATTTTACCGCCAGGCTTTGAGTTTCTCTGTACCTAATTTGGAAGTGGCTATCCCAGATGGCTACAGTGTGGCACCTTGCCAAAAGCTTTCTGGAAATCCAGATATACCACATCAATTGGCTCCGGTAATGTCCTCAATTCCACCATTAGTTAGGCATGACCTGCACCTTATGAACCCCAAGCTGTCGGTCTAATGGGACAATTTCTGTCCAGATGCCTCGCTATTTCTTCCTTGATGGATTCCAGCATCTTCCCGACTACCGAAGTTAAGCTAACTGGCCCTGTCCAGGCGCAGGGAGCGGTGCCAGTCATGGCTGCCACCCAGGCCGACACCGCACGGGTGGCGTCTGCTCTGCGGTGGAGGCAATGGGGGTGGCGTCTGCTCTGCGGTGGAGGCAATGGGGGCACCGGTTTTGGCCATGGGTCAGGTTCTGCAAGGCGTGGGGCTTCATGTGCCTGGACGATGCCACAGTGTGCCTCCAGAACTGGCAGCGCCAGGTGTTGGTGGTGCAACGGCACTTGTCTCTGCGTGCACCACCGTCCCATACAGAGGCCTGGGGCCACCAGGCTCCCTGAGGCAGGAGGAGGTTCAGGTGCCCATCCCGGTTACACCAGCAAGAGCCCCCCCCCCCCCCCGTTCCGTCCCTGGTGCATCCAGTGGGCAGAACAGGCTGGCAGCATGCCCGCCGAGCAGCCTGGCCCATCCAGGCCGGGCCACCCCAGGAAACGCGCTGACGGGGAGCCATGTTGAAGGGCGTGACTCTCAGCAGTCCGCCTCCACTCCTGCTGCACCTAGATGTAGTGGTAGGGCCCATAAGGCCAAATAGTTACTTAGTCAGTTGGCACGGGTGCAGGGCGCAGTTCAGTTATAGGGGCTAGGGCACTTCTCTTTGAATATCACTAGTAAAGTTGTTACACCAAGGCCTAGATGCGTCTGTCCTATGTCCGGTGCCTGAGGGGGACCGGGTGACTATGGCGTTCAAAGTTCATTACAACGGTGAGGCCGGGTGTGCCCCCCAAGCACGCTGTCATCCTCAGCCCACTGATGCCAGCTGCCCCACATGTACATGTGATGGAGTGGCCAGATGGAGGGTTCAGATATGGCCATATGTCACTGCAGAGCAGGTTGCCATCATCCAACATGGCACTGATCACCTGCTGACAAGTAAATGTGTAACAAAATTCACTGTTGCAGGTGTAGGTTGCTGTGGGTGGTAGGGTTGTGTGATTTTGGGGGGGGGGGGGGGGGGGGGGGGTGCTGGGTGGTGCCCTGCACAAGATGCTCTCCCCCTCGTGTGTGAAACGTGTGGCGATCATACCTCTCGTGCCCATTGCCCCAGCTGTCATGATATTCAGGTAAACATCATGGTGCATACATACATACATACTGATGGACAGATCAACGGACCAATCAACACACACTCAACACCACAGGCAAGAGCATACTCAGTACAAAACGGGGAACATGACACTTCCCGCCCATTCCAGCAGGAGACAGCTCAGGGCACAGAGCTCATAGCAAGCCACTCAGACATCCATGTGCTGAGTGCCACTCCAAGATAGTGTTAGGAATAGGTCCACAGATTCTAGGGTTATGATCGAACCTCAGTAACCAATTTGCCACTGTAAATATGTTAGTAATAAAACCTGTGATGTACCATTCGCAACAGTGTTGGTTCGTCTGTGTAGCAGAGTACCCAACACATCACCAGCCGGTGGTGTCGTGCGGCCTCCCGGCCATATCCCGCACCCCAGTGGTGTCTGTGCCCTGTTGTGTTTTCCCCCCCCCCCCCCCCCCCCCAATCCTCCTCATCCTCCTGTTCAGGGCTCACCTGGTGCATCCTCCTCCATGACATCGCCCCTCTGGGCAATGTTGTGCAAAACGCAGCAGGCCACAAAACTCCTTCCGACCCGGTCGGGGTGGTACTACAGAGCGGTCCAGGCACTGGAATCTCATTTTGAGGAGCCCAAAGCCTCTCTCCACAATACCCCTGATGGCAGCATAGGCCTCATATAGCATAGGCCTCATTACAGCGGGGCTCTGCATTGGTCTGTGACCTCTTTTTAAAGGAGTCATCAGCCACGGCTGCAATGGGGAGGCCCTCATCCGGGCTGGGCGTCCCTCGAAAATAGCAGGTATGAATGGTTGCACCAGTATGAAGGTGTCATGCAGGCTGCCCGGGTATTGGGCGCACACGTGCATTATTCTCATTTGATGGTTGCAGACCACCTGGACGTTCATAGAATAGTTCCCCTTCCTGTTCAGGAAAATGGCCCTGTTCTCCGAGGATGGACGCAGGTTGACATGCACCCCATAAATGACACCCTGGACCATCGGGATCCCGGCCACTGAGGCGAATTCCGCTGCCCTGGCAGCCTGCTGTGCGTGGTCCTCCGGGAAAATGTTTCCGCGACTGCATAGAGGCCGTCGGTAACGGCCTGGGTGCACCGGTGTCTGAGATTCCAGAGAGGTCACCACTTGGTGCCTGGAAGGACCCCGTTGCTAAAAAATTGAGGACATCTTGACTCTCACCGGTATGGCAATCCTCCCCCTGTTCCACGTGGTCCAAGATGTGCCATTCTGTGATATGTATGCACCACCGTCTCACAGCTCACTGAGTCTCCTCCTGCATGCCGCAACTGTAAGGTTTCGGTAAACACGAGGCCGCATGGTGCACCTCCACCACCTTGGCCGACCACCTGCTTGTGCTCATCCCCCTGGTGCCCCATCAGGATCGGAGTTGTCGACCATCCTGGCCCACGACGTGGGGGTCATTTTCACACCGCCTCCTCTAGCACCTGTCGGGCGTGATGGGCCTGCAGCAGGAGCACCTGGCATGGGGCCCTCTGCAGCCATCCACCTGTGCAGCATTCTCACTGAGCCGCCTGGGTCGGCCACGCCGAATCTCAATCTGCATGGCAGCCACTGCTGCGACAGCGGCGAACATTGGCTGTTGTGCAAACATCACAAACTTGAAGGGGAGGGGAGAGAGAGTTTGAGAGGGCAATGACATTTTGTTAGGGCGCTTTGGCACGTAGGCAGCCAGGGCCCTTTTTGATGAATGGTGCCCCGACTGCCTGGTCATGGTTCATTCACGCAAGCACCATACAGTATCCGTTTCCCGAGTTCACCCCGTCCCCCCTCATTGCAGCTGCAGCGGCCTCAGCCCATCACCATGACCTCAACTTGGAAGCGTGTCTTCGCCACCCTCCCTGCCATGGCTTTCCATCTGGGGTCTCGGTCCCGTGGAGGCCCCCCAACCCGACAGGATGGTGGTGTCATTTGCACCACCCCCTGCTCCTTCCACCTCCCCCTTTCCTCAACCCCCCCCCCCCCCCCCCCATGGGGGATCACGGTATACGCTTAAGAGAGCCCCCCTCACCGGCCGTTGACGCAGCTTCCTGGGATGGGCCCGCCCACTCCCCTCCCTCATCCACATGTCAGCCAGCACAACTGGCTGACAAATTTATTTAGTAGCGGTGAACAACGGTGTGACCTGGGGACCACGCCATCGGGACTTTGGCCCATCGGTCTGCAGAATAGCGGGGGCCAGGGAGAATCACCTGCTTGCTCGGCAGGTTCTCCGGCACGCGTGGCGCTGACCTCTATGCCATTCTCGCCGGTTGGGAGATTGGTGGAACGGCGATTTCTCCCAGACTGCACGGCATGGGAGAATCTCCCCCTAATATACATGTGGGACAGATATCATGACAGCAGTTGTAATCATGGAGGCTGCTTCTGTGTGGCTCGATCAAATCATTCTGAAATTTTGCTGCCTTCCTCATATCACAAATCAACAATTGACAGATTGCTAGTACATGCGAGGCGATTTCGGATGCAGGCTCTGATCACTATCCTTGCCTCCCAATCCCGCCAGTCTGGTGTTTTGATGATCTTGATATCTGTTGCGATATCTTGGGTCTTTTGCTCCAGAGTATAGAAGTATTTTTGATACCGCTCCATGTGGACTTCTCCTTTTACCCCTTGTGTATGCCCCCTGTGGAGGGAAGGGTCTAGCGGCCATCGCTTCCATGGTGCAGTTTATAGGCTCTGCCCCATCAGTACTGAGGTAGAGTATGGGAGTTCATGTACTGGGGGACACACCACTTGTGCTGCCCTGCTCTGACAACTGAAAAGATCGGTGCCTGTCCGTGTACTCCCACACTATATAACACACAAGACGTAGGAGCAGAATTAGGCCACTCGTCCCATGGCGGGACCTTTTGAGACAAACTTACTCCACCACGAAGGATTGTCACATTCTCAACCTGGTATTGGAGTGCTGGCTGTGTAGATTCTCCCATCACTGGGATCCTTACGACCACCCCCATGAATTGTGTTGTAGAGGGTGCCATCTCTGCTACTCCACTACTGGGCCGATTATCTGGGGTTTGAGTATCTGTGTGTGTGTGTGTCTCTCCAGCTGGCACTGAAACTTCAGAGGCCAGGGGATGCCGCACTGGGACACCTCCACGGGAGAGAGCACTGAATCAAGCCTGCCGTTTATCCCTAACCGGAAGCCTGAGGCTTATATCACACAGATATCCAGACCCCCACCAATGCCCAGGTGATTCTCTCTCTTGCCGGTGGTGCAACACCCACCCGGTTCCTACTTCGCTGGAGTAGCTTTCCAAGAGAGAGAATAGGACACTGCTGTTTATTACCTAACCAGCAGCCTGTCCTGAGTGAATCGCTCAAGATGACCCTAGATTCTCGAACCCGGAATTAAGGTGAGGAATATCTTAACAATGACTTGGTCAGAGATCGCTGGTGAGAGATTGAAGAATTTAAACGACTCCAATTATCAGCAAATCAAGGTTTATTGTAAAACCCAGGTCAAAATCATCAAACAGAAGAAATTATAATAAAATCTTAAACTCTAACACAAACTAGGTCTATTCAGAAAGTACTATAACGGACACAACGTAAAATCTTATTGTTACACAGTTTTAGCAATGACACAGAACACAAATCAAGTCCCCTTCCCCAAAGCCTCAACCACTATCAAGGTCAAGGGAGTTTCGCAAGCTGCTGCAGGGTACTTACAGTCACAGGCTGCAGGAGGTCAAGTCAAAGGTGGAGAGGTCAAGCCAAGAGACCCTCAATCGAAACACAGCCCCTTTTATATCCGTTTTACCTGGCTTTTTCCTGTGTTCGGCCAGCCCCTTTTGCATTGAATTGGTAAGGTTTAAAGTTCCCGCTGGTCCCGCCCCCTTTGAGCCGGTCAGAGCTGTCGACTTCCGGATTTTCCTCCCGGATTTTCCTCCCCCTTTGCGTTGTATCGGTCCAAGTTTAAAGTTCCCGCTGGTCCTGCCCCCTTTGAGCCGGTCAGAGCTGTTCGCTTCCGGGTTCTCCTCGCAGGTCCGCTCCTTCCAGCCAGGCAGACCTGCCGCGATTTGAATTTGGCGCCGACTCCGCCCCCTCCACCCAGTGAGTTCCTGCCGGTGGCTTCTGTCAGGATTGGAGTACCTCCCCCAGGTCCGCCTCCAACTTGGTTTTTTCTACCGTTTATCTTCAAGGGGCTTTTCCAGCGCAATATACTGAGCCCAGACAGTCTGCTTTTTGGGATAACAAGGTTAAGCTCTCTTGTGAAGATTTTCAAAGTCTTCCAGCTGCTCCGGAGATGGCTGCTATTCTCACCTTGCTATGTTGATGGGGTGTTAATTGGATTCTGCTCTGGTGGAGGCCAAGTCATTTACATCTGCATGGGGCTATGACCATCCCATTGTCCTGCTTGCAGGCAGGCCCCCTGTGTATTCCCGTGCCCCTTTGTCTGTGTTTTAATCTTATCTCGTTGTCTGGCTCCTTCTTCCTTGTAGCTCCTAGGGGGGGGTTTGTAAATACCTATGCCCCTACTCAGCTCAGCGGATCAAGCCTGCTGGGAAATCTGGTTACGTTCTCTTGGCTGAAAAGTCAGTTTACAGTCTCTGGGTTTTATCCTTGGGCAGTCCAAAAAGGCCGAATTGCCCGAAAACCTTACAGTGTGGTTGGATTTTCCACAATCAACTGGCACTGGATACACCTTGGAGGCTACACCAAGCTGGCAGGGACTAAGAGGTGCTGTTGTAAGGGTGCAATGCTGCTTGGTGCTGGTTGCTGATCCATGAGGGGACCTGACCTTGTCTTAAATTCTCCAGATTGTTCAGCCCCTCCCCCAGCAACCAAGCGCCATACAGCCCACACACCTCCATTCTGTGCAGTCTGATCGGATGCATTCCGATCTTCTCTAATTCATGCATTTAGCGTGGGTTAGCTATAATTTCTTTAAAATGTCGAGTCATCATGACCTCCATGTAACCACCACCCTAACCAGTGTTCTTGTCCCCCAAGGCCTTTCTGAGCTGGCCCTGAACAGCAATTCTGCCTAGCGAGGGCACCAGGCCGGTAATTATACCTCTGTCAGATTTAAAATGACTTGGAGCCACATTGTGATGCACCCCTTGGTACCAGCACTAATCCATTCCCTGACCCCCCCCCCCCCCTAGTGGTGGTCGGACAGTTGAGGGTCGATCGGGCTGTGGGTAAGGGCTTCCTGATCCAGCAGTGCGGTGGCCTTCATTGCCATCCCTTCCTGGGGAGCGACACATGCCTCCCACTGCGATCCCAATTTATCCCGTTCCCAGGGTCCTGCCACCACCTTACAAATTGATGCCCCTTCAGGGCAGACCCCCATAAACATAAATACAGCCCTGGTCGTACGCCCACCATTTCTCTCAACATACTGTGATCCAGTGATGGTCCGATAGGTGCCATTTGTCGAGTGTTTCTAGTCTGAGAAGCGGTTGCTTGTGTCCGGGCTCAGCTTCCTGAGCCACCACCATCTCCCAAAAGGTACCCCCGCCCCCCCCCCCCCCATTACAGGTAAACACGCCCTCCTGCCAGTCACCCTAACCCTGTCTGTCACCAATTCCTCCCCATAAGCCAAGCTCTTGTGGCTGGAGCATTTGATTCCAGGCCATCTCCGCTCATGGGAATGCCTGGCCATCCACGATTGGGGTCCCCTGTCCGTTCGTTACAAGGGGTTGCCCTGCCCCCAGAGCACCCATAGACCAGGGACTCCCAAGTGTCCCTGTGGTGTCTGGTGCAGGTTCCCGAACAGGCTGTTGGCATCATCCACGTTGTCGGGCATCATCCACGTTGTCGGGTTTCTCATGTCCAATCTTCAAAACCGGTTAAAGACATCCCTGCCTTGCACAATTTTGCCTACCCTCCATATTCCAAAACGCACGTCTTTATTTAAAACAAATGTACAATTACCACCCCCCCCCCCCCCCCCCCCCCCCCCCTCCGGGCGGCCAGTTCCAAAACCCGCCTTCCCTCGGGCAAGGACAGTTGCCTGGCTGGCTGGGCCTTGCTGGCCAGAATTCATCTGAGGGGTCTGGCTGTGCCTTTGCCCATCTTTCATTATTGGCTCTTCCCCAGACATTCCAGGTGCAGGTTGGGCCTCCTCTCCCGGCACCTGGCACCATACAGTAGCAGAGTATCATTCCTGTCGTCTTAGTCTTTTAGAGCTGGCCCTAGCTTCAGGCCTCTGCTTTTGGGACCCTATTGCTCCTTCTGATTGGAGATCCCCACACCAGGGGTGTAACCCCTGGTTCCTCTGATTCTGTATCCAAATAGCTATTGTTTCCCTGTGACAGTTTACTTTCCCTGGCTGCGGGAGGCTGGGGATAGTTTCTTCACTGATTTGCTGCCGGCACCGCAGTCATTTTGGTTTCTAATTGTCACATGTATTGGTATACAGTGAAAAGTATTATTTCTTGCATGCTGTACATAGGGAAGGACAGACTGCAGAATATAATGTTATAGCAAGGTGTAGAGAAAAGATCAACTTAATACGAGGTAGGTCCATTGAAAAGTCTGATGGCAGTAGGGAAGAAGCTGTTCTTGAGTCGGTTGGTACGTGACCTCAAACTTTGGTATCTTTTTCCTGATGGAAGAAGGTGGAAGAGCGAGTATGTCCGGGGTGCGTGGTGTCCTTAATTATGCTGCCTGCCTTTCCGAGGCAGCGGGAATTATAGATAGATTCAATGGATGGGAGGCTGGTTTGTGTGATGGCCTGGGCTACATTCATGACTTTTTGTAGTTTCCTGTTGTCTTGGGCAGAGCAGGCTCCATACCAAGCTGTGATACAACCAGAAAGAATGCATCTGTAGAAGTTGGTGAGGGTTGTAGCTGACCATGCCAAATTTCCTTTGTTTTCTGAGAAAGTAGTGGTTGGTGGGCTTTCCTAACTGTCGTGTCGGCATGGGGTGACCAGGACAGGCTGTTGGTGATCTATACACTTAAACCTGACGCTCTCGACCCTTTCTACTTTCCCATTGATGTAGACATGGGCATGTTCTCCACTAGGCTTCCTGAAGTTGATGATAATCTCCTTTGTTTTGTTGACACTGAGGGAGAGGTTATTGTCGTTGCACCAGTTCACCAGCTTCTCTATCTCATTCCTGTACTCTGTCTCATCATTGTTTGAGATCCGACCCACTACGGTGATGTCATCAGCAAATCTGAATCGAGTTGGAGGGGAATTTGGCCACACAGTCATAGGTGTATAAGGAGTATAATAGGGGGCTGAGGACACAGCCTTGTGGGGCACCGGTGTTGAGGATGATCATGGAGGTGTTGTTGCCTATCTTTACTGATTGTGGCCTGTGGATTAGAAAGTTCAGGATCCAGTCGCAGAGGGAGGAGCCGAGGCCAAGGCCACGGAGTTTGGAGATGAGTTTCGTAGGAATGATGGTGTTGAAGGCTGAGCTGTAGTTCATTAAAATAGGATTCTGACATAGGTGTCTTTGTTATCTAGGTGTTCCAGGGTAGAGTGCAGGGCCATGGAGATGGTGTCTGCTGTGGACCTGTTGCAGCGGTCGGCGAACTGTAGTGGATCAAGGCAATCCGGGAGGCTGGAGTTGATTCGTGCCATGACTAATCTTTTGAAGCACTTCATGATGATGGATGTCAGAGCCGCTGGACGTTAGTCATTAAGGCACGCTGCTTGACTTTTTTTTGGTACAGGGATGATGGTCGTCGTCTTGAAGCAGATAGGGACCTCAGATTGTTGTAAGAGGTTGAAGATCGAATACCCCTGCGCAAGACTAGAGTACTCGTCCGGGTACCCCATCCAGGCCAGTGGCTTTCCGTGGGTTGGCCTTGGAGAAGGCTGCTCTGATGTCTGCAGTGGTGATCTTGGATACAAGTTCATCTCACTGACCTCTTGCTCAAAGCGGGCATAGAATGCGTTGAGCTAATCAGGGAGGGGTGCGCTGGAGCCGACTATTTTACATGCCTTTATCTTGTAGCCCGTTATCTCTTACAGACCTTGCCATACACAGCGGGGATCAGTGTGGCTAGCCTGGGACTCTAGCTTGGTCCGGTACTGTCTTTTGATATCTTTGATGGATTTCTTTGGATTTCTTTACATCCTATCTGGCTTTCCTGTAGCGGTCAGGGTCGCCTGACTTGAACACCTCAGACCTAGGGCGCGATTCTCTGCTGCCGTGCCATTTGTGGGAATCGTCTGGGGTGCCATTCTTTCACGGGACGCCGGTCCGATGCCCTCCGCGATTCACCGATCGGCACTAAGTTCTGCGCGGCGCAGTCCGGAGAATCGCCCGAGACCACCACCACCGCTATTCTCAAGGCTGGATGGGCCGCGAAGTCCCGACTGCGTGACCCCAGTTCACGCCGTCGCCATTCACACCTATTTAAAGTAGTCAGCCAGTCGTGCTGGCTGATGCTGAGCAGTGAGGAGGTGAGCGGACTGTTCCGCAGCTCCTGGAGACTGGGTCGGCTTCCCTGAGAAGGCTGCGGCCAACGGGGGTGGGAGTGGAGTGCAGGTGGGAGGGGGGTGAGGGAGAGTGTGGATGGTTTTGTCCATCCGCGGATGCCACATGTCGGCCGCCCTGATATGGCAGGACGGTGACGAGTACACGGGCGCATGTTGTCGTGTCGCTGATTGGCACTGGCGAGGAGGACGGTGCGTGAACTGACCGTTGGACGCAAACAGTGACCAGGTGTTAGGCTGGCTGCGTAACTGCAGCATGACCATCCCACCGGGGCACACGGGTATCCCATGCTACCCGGCTGGCGAGGTGGAAGAACTGTGTAACATGCCCCTCACCACCCTCCTGCAGGTCACCATGTATGCCCAACAGACAGCGATGTTTACTGCCGTGGTTGGAGCAGCAGCTCTGGAGTTTGCCATCCGGCAGCGCAGAGTCAGACGGCCCACAGTGGCTGCACATGCAGCGGTTGCCGGTGCAACAGAGGGGATGGCTGCGGAGTGGCCCGTCGTCGCCGCGCAGGCCACAGGCGCTCGGGGCCCCGAATGTACAGGGGAACATTGACACCCTGATGACGAGGAATGCAGAGGAAGTGCTGGGGGGGGGGGGGGGGGAAGGGAAAGGAGCAGGAGGATCCAAAGCAAGGCCGAGGGTGTACCGTGACTATGTAGTTCGAGGCCCTAACGGACATCACCTGCAGGGAGGGGACTACGGTTCAGCAGGGAAACAGTCGCACATGTATGCCACCTCATAGCACACCTCGCACCACTTCTGTGACACTCCCACAGTCATGCTTGTGGGTGGCAAATGAGGCCAGGATTTGCTGCACAAATGCCTGATACTCTTGTGGTTTCTCCGGTCCACCACGACCTGATGAGCCACTATGAAATTGTAGAGTATTCCCTTCCCTGCCTGCTCCCAACTCATCAGGGCACACTGGAATTTGGAGTGCTCCTAATCGGATGGACGGTGGGACAGGGAAAAACCCAGCCTCCTTGCTTCCTGTGAAGCCGACAAGGCTCTCTACCCTGCTGGATAGAAGGGGCGCTCGGGGATTGTCCATGTGGACTTGGTGCTGGAGGCACCTGTGACCAGCAAGTAACTGCCTCCTACATCCTGCACCTCCATCCAGACCCAAGGTCGTCCGCATGGGCCATATTCTAGTGCGCAAAGATAAATGGGCTAGTTAGAGGGCAGTCATAAGGGTCTTGGGGATATAGTCAGTGGTGTGCTCTGGCCTGTTGCCATAGCTACCTTTAGTGGGTTATTTAGCTTGTATGAAGGACATCAAATCTTTCAATGAAAACATCCCTAATCCTGGTTACCCAGTCGGCGGAGTTGGGGTTATACTGCAGGGGCCTACACCTCAAACTTGTTTGTTTGAGCACCTGTAGTCTCTCTGTAGTGACCAGGCTTCCCACACCCATAGCATAGTGGCTGCTTGCTTCTCCCCTTCTCTTTCGCAATTTGGTATTGATGCACTAAGTGTCAAGAACCACAAAGACATGTGAGACTTTAACTAAGGCTTTAATATACTACATAGGAAGCTTACCTGACACAGACGACCCCAGACAAAATGGGTCCGGTCTCAGGAGTTGGTCTTATACTTAACTCCCGGGGGAGTGGCTAAGGCGGAGCTCTGTGGCCAGGTCAGGTTACATACAGCTGACCGAACCTCTACAGAGCTACAGTACAATACACAGTACCATACACAGGATTACAGGGCCACGTTACACACAACTATTGTATAACTATGTACAATGCTAGGGAAGTACAGTGGTGTATCACCACAGGTATGCTACGGTGAGCTTCCGGATCACCTCATTCTCCCCAAGATTCGGGTCTTGGGGGTCGAACCAATTTTCAGTTTTGGCTCTAATTCTGGTAAACAGTTGCCACTAGTGTTTTCAGCCAGTGGGCTGTTAAGTGCGAAGCGCATAACTGCTGCAGACAGTGAAGTCTCCAGTGGTAATAGATTTGCTGATCAAAAGAAGTGGCTCTCAAACAGCAGCACAACTGCAAGCTGCTGTAGAACGTCATCCACTATAACAGAACCATCCACCATATCCATCCACTATAACAGAACCATCCACCATAAAGTTAAAAAGGCACAGGAGCAAGCCTCCCACAGGAGCATTGCTCTTGGCTAAAACCCGGTTGCTACCAAGACTGCCATCAGATCTGGGTCCACCCCGATACCTGTGCAGTATGCCCCAGGAGTCTGTTTTTGCCACTGTCGCCTTGCTCATGGGGGGGGGGTGGGGGGGGGGGGGGGAAAGGAAGGATGACCATAATGGTATGCTCAGGTATTACGGTAATAATTGAAAAAGTAGCCTGCACATGTACGATTTGTCAGAGGAAAAGTCGGGGCAAAACACCTGCTGCCTTTGATCATCTCCCACAGCCCGAAATGCCTTTTGAAAATTTGCAGATAGCCAAATCTAAGGGATTCAAATACATGCTGGTGATAGTGGACATGTTTTCACGTTGGGTAGAGGCTTTTCCGACCAAAAGAGATGATGCTAGAACAGTGGTAGATATTCTGTTGAAGGAAATAATACCTAGGTTTGAGATATCAATGGCTATGAACAGTGACAGGAGAACTCATTTCACTCTCAAATTGACCAAAGCCCTCACAGAAGCCATGGGATTTGATTTGGAAATTGCATATCCCATATCAGCCGCTATCCTCGGAATGGTGGGACAGGCGAATGGAATAATTAAAAAATTGAATAATTAAAACTGCAGTTACAGAAGTGTCAACAAAATGGGCTGCTATGGCCAGACGCCACACCCATAGTAATGTATGCCCTGAGAAATCAGAAAATCGCAATACGGGTCTAACCCCGGATGAGATATTAATGGAACGTCCCATGACAACTGGAACTAAACCCGTAATGGTTCCTGCAGCAGTAGCCTTAATATGGGCAGATGAGGCATCACTAAAATATGCCCAGGCCACATGTGTGAAACCGCTGAATGAATGAATAAATAAATAAGGTGCAACAGGCTCAGATGCATCCAAAAGAGGGAAATACACCCCCTTTTTTTAAACCTGGAGATCAAGTATATGTGAAAGCATGAAACAAAGATTATTTTTCTCGGTGGAATGGACCCTACCAAGTGCTGCTAACCGGTTAACCGAACAGCTATTAAAGTAAAAGCCAGATGGGATCCACGCAACTCGTGTAAATTACATCATATGGAGCTTTCAGAGTACTAGCGAAACGCTGACCAGAAGAGAATGACTGCGTTGATGTTTTATATCATATTCATCCAACATGTAGAGGGTAAACTGAACACTAACACCTTGATATACATGTCCCACTCGAATGCAGAGAGGGTAAATAAATCCAGTTGTTGGGTTTGTACACAAATTCCCAGATGCTCGGGGGAGGGCATCCCTGTGCGACCCATTCCATTCACCAGTAACGAGATAGCAGAATGGGCTCTGAAGATGGAATAATACAGGGCATGGTGAAGATGCACAGGATGTTAGATTGGAGATCAGCTGGATACGATATGAACAGGTTTAAAGGATGGTGGTGGCCTAGATTTAATGTGACACGCCAGCCGCCCTGTTTGATCCTTCCCAATTATACTGGAGTCCCAAGGGTAGCATATGCTTTAGGAAACAAACGTATGGGACCAACCCAGTCGGCACGAGTCAGTACAACCAGACCTTGAATTGGCAACCCCCTATGCTCCGCCTTACAGTTAAAGGGCTATTCATCTTTGACTGGTCAGTGATAATCAAACTAGTGGAGGACCCTGGGGAGGGATCAAATTAGACAAATGATGACTGATAGTAAAGGAAACGGCACATATTTTGTGGACGTAAGGCGTACCCGTGGTACCAGTAAATTGGGAGGGCTCCTGCTATTTGGGATATGTCCCTTTTGTACATCACATCTAGCAATTGCAGGACCATCCCCATCACAGGACGACACTAAGTGTTATGACATGGGTACAAATGCTGGGAATCGTGATACCACCATTAGGAATAGCCACTAATGCATACGAACTACGCGAATTAAGAGACATCCTTGAGCAGGTAGCTAATGTCACTGCAGAAGCTGTTAACCAGATAGAAACTGAGATGGTCGCTATAAGAGCGGTTGCCCTGCAGAATAGGATGGCCCTTGATTTCTTATTCACTGAAAAGGGAGGTACTTGTGCCCTGATTGGCAGTGACTGCTGCACTTCATCTCTGATAACTCAAAAAATTGATGACCTGGTGAGAGGTAGCACTATTGCATGGGGATGGGGCTTTGGGTGATTGGGAACATTAGGACAGAGGATTGTGATTTGGATTATAATCACTGTCGTAATCCTGATTGTTGTATGGTTACTGTTTAAATGTTGCTTGGGATGTTGTCAGGGCATGGGGGCGAGTACGTCAGCATTGCATCCATGGTCCCAGCAACTTAACGAGGTGCCTGTCATACGTCCATTCCCCTTGCATTATAGCCCACCCTTTGCTGCTGAGGACACTAATGTAAGATCATCAAGGAAGGAATTGTAGAAGGGGCTTTAGTTGGCGGATTAGTTGCCTTAATACCCTGTTCATTTTAACCAGCTGCTTGACTATATTTAATGGAAATAGGCACTTTGCAAAACATGATGGATATTTAGCCTTATTTCAGTCAAGAAGTTCTGTGAAATAGTCAGAAGGTCATACAATGTAACAAGCGTACAGCTGCACATTGTTTTGCTGACAACATGAAATTATTATTTTTCTTAGGCAAGGAACCCCAAGGCCTGTTATTAAAAGTCTAGCTCGGTTTCCTGTCTTTTTGCTAATCTAAAGTGCCTTCTTTCTGTCCTAGGTATTGTTTACTGTATCATATAAATAGCCTGCCTTTACTGCCTTTTTCGATGTTAAAGCGGGGACGTTTAGAATGACTGGTCTCCAACCCTCTCTCGAACTTAGTGTTTAATTAAAGGACCTTTGGCGAAAACTCGGAAGTGCTGACTTACAATTTCTTCGACATCTCCCGTCTAATTAATCAGCTCTGGAAGCTCCCTCATAAATCGTCCAGTCGGTTTGGGATCATGTCTGGGGACCCTCCTACCTGCTGCTTTGTCTACTACACTATTACGAAAGGGCTACCTTGATTGAGCCCCATTGCATCTAAAACAGCAGCTCACGGTCGCAGGTCTCCCCCTTCCTGCGAGGTCACTGCTTTTACAGAGATAGGTGTCCAGGCTCATCAGCAGTAGCCTTGCCCTTTCAGTTTCAATGCAATTATTTATGTGGACTGCCTGCTGCACCTCCATAAAGTGTATGGAGGGGGTCCCCTGTTCTGGTTAACTTTGGTATATGGGTCACCATTTCCTGTAGGGCATGCAACCCATGGGGAATTATGATATGATCTCCAGTGGTCCCATATTTGCCTGTTCCACTGGGGTACCATACTTGCATTGCATTGCATTGCCATCTGTACCACGTGAGACTGTTTCATTTTCTCCCCCCCCCCCCCCCCCCCCCCCCCGTCCTAATTCCGGCTCCCCTACCATGCTCAGTAACCACCCCTCCGGGTGCGCTACACGTGGCGGAGACGCCAACAACTGAGGGTGCTCTCCTGACTCTGCTTGGACATGCCCTTCACTGGACACTCCGAACCCCACCTGCTGACCCAGACACATTACTGGTACCTCAGGTGATTGTCAAACCTCCCCTTGCCCGCTGTCTGAAGCCCTTCATCTCCTGGGGCCTCCCAGCCGATCAGGCAGATCCATCCCTTTGCCTGAGACAGAACCTCCTTTCAGCGTTTTGATCCTCCGCTGACAAGGTCTGTGGTTGCCCCCACCCAGCTCACTACATGCTACTCTGTAATTGCTTGTATGTCTTTAAACTTCCACTCGGCTCCTTTAACATTCATTCCAGCTCCTTGAACCTTTTTGGGTACCCTGAGGAGTTCCTGGAAATTCCACTCCCTCCCTCTCCTTTGCCTCAGTTACCTGGCATCGGGTTTCTATTCAACTCCTGTTACCTGCTGATGCGACCATCAATTCACTCAAAGACACGAGTAGAAGTAAACCGTGGTTTTAATCAGCTTAGAACAGTGCCTGCCTGCGACTGGTACAATACTGTGAACCGCCACAGCTCAACTGCTCCTTTATACTTCCTTACAAGGGGAGGAGCCATGGGCGGAGCCTGTACATGCCCCAACATATACCCCTGTGGGTGAAGCCCCACAATGGCCCATAGGTGGAGCCCACAAGGTCAACAACATAACACAACAGCAGAACATGATACAAATGCACTGGTGAATTACTAGTACTATACATTCACCACACCTGCTGAATAAACTCTCTGGCTTCAGAACCCCTCATAGAGCCTCTCTTCATTCCTAGCACTGGCTTCAGCATCCCCTTCGGATTCCCTAAGCTTGCTCTCCAACTTATTAATTTTCCTTTCTATTTTTATCATCAATAGGCACACAACTAGATTGCCTTTTCTTGGCTTTTATCGTGCCGCTTGCTCTCTGCTGGCTGTTAAGTTCCAGTGAACGTTAATACCCACTGTTTCGTGAGTCCTGTCGTTGTGTAGGGGGTCTCTTCCTCCACACGTGGTGGTCTCCGCTCCCACTCTGGGACGTGTGTGCCCCTCTGCAGGTGGAGGAAATGGTTAAGTGTCACACTGGGATGATTTTGCAGGAGAGAGAGGAAGTGATCCACTGGTCATGCCTGACCAGATAGTGAGCGTTTGAGGTGCCTGAATCCCCGCTGTTCTAGACTTCGGGATTATGTTCTCGCTCTGTGATCCACCAGAATGAAAAGAGACGAGTGGGTGACGAGGCCAAATTTTACTTGGGAAGGAATAAAATCGACCAAAGCTGCCAATATGCGCACACAACTAGTTACTATGTTATGGAAGGAAGGGACTATTTTACACCATTCTCAACCACCCTTCCTCGACACCTGTCTAATTGGGGATTTCTGGGGACTGGAATCTACTCGCTACTCTTCGGGTCGAGTACTCTTCGGGTCGAGTAATTTCAGAGTCTTTTCAGCCATTGAGGCAGCTCAGTCAAAATTAGTTGGTTCTGGTCGTTGCCGTCTTCGTTCCTTCGCTGGCCGAAGAGACGCGCGCTCAACCAGAGCGCTGATTCTGACAATCAAACAGATCCACACATGGGAATGTCACTCGGAGCTACTTTCGTGCAACTGTCCTACTGTACGTTCTACCAGCTGCCCAGTCACGTGTTTTATGTCTGCCGCCACCTATCATATCTATCATTGGCAAGTACTGATAAACAACTTTGTACATTTATACAGCTGTATTCATATCACCCCATGGTCGTTGGTGTCTGCCTTCGGTCCTCAGGTTTGTGTTGGGTAGGCCTAATGAGCTCCCAGCTGTGTATGGGGAAACTCCAGAAGTCAAGCCCCGACGTGAACTCCCAAGAGGACTGCCTTTTTCAACTTCAGACACCGCCTCGGTCCGTTGAATTGATGTGAATGCTTCCAGCTGATGGGGTGCAAAATAGTTTTTGATGGGCCTCTGGAAATGTTAATCATTTTCCCATCGAGCTGGTTTACAAGACATATAGGCTGGAGTCCCCAAAACTTGTTGGAAATTGCGGACAACCTGGAGACGTCATTATGGGTAGCATTGTTTTCCGGCCTGTTTTGTATAACTAGCAGGGCTAGCCTTGTCCTTGAGATTCACTGTCTTTGTGGCTTAAGCAACACTGAAATGCATTTGATAAGGATAGGGCTGTGTATCTTTTCGTCTGTCACTTTTTGTCAGCAGCCGTTTTGAAACACAATTTTGCATTTGTCTGTCTTTCAGCCAGTTTTGCCCATATTCCACATTGTATTGCTGGGCAGTCTTGTGACCTCTGGATAAGTGTTATCAGCCATGACCTTGATGTGTTATATATGTTGGATTAACACGTTGGATTAACACTGACTGCAACTCGATGCAGTATCACTTGAAAACAAGCTTCCAACGCTGTGGATGGTTCAACACTGCATTATCAAACTTGCCGAGTAATGTACACAGTTCGCTGTGGGTCGACACTATCAATCTAAGCTTGCTAACCTTGGTCTGACTTGCCCAGACTTGCTCTGTGCCATGTGTAGTAGGTGCTGACTGTACATTGCACCCTGACTGCTGCTACAGCTATCACAGTACAAAAGAGGCCGAGCCTTCCTGTCTTGTGTGTTCTATACTGGTAATGTGCCCTGTAGTGTCCTGCCTGGTGATTGGTTGTCTGTATTCTGTGGTGATTGGTTCCTGTGTGTCCCCATCACTGCCTGTCTGTATCTCATTATGAACATGAGTACATATTATGACAGACCTCAGTGGATGACCCCGGTCGTCCAGGAGCCAACCAACCAGCCGGGGGGTGGGGAGCCTCGAACATATCGGGAATCATAGTGTGCCAGGATGAAGGCGTCATGCACACTGCCCAGGTACTGAGTGCCGATGTGTATAATGTGCATCTGATGGTGTCACACCAGCTGCATTCGGGTGGAACCTCTTTTGGTTGGTGTAGAGCAGCCTGTGATCTGCAGGTCCTTGTGGGGGATGGGTTTACTTTCTCTTGCACCCGTATCTCTTGCACCCGTGTGTTTAGTGAATGAGGCTAGCCAGGCTGCGATCGCTCGATGTGGATGTCTTCTTTGGGTGTAGAAACCCAGGGTCTCTTATTGCGTCTCAGTTTATCGCTGAGGATCTGTTCTGAAGTTCCTTCCTTTATAATGGTCTGCTAGCATTGAGTGATAAGTATACACCCACAATTGCCTTCCAGACCCCAACTTCTTAATGAGCAAGACGGGATACTCGTGTTTATCCATGATGATTCAATCAAGACCCATTGTCCTCTGAAACGCTCTCTCTCGTCTGACAGCCATCAGCTCATTTTGGAGTCAGAGCTTCTTTTGTCTGCCCTTCACCCTGCTGCGAAGTTGATTATCTGTGTCTGGAAATTCATTACGTATTCACAGCATAGTCTTGTTCTTCTGTGCGCACACTAGTAAGTCCATACAGCAATTATAAGTTTGTGCTCCGTTCCTGGCCTATGTGCATCTTCTCCGCCTGTGTCCAGTACCACATCTGCATAACATCACCCAACAGGGTGAGGGGGGGTCACTCAGCAAAGGGGTGGGGGGGAAACTGTTGGAATGCCAAGTCTCCTCTAATGAGCGGCATGGGACCCGAGCAGACATTGGCACACATTTGAGTGGCTTCCTATGTTCCGCACACCGAACCACCTCGCGTCCTCCAGATTTTCCAATTGGAGGCCTTCCTCCTCCAACTCCGGGGGGTCTGCAGCCAAGGTGCCGCAAGACAGGAGTTGTATTGAAAAGGCCGACTTGAGGGTAATTGGAGCATAGAATATTCACCACAGAGAGGCCGAAGGTAGACCATAGACTGCAGGGAGAGCCTGGGTGGGATTCCTCATCCAGCGATGTCTGAATCGTAAGGCATGATGTAACACGTCAGAAGCCAGTGTCTTCCACGTGGAGTAAACTCCATTGGCACATCAAATGGGCATGTCCCTATATTCTCATGCTCCGATACAGCCAGGAAGAAGTACCTATGGCAACGTTCATTTGTGCAGTAGCTTCTGAGGGGCGGGAACGAAGGTAGGTCATGTTCCAAGAGGCCAAGCCTGGGCTGCTGGTCCTGCTACGAGCATGGCAGGGTGGTTGGGGTTGCATTTGCCAGGGGCAGGGGGAGTAGTGAGGGGTGGCCAGGAGATGGGTCGGGGTGTCCAGGCACGGACTGCCATTGCTACGGCCTTTGCCTCGTGGATCGTAGAACACCAGTCCCACATGAGCACTTAGTCTCTGAAATGGAGAATCACGGCCCATATTTTTGGTGAGCTCGAGCAAGTGTTAGAACAGATATAATTTTTATGAGCCAAATAGTTGTCTCCTGTTCGGAATGATTCCAAGTTGCAAAGAGAAAAGCTAGGACTGTTTGAACAAATGGAAATCACACGGTGTGGTTCGGGGAGATTTCTTTTGTGCGATCGGAGTGCTACTCCCTTACCATCTGAACTTCCCCACTGTTTATAAACACTCGTGTCAAGAATAGCCACTTGGGCAGAGTTGTCGGATGTCCATGGAACAGCAGTCAACACCTTCAGAGGTGAAGCGGTTGAGAACGGTGAGGGACAAAGAACGCAAGGGCAAACTCGGCATGGTATATGTGCAAGGTTTTAAATGTTCCGCCTAAAAGAGTATTAAGGTTTCACATTAAAAATAAGCTTTATCACCAAGATGTGTGAGATGGAGGGATTGTGGTGCCAGGTCGGGCCGAATGGCCTGTTTCCATGCTGCATGTTCTTGTGTCATAATGAACAATATTGACCTCCTTTTGACGACTCGGTTTTATTTTGCAACTGGTGCAATCTGTAAGAAACTCCTCTATCAATAAGTTAATAACTGTGCTGTTAATGCGGGGACTCACTTGTGGTTTCATGATAAGAGACTGTGAATAACTAGCACAATAAATGCTTCAACTGGACTTTTAATTGTCAAGGCAAGATGAGATAGCGGAGAAATATTACGTGTATAATTAGGAACCATATTACATTTACAGCTCCGTGTTCGTTCATGACGGCCCTCTGGGCGAGAAACCCAAAAAGCTGAAGCTCTGGGTGACATTTATTTTAATTGCAACATGCAAGAATTGTACCTGTGCAACAACCGCAGCGAAACTGAAGTTTGTGCATGTTATGTTTCTGCACCTGTGTGCTCATGCCTGCAATAACCTACAAAGCCAGAGGTTTACAATTAATTTTACTGTTAAATTGTAGCGCTTGCTGGCTGGTGGGGGCTAGAGGGGAGCGACCTCTGGATGGGGGTGGCTGGGCACATGCACTGTGGCCTTTGGCACCCTCCCTGGCACACTGCCCCTTCCACGTTGGAGACCTCACCAACCTGCTCACTCTGCAGGACCACTGGCGTACTCCAATCCCTGCCTGCCCACAGTACTGCTGCTCCCATCTCTCCTGCCCCTGGACAGGGTGTGCCACACCCAGGACCCCTAGCACACTGCAGCTATGTTCCCAATAGATGTCCAGCCCCCTCTCCCTGCCTGCACGCAAGCCAACAAGCATGATGGCAGCCAGTGGCACATGGAGGCCCCCGCACCCTACAACCTGGGTGCAACCCTGCTGGTGGGGAAACACATGGCCCACTCTGAGGACACTCCCAGTAGGCCCACTGGAGGGAGCAGGACAGGAGCCGCAGAACGTATTGCCGAAGGGGATTGTGGAAGCCACCGGTATCCCTGTTGACTAGATGGGTGCTGAGGTTAGAGGTTCCCTGGTGTCGGTCACTGGGGATCAGGTGTGCAGTGTGGATGGTGTGTTGGGGGAATGGGAGAAATGTGAGATGGGTGGACCTGCAATGCAAACCAGGGCCAGTGCAGTCTGTTGGACTTGTGCATAGGAGTACACGAGGTGCTAACATGTATTACTGAGTACAGTGAGGAACGGATGTTGCTCAGTCTCTCTGGTGGCACACTCTGTTTGGCAGGTCCTCTAAAGACACGGGCCGACGGTATGCCCTGATGCGACACCACCTTCCAGGCCCTTTGGACGGTCAGCGCCCCAGCCTCACCGACTGGCTCCTGGTGTGCAGGGTCCTCACTGAGCAGCGCTGTCTGCAGCCCCAATGCATTTTGTGCAGGGTCCTCCCTGAGCAGCACTGTGCCTGCAGCCCCAATGCATTAGGTGTTGAGGGTCCGCCCTGAGCAGTGCTGTCTGCAGCCCCAATGCATCCGAAAAGGCAGCTGCAGCAGGGCAAAGGCCTAGGGTGTCGGCCCTCTTCCCCATGTGTAGCTCTGGCTGTTCTAATATCTCAAGATTGCCACTGCAGCACGACTCCACCCTCACCCCCACACCTTGGACATTGCCTCAAAGAAGGCTGTGCAGACCCCTACAAGTTTGGGACAAGTCCAGAACATGTGGGTGTGGCTGGCCGGGCCTCTCTGGCACCGCTCCCATTTATGGCCCACCTTGGAAGAACCTGCTCATTCGGGTTCTGGTCAGGTGTGCTCTGTGCATCACCTTGGGCTGCATGAGGCTCCACCTTGTGCAGGAGGAGGTGGAGTTGGCCCTGCTCTGCTTTGTTCCAGAGTTCACAGCCCACCTTTGCCCCAAGTTCGTGTCTCCTTTTTCGCCTGGCTTCGTCCAGTGGCAGTGTCGTTCTTTCCAGTAGTAGTCTGTAGATTTTCCCAGAGTTTCTCCCTTCCTTGCTTCCATTTATCAGGTCCTCGAGTAATGTGGATCACGGGGCCCTGGGGTATCTTGCGACCGCGTGGTGCGCACGAGTGAGTGTCCCAGGAGCCTCTTCACTAATTTGCCCAACTGAGGCGATAGTCTCTGAGATGGTAAGGGACAGCAGTGACGGAAAGTCTGTGTCCTCCTCTGACCCGAACTCCATGGTGTCCTGGGTCTCGGGCAGAGGGCTGGTATTCCGGCTGCTCTCCCAGTCGGTGCTCTGCTATCTGGGGGGCACTGGATCTGGCATTGGCTGGCGGGGGTAGGGTCCTTTGTGGGCTGGGCCCATCCATGGCTGGTCTTGTAAGACCCAAGGCAACATACATGGTCAGACAGCTGGATGGGGGTGAGGCATGGAGGGTTGGGATGGGCACACATGTTTGTCATTGGGAACTGCAACCAGTCGGGGGGGGGGGGGTCTCCATTCTCTGAACTGAATGTTGGGCAGTGATTTCATGTCCCACCACGGCTGCACATTAGTCATTCTCCCCCACCCACACACTGGCGTCGCAGCCATTGCCCATGCTGCGACGCTTGTGTGTATGGTGGGGGAGAATGGTGTGCGCTTGGTGCCAGGGGCGCACTGCTGGGTACTCACCCTGGCCTCCCTGACGAGGTTGCGCGGTTTCTTCCTGCACTGGTCTCCAATCCGGGCCACCTCGCTGACGGCGGCTCCCATCGCCACCCAGGCACGGTGAACGATGGCATCTGAGTCGAGGAGGGTTTACAATTCGGTGTCCCGGAAGCGTGTGGCACTGACTTACTTGTGGCCATGTTGGCTGCGACGCTTGGGTGGGTGGGGGAGAATGATTATAACGTGCAGCCAAGGTGCGGTGTCAATCACTGAACCGGCGAATCGTGGAGTTTCACGATATGCCGCGCTAGCCCCTTGGGAGCGGTTGAATCGTTGCAGCTGTGGACCTGATCATGTCGTTGTGAAACTTCCATCTTTTTCACGACGGCGACAACACTTAGTCTCCAGAATGGAGAATACAGCCCTCAGTCTCTGTTCTGTTCACTGTTTTTGCCGCCCCCCCCCCCCCCCCCCCCTCCGGGCCAGGCACTCCCCCTCTCTACCGTGCGGCCTAGCCCTTTATCTGTGTGGTAGTCACCACTGTTGCATTATATTGTGCGTATATATGGATATTACGGTAAGGCCCCTGTACTACAGGTACGGGGGTAGATCCCTGCCTGCTGGCTCTGCCCAGGAGGCGGAGTATAAATGTGTGTGCAAACAGCCATTTCGTAAGCTGCTGTAGGAGGCCACACCTGTGTAATAAAGCTTTGATTACATTCTACTCTCGTCTCATCGTAATAGTGCATCAATCTGTACCCTCTGACTGCCTGTTTTTTCTCTCTGCCCCCTCGCATGCTTTCCCTATCCTCTCTCTCTCTGTACCTGTTTTTTTGGGGGCAGAATGAGGCAGTACAGTCCCACGCAAACACAGAGCCAAGACTACAAGTCTCTGATTCTGTCTCTGCCTTCCAGCAATCCTGCTCCGACACCTTCATCGCTGCCATGCCGAACCACACCCCACTCCAGTAGAGCGGCAACTTTGCTTTAATTAAAATTTCTTTGTCAGGTCTGCTCCAATGTTCTGAGAGACCTGGATTTTGTGCCCTTCCCATGTGCACGCCTTTGTTTGCCTGGCCCAGCACAGGATTCTTTACTGATCCTGGTATCGGTGCAGCTTTGCTATAATCACTCTCGGCTGCTTCCCCGCTTCGGACTTTGGTCTGAGTGACACTGCCCTGTCGAGTTCTGGGGGGTTGGAGAAATTGCCCCTTCCGACCAAGTTGCCCAGCATTTGGGCGATATAGTCTGTCAGGCCTCTGCCCTTGATGCCTTCAGCAGGCCCACAATTCGCATATTCTGCCGCCACCTGTTCTCCTGGTCCTCTACCTTTCCCTTCAAACTCCCCTGGGCCACCACCAACCTTTTCACCTCTACCTCCAGAGCAACAATCCTGTCGCTCTGGTCATTGAGGCTCTCTCTCTCTCTCTCTCTCTCCTTGAGGTTTTGGATCATCCTTTTCTGTGCCTCCACTTTCTTTCGCAGCCCATCGATGTAGGGAGACCATCTCCTCCATCACTGCCAATGGATCTTGGTTTTAATCGCCTCCTTCATGGTGCTGGTGCCGGTGTTCAGGTCGCTGGTCTTCCCCGCTCTTGGTCGGCCGGGACCTTCACCTTTGCCTCGTGGGTCCACCGGTTTGTCCGCCCACTGATTATGGCCCTTTCTGCCCTCTCTTTGGCCCCTCAAGCTCCCATTCGCCGGCATCTTCTCCGTTGCTGTTTCCTCAGTTAGTGAGGAAAAGGTGACCTTTTTTTGGTTCTGGTTGGGAGAAGAGCCACCTGATGTGTAACTGCTCAGCACATCACCCATCACTGGAGGTCCCTTTTTCGATGGACGTTTCAGGTCCCTCTGACAACGCACATTTTTCCTGGTGGTGTCTCCGCGCTGTACTCTGTCGCTGCTCCAATCACTGAGTCTGGAGACATGTCTGTAGATTCTAACTTCCTAATAACTGCTGACTGAATCCGGATCTCCAACTTCTCAACCCACTGTTTCTACAACTACTTTAAAATAGTCGGTTTGTGTTCTGCGACACGTCTGCCAAAGTCAGGTGGAAGTACAGCCTTGATACCATATTCTTCGTCAACATTTCCAACTTGGCTGGGACAGAGGTCGAACCCTTTCAAACGCTCCACCTAGAGGTGATCCTGGCCCATGGGCCGATTCTTGCTCCCAAATACATTTCTGTACTATCTGGTGGAATGTATCCAATCGGTCCTCGTTCCAATCTCCCGTTTCCCTTTGTGTTGTAGAGGAAGGTCTTTTTTCTTGGAGATAAAATGGAACCCTTTGATCTCGTAAGCGTTCACCTCTAATCCAGTGCATCAGCAGAATTCTTCAAGGCCCAAGTTCTTCTCCATCAGCCAGCCAGGCGAGCGATGTCATCTGCGATGAGCAACTAATGACTCGCCCCTCATTGGCAGACAAACTGAGTCCCACATCCTAAAAAAGAGCAAATTGGGGGGCCCAGCGCAATGCAAAACAGGATAGATAGAAGATCACCCTGTTTAACACCTTTGTATATTAATTAAATCTATTTTATTCTCTGGGGACTGCCATTCAAACAACAAAGAAAAGTACAGCACAGGAACAGGCCCTTCGGCCCTCCAAGCCTGCGCCGACCATGCATGTATTTGTCACGATGCCCCTTAAACGTCACTATCATCCCTGCTTCCACCACCTCCAGCAGCGAGTTCCAGGCACCCATTACCCTCTTCACACTCTTAGTTTCTGTAGCTATGAGCTGTGACTCATCTTTCATTCCCTCACCCTACAGTATAAATATCTCCCACTTTCTATGCCTTTTAGCTTTGACAAAGGGTCATCTGGACTCAAAACGTTATCTCCTTTACTCCTTACAGATGCTGCCAGACCTGCCTTGAGATTTTCCAGCATTTTCTCTTTGGTATCAGTTTCCAACATCCGCAGTAATTTACTTTATCCAAGTAACACAGAACATAGAACATTACAGCGCAGTACAGGCCCTTCGGCCCTCGATGTTGCGCTGACCTGTGAAATCACTCTAAAGCCCAGTTACACTATTCACTTATCGTCCATATGTCTACCGAATGACCATTTGAATACCCTTAGTGTTGGCGAGTCCACTACTGTTGCAGGCAGGGCATTCCACACCCTTACTACTCTGAGTAAAGAAGCTACCTCTGACATCTGTCTTGTATCTATCTCCCCTCAATTTAAAGCTATGTCCCCTCGTGCTAGACATCACCATCTGAGGAAAAAGGCTCTCACTGTCCACCCTATCCAATCCTCTGATCATCTTGTATGCCTCAATTAAGTCACCTCTTAACCTTCTTCTCTCTCACGAAAACAGCCTCAAGTCCCTCAGCCTTTCCTCATAAGATCTTCCCTCCATACCAGTCAACATTCTGGTAAATCTCCTCTGCACCCTTTCCAATGCTTCCACATCCTTCCTATAATGCGGCGACCAGAATTGCACGCAATACTCTAAATGCGGCCGCACCAGAGTTTTGTACAGCTGCAACATGACTTCATGGCTCCGAAACTCAATCCCTCTACCAATAAAAGCTAACGCACCGTATGCCTTCTTAACAACCTTCTCAACCTGGGTGGCAACTTTAAGGGATCTATGTACATGGACACCGAGATCTCTCTGCTCATCCACACTACCAAGAATCTTACCATTAGCCCAGTACTCTGTCTTCCTGTTATTCCTTCCAAAATGAATCACCTCACACTTTTCTGCATTAAACTCCACTTGCCGCCTCTCAGCCCAGCGCTGCAGCTTATCTATGTCCCTCTGTAACTTGTAACATCCTTCCGCACTGTCCACAACTCCACCGACTTTAGTGTCATCTGCAAATTTACTCACCCATCCTTCTACGCCCTCCTCCAGGTCATTTATAAAAATGACAAACAGCAGTGGCCCCAAAACAGATCCCTGTGGTACACCGCTAGTAACTGACTCATCAACCACCACCCTTTGTCTTCTTCCAGCCAGCCAATTTCTGATCCAAACTGCTAAATCTCACACAGCTTCTGTATTTTCTTCAGTAGCCTACCGTGGGGAACTATCAAATACAGGGTATTGTATTGACTGTATTGTTTAAGGGGTAATTGTAGGCTATCTTCAGATGTGATGTAAGAGTTTAATATTGTGCTGATAAATTTATCCAAAATGTTTTTGGGGCTTGGTTGGGTGTAACGGATTTGGAATCTTTGTAGGTTTTGGAAAACACTGCGCAAGTGCGGTGCACGTTGGGAACTCTGCATGTGCAGCACGCTCGTACAAAGTGTGGATTTTGGAATATTTTGTTTTCGGAATGGGATGCTCCATCTTAATAATACCACTAAATGGTCGAGGTTGCAGAAATAATCCCTTGAAACATGGATGCTGATGATCCAATCCCCTCGGAGGATGCTAGTGATCCAATCCCCTCGGAGGATGCCGGTGATCCAATCCCCTCGGAGGATGCCGGTGATCCAATCCCCTCGGAGGATGCCGGTGATCCAATCCCCTCTGAGGATGCCGGTGATCCAATCCCCTCGGAGGATGCCAAGTCAAGTCATTCCACTTTCCAGGAAAGCATGAAATGGTTTCTCATGAACAGATTAAAAAGTTACCAAATCTGAAATAGAATTCCGTTTAAGAAAACTGGGCAAGCAAAAAGTCCCAAAATTGAAGAGCAGCGAAGTTAAACTCGTATTAATCACAAGCGCTGAAGAGGCATTTTGGCCCATTGAATCGGCACCGACATGGGAAAAGCACCTGACCTACCTACCTACATACCTAATCCCATTTGTCAGCACTTGGCCCATAGCCTTGAATGTTATGACGTGCCAAGTACTTTGTAAAAGATGAGGAAACCTGCCTCTAACACCCTCCCGGGCAGTGCATTCCAGATTGTCATCACCCTCTGGGTAAAAAGATTTTTCCTCACATTCCCCCTTATGAGGGGGGGGGGGGGGGAGGGGGGGGAAAATCCCATAATTGATTTTTTTTCCCGCTCATGATTAAACCTTGATTAGACCATGTTTGGAGTACTGAGAATTCTTATCTCAATATTGTATCAGGATGTCGAAGCATTCAGTATGTAAGGTTTACCAGAACTGAGATGTTCTAACGGCAGGTCTCAAATCCCTCCAGAAAAGGGAAGCACAAGGGGTGACCTGATAAATCTAATGGGGACTGCAGGAAAATCTTTACCTGTAACGTTTGGAACCTGGAGGATGCTGCCACAAGGGAGTAGCTGAGATGAAATGTATTGAAGGGAAGCTAGGTAAGTACATGAGGGAGAAAGCAATAGAATGGTTTTGTTCCAATTGAGATGGGGGGCGTGCAGTCTCTAGTTTCACTACTCCACAGGCCACAACACATATATTAATTGATTTGTCTAGTTAGCTAATTGGCCACATTTGAAGTTTACTTACTAATCTCCAACAACACAATTATTACTTTATTTTAAAAAAAACAAATGTGTCAAGTGGACAAGGAAACCTTGTTGCTCTTTCTAAATGCCATAACTAACGTCTCACCCACACACACATAAATAAAATAGAAGAAATATGCCAAAAGGTTAAAAGTAAATAGGTCAAGGGAAATGGATGGTCCTTTTAAAATGGCACCCAGATTGTACGGTGGGTTTCTCGGCAACGGTCTGTGGTAATTGATGACGCTTGCGTTACTTTACAGGCAGACTCGAGGGAACCTTCCAGTCAGTCAACTTTGGAATGTGGTGATATCGGAGCAACGTCCATTCTCTGAGAATGGACTACGGGAGCTGGTGTGTTCTTTTCCCAAGCAGTTTCTTTATTCCTCCAAACCAAAATCCGCTTTTAGGGGGGGGAAAAAAAAAATTCCAGACATTTTCTTTTCAAAGTCATAAACCACCAAGTGACCCTTTTGCAAACAGTTCACCAAGGTCAAGAGGTTTCTCACTTCTTTACAACTGCTTAATTAACCCTCTCTGGTAAAGTTTTGTCTTTTCCAGAGTTCTTAATACAAATTCCTCCAGAATGTTGATCTTGATGAACCATTTTCCGTGATTAAAATGTTCATGACTGTAGCTCAATCAATCACTCACGAGACGAGATGAGAAGGAGTCGAACGATGGCTTTATTACGCAGACTTGTTCCCCAGCAGCTCAGTTACAGAATGCGGCTGCTGGGAGAACATGGGCTCTTGTACACTCCGCCTTACTGGGTGGAGCCAGCAGGCGGCTGATCCAATCAGGATCCAGTGTCTATCCACCAATAGCCTCCCGGCATCACAGGGTACCTTAATACCCCTAATACATACCACCACAATGACAATTGTCGAAGGTGGTAATGAAGGATGGGAGGAAGCTCATGTTACAGCATAAACATAATGAATAACTTGCTTCTGTGCTGTAAATACTTGTAAGGAACAAAATGTTCTCTACATATTTCATGTTTGTTTCCTAATCTCATCTCTAATTGAGATATCTTTCATTATCTTCTGTGTAGAACAGGGATCAAACTTCCAACCCGCTCCATAGTGTTATTGGGCCGGTTTGTACACCTTATCCGCAGCCTCTGCCAGATGCCCTGATGTTTGGGTCGTGCACGCCAACACATGATGGGTCTTGATGCTGCGGTTGAACAATGGAAGATGGCTGCGATTCCGTAGTGGTCAGTGTGTAGCTGAGGAGCTCCCAGGTCCCCCCCCACCGGTGAGGGCCGAGGCTGTGGCTGGCGAGGAGGTGGGCAGCTAGCTGAGTGCCGAGGGGGGCCTGGCTGTGTTTGTCGAGGTGGCCCATTGACACGGTGATGGCAAGATGGGAGGGCTGCATGCCTCAAGAGTTTAATGGCATGGATTAATATGAGCTGTGTGACTGAACCGTGAAATGGTTGCCACATTAAAACCTACCCCGGAGTGTGAGTTCTCGCAGAGCTGCCTGCTTGAGGTTTGAGTATACAAACTCGCAATGTTGCCCATGCCCAAGTGCCAGGATATCAGATGGCATATATAACATTAGCTTGAAGCCCATCATGCACTCAGTTGGAAGTTCAGTGGATGATGAGCTTGCTGCTTTTGCCAACTCACTCTTATCATCCTCCTTGTTTGAGCCCTTATTTCAGTGCATCGCCTACCGAAGTGTTGTGCGAGAAGAATTGGTATGTAAATATGACCGGAGCAGCTGGAATAGACTTTTGGATATGAATACCATCAGCACAAAGAGTCAGGAGATTTCAAACACCAGATCATCAAAGCAAAATGAAATAGGTTGTGCTGCGGCCTTGCTGACAGACTGGTAACTATGGCAACGCTGCCTTAAAATCATCTAGCTTTAATGCCAAGTTCACAACCCCCAAGACTTGTGCAAATACAAAAACCTACCCATCAATTATGAGAGAGCAGGAATATAGCCCCTTTCATCATTTAAATTATCAAACTGGCTTCCCTTGACATACCCAATGACCAGTAGAGGAATTCACAAGTCTTTTTCTGCTCTCACCTATTCATTAGAGGCAATGAATCATTTATTCTCTTCTAAAAGTGATTGGCACCTCCTAATTGTAGTCATGGCTCTCTGTATTCCACTGACATTGATTTTCAACACAGGCACTTGCACCTTAACTATTTAAGAAATGTTTTTTGCTGAGAAAGCAAAGTTGGTTTAACGGTCAACAAACTTGACAATCCAAACTTTTGGAGCACTTTGGGACCATCACCATCACCACAAAGGGCTGTTGGCCCAGTCGCAATTCATGATTCCATTCCTCTCTGATTTGGGTTTTATTGGGTTTATGTAACTAGTCTGCACTGTCAACTGCAAATAATGCACAGTCTGGTTTCCCCATTCCCGGAGGGATCACTTTCAGCTCCCTACGCTGCTGTGTGGCTGTTGGATTCCAGCTGAATATGGAATGCTCCCATCTCCGAGAATACAACTCTGTGCCCTATTCCTCGTCCTGGAGTGACCAGCTATAGCCTTTCAAACTGTCCGCAGAGCCGTGTCTCGTTCTGAGATCAGAGCGTACCCACCAAGGTGTGTGTCCCTGCGATGGTGGATTGTGCGGGTGATGGCCCTGACATGCTGTCCTCCAACGACGTATTCTGAGGTAGAGTCGAAGGTGGGTGGTGGGACACTGCTGGTGGAGGGGTCTTGCCCTTTGGGTGATGTTCCTTGTCTTGCAGGAACATGGTATTAGTACATGGCCTGGTCAAGGGCTAGGACAGCACCAAACTCAATTGACACTAGTCATCTGGATGAAGGTGCAGTGACTCATTTTTCTCTTGCAGGCCCACCTTGCTCTTGGGGCAGGCCTGCCTCTGCTGCTCCCCTGCAAGCTCCGTGGGTCTTTCCTCAGACAGAGTCAGGATCCTCAGCTCAGGCATCTCACCGCATGTTGTTACAACACCCTAGGCGAGTGCACGGTCAATTCCAGTGGTGAAATGATAATTGAAATGAAAGATTAGTGTCTTTGCTTCTGCTGTCTAGGGTGTTGCAGTAGACTGTCTTCCCAGGAAGCTTGGTGATCAAAGCCACCAACTGGATTGCTAATGAGGATCTTCTGGCGGTAACATTCAATCAGGACTTCCAGGGTGGGGAGTCATTTGAACTTTTATTAACCTTTTGGGCCTTAACTCCAAAGGATCTGCCGCAGGCCTGTTTAATTCTTGTTTCCAACTCCACCAGAATGACCAACCCAACCTCAACTTGAGGTAAGAACAGAGTTCCCCACACGAGATTTTTTTAAAAAAAAAATTTAAACTGACCCTGCCTTTAGCTGGTGCTGGACTGGATTCCCTTGCTGTTCAGTCTAGCTGTGGAAAGAGCGAAGTCTTTATTTTCTACCTTCAGACAGAATCCATTAGATGAGAGCGAGATATCGGGCTGTGACCCACCAGCATCTGACCAAAACAGAAGTAAAAGCTGCTCTTCCGACGAAACACTCCGGAGACAACCGGTTCTGGGCCACCTGCCAAACCAGTCAGCCTGGGTCATCAGACAGCAGATCCTGCTGAGGTTTCCTGTTGCCAAGGCATTAACCATGCATGGACAAAAAATGGCAACAGTGAACAGGTTAACAGAAAGAGGAACAGATGGGGATTAAACAGGAGGATCCTTGCAATGTCTTCTCCTCTTGTTGGTTGTGGAGGGTTTCTCCTGCAGGAACACAGGCGGCTGATGTGAGTTGGCCGCCTGGCATGTATGGGTACTGTGTGAAAGGAGGGAAAGGTTCTGAAGAGAAATGCCAGGATGGTTTGAGGATGCTTGTGGGAGGGCAGGGGGGGGGGGGGTGGGAAGAGAGGAGAAAGAGAAGAGAGACTGAAGGGTGGAGTGCAGAGGGGAGACTGGGAGTGCTTAATCTCTTCAGAATGCAATAGGTCATTAATCTTGCAGGACTGCATTCCTGTCTTCTGTAGACTGCTGGCACTGACCGGTGTTTTGGGCGAGTTTTTAGTAGGGTGGTTTACATCAGCTGTAATGGCGAGATTGCGGTCTGTATTAACCCATACTTGGTGCATGAAATCAGCCCCTACATGAATCTCGACATGCCTGGCTCCCTCGCAGTCTGATTCATCCGACTCGTACTTCAGCTGCTCGCCACTAATGATGGGGAACTGCTTTGAAATGTTCCCTCAGCACTCGCTCTCCGTCTAGGATGGCAGCATGGAGACTTCTTGCTTTGGGGATGCTGACCTGGCCAGGCTTCCCGATGTCATGGATGTATTGTCATGGATGTATCAATCATTTTATCTCTTCTGATGTGTGCTAGCCCATGGTAAACTTTCAGTAAAGTATGCCTTGTACATTGGGGTGCTACTATATGCCTGTCCTTCACATGCTGTACATGCCCCCTTGAGGAAGTTGTATCCCCATCAAGCCCAAGCTACCAGATAATCCGAAATTACTCTAAATGCGTAACTGCTATTGGTGTAGATGTTAGCCCTCCTTCCCTCGGTTAGGTGCAATGCCTCCGTTAAGGCTATATATGCTCTTGGTCAAAAAATAGATGCAAGATGGCCATTAACTGATACCTGTTGTGGTGGACCCCTCTTGTGTAATAAACTATACCTTTTGGATATCGTTGCCTATCCTCATGAAAGCTCTCCTTCCTCGTTCATAGTTGAGGACACTGGTACCAGATCCTTGTCCTCCTGATCACGGAAAGTGTCCTGAACCGCTCCGTGAAACCGCTCTGTGAAACTATCAGTTTGGCCACTTGAGCGGATTTGGCTTCCTTGTAACGGTGCCCATCCTATCCACTACCACCCATGCTGTGTGTGGGATCCCCTCATGATATTTCCTGGATCCGTCTACATATAGCTCCCCTCTTTCTAATGGTTCTTCTGCTATCCCGCCACTCTTGCCTTAATCAACTTCCTCCAAATGAATAAGCTCCGTACCTTCACTAACTACCATGGGTGCGGGGTTGAGGCCAGAGTCTTTTTACGATCTGTAAGCGCTTATCCGCTGGGAGTAGCACACTTTCCCACTTTGCCGGCAGGCTGTCCGTCCGAAACCGCCCTTCAATTCCCTACTTCTTGAGCAGCACTATGGAATGAGGGGCATTACCCTCATGGAATTTTACCATGAAATCCTGAATCTCGGAGTGGGCAGTGGTTAGCACTATGCTTCACAGCGCCAGGGTCCCAGGTTCGATTCCCGACTTGGGTCACTGTCTGTGCGGAGTCTGCACGTTCTCCCTGTGGGTTTCCTCCGGGTGCTCCGGTTTCCTCCCACAGTCCAAAGATGTACAGGCTTGGTGGATTGGCCGCGCAGAATTGCCCTTTGGTTAGATGGGGTTGCAGGGAGAGGGTGGAGGCGTGAGCTTAAGTGGGGTGCTCTTTCCAAAAGCTGGTGCAGACTCGATGGGCCGAATGGCCTCCTTCTGCACTGTAAATTCTAAGAGTATAATAGTTTAGGTTCCTATGTCTCTACTGCCCACATGGCACCGTCCTATGCTCAACGGTGTATCACTGCCACAACGGGACTCCTCCTTCCTCGGGTTGATTTTAAGGCCAGCCTGCTGCATGGTTGCCTGGGTGAGGGCTAGTATGTGATCTTTCTGCCCCGCTGATGCTGTCGGGAGGTTGTCAACATACTGGAACATGGAGCTCTGTGTTCGCTCAGGTCAATCTGGGCCATGTATCTATGGAATATGGCCGGACTAATTGTGAAACTCTTGGGGCAACCAGGTCTAGGTGTATTAGTCCTCTCGTACTGTGAATGCCAGTCTTTCCTGATGTCCCTCGCATGCTGGGATGGACCAGAACTCATTGGCTATGTCTAATACCGAAAACACTCTGGGCGGAGGTTATTCCATATCGTGGTTGTGTTCACCACTATGGGGTATTCCCTCGCGGTATGTTGGTTGAGGCTGGTATAATCTACTGTGAGACGGTACAAGCCGCCTGGTTTCCTCACTGGCCAAATAGGGGAGTTGGTGGGGGAGTCGATTCTCCTCACTATTCTTTGCTCCTGTAGTTCGGGCACTATGACCCTTACTGCCTCCACGGCCTCCTTCTTAATGGGGTACTGCTGGTGAGGTGAATGTGGGTCTCCCTTAATGGGAGGCACCTCCATCTTCCCACCCCCTTGCTTCCCCTGTGCCCACACTGGGGTACGCCTGCACTATTATTCCCCATATTCGCTGTTGTCGTCATTCTACGGTCACCGAGGCGATACCTGGGGCTTAGCGTCTGATCTTTCTTCCCCATCGGTCCACTGAGTAAGGCCTCCACCATTCAATGCAGTGGGTCTTTGTCTATCTAACCAATCTATCCCTAATATAGTCCCCTCGGCTGTCTTGCATGCCCAAATCTGGATTTGTAGCATGAAATCGTGAATCTCGAGGGGAGTGGGCTTGCTCAAGGTTGCCACACAAAATCCATCTCTTGCCCCCCCCCCCCCCCCCCCCCCCCTGCCCCCACCGTATCTGGGTGGTTATATGGGTTAGGGGTAGGTATATGTCTGTTATAGATATTGAGGCTCTGGTATCTGTTAACATCGTACACTGCTGGTCCCCTAACGGCGTGTCAATAAATATCCGGGAATCCCTCTCTTTATACCCCTGAGGACCGCGCATCATCATTGTTTTATGGCCCCAAACATTTTGACAGATCGTCAGCTGAGACGGTGGCTCCCAACACCCCACTATTCTTTACGGTGTTGGGTCCTTGGCCCTTCTTGCCTCCCCCTCCTGCCCAGCATTCTTTCTGGCTATGTCCCTACTTTTGGCAATTTTGGCATCTTGGCAGGCCTACCTCTGTTCTTCCTTGGACCTGCACTCTCTGGCAAAATGACCTTCCTTCCCACAGTTGTAGCACTGCCTTTCTCCGTCTATCCTTTCCATGGGGCTCGCCTTTGTGACCCTTCCCGGAATTAGCATCAGCTTTCATTGCCCAGGTGAGGGCCTGATTGGATGTGTGCCACACTGGTATGCCCATGACCAACAATCCTGCTTCAATGCGGACCATTTTCATCAGTTAACATTTCGAAAACTTTTGTCATCTCGGTGAGGGGCAGCTAACCCCGAGAGTTTTGTATGCCTCAAACATCCTCTGTGCATAGTCTGCCACCCTTTCCTTTGGTCCTTGTTTAATTAGAGTGATTGGTGTCCAGTTTGGACTGCCCCTTCCCAGGCCAGTTGTTTTAGCTAATTTAAAAGCTTGTCAATATCAATGGCATGTCAATATTAATGATCTGCCATGTTATCACGGGCCAGGGTTTGGAGAACTCCAAAGTGTACCATGGAGTTCACCTGACCCACAACTTGTAATAGATTTTGGTGATGGGGAGCACAAGGACCCACTCTACAGGTGTGATGCAACAGAGATCTAAAGTACTTTTAAAACAAAACAATGTTTATTATATGAATCCAGTTAACATTTTATAAACACACAGTAAACATCTTGGCAACTATCAACTCAAAACTTCCCCCGAAGAATACAGTACTCTAAGTAACCCTTAATCTTTCCTAAGCAACATCCATAAGATAAATCCCTTTTTAAAAATAAAGACCGGTTTAAATGCTTTACAGAAACCGGTATTACATTGAAATCCTCAATTATCTGGAGACATTCCTTAGCTTGTAGAGAGAGAGAGATCATTATATAGCTGCTTGCTTTTCCTGCAGCTCTTCACCTCGTTTGGCTGGATGCAGCTCCGATTCTTAAAACAAAACCAAAAACACTCAAAGCGAAAGTAAAAGCAGACACAGCCCAGCTCCACCCACACTGACATCACTACAGCTATTTGCTAAACACCCATTTCTTGAAGATATTCTCACAGGACAATGTCAACATCAATGATCTGTCAGATAAAGATAAAAGAGTTCGCTTCGAGTGGCACGATGATTAGCACTGCTGTATCAAATCTCCAGGGACCCAGGTTCAATTCTGACCTTGGGTGATTGGCATGTTCCTCCCGTGTCTGCGTGGGTTTCCTCCCGGTGCTCTGGTTTCCTCCCACAGTCCAAAGATGTGCAAGTTAGGTGGATTGGCCATGATAAATTGCTCTTTTAGGTGGGGTTACACTTATAGGGTGAGGGTGTGGACTTTCATCGGTTGCTCTTTCAGACAGTTGATGCAAATTCGATGGGCACAATCGCCTCCTTCTGCAACTGTAGGGATTCTATGATGTGTTTTGTTCACATTCTATTTTAACTTGGCCCAGGACTTGCTGAGAAGCATAAGTTTTGAACTGCATTGTTTACATTCAATGGCACAGCCCTTTTTATACACTTCTTCTTGATGAACAGGACCAGGCTATTTCAGAGGGATTAGCTTTATTTTTATAGCTCTTCACGGTCCATTGACTCTGAAGATCTAATCTCTTTTGAAGAGGTGCTGTTTCAAACTGCAACATCTTCGCAAGTTTCTGAATCTTCCTAGAAAGCAAATGTGCTTTTTTAATATCCTTTTTTTTAACATTGACTTTCGTTTGCCTGCATGGCCTTTTTCCAAGACTGATAACCTAAAAGACTGATAACCTAAATTACCACTTTCTCGGGGGGTTTTCAAACTCTTGTGAAGCTTCTCAAAATGCCAGATGTCTTTATCGAATATAAATCTTTTGGCAGTGGTTTCACTTCAACCTCTTAGCAAAGAGGCAGATGCCTGGACAATTGTTACGTCTCTATTTGCAAACATTTGCCACAGATCAGGCAAGCAGCCTCGAGGCCCCCCCCCCCCCCCCCCTATCAGAGTCTTGGTAAATCTCTGCAGGAGTGCCACCGTGCTATGGTGCCACTGTGCAATGGTGCTGCCATGGTGCCACAGTGCCACGGTCATCCACCTTGATGCCACCAGCTTGGGGGATCTGAGCTCCTGATATAGACATGAGGGAAGTCTGAAGCTTTCCATCCTGTGGGACTGGCTGCATGTCACTCATAGGACACTGGGCTGGGCAGTCAAGGTAATGCCTGGGTTGAGGGTTGTTATTGTGCACCTCATTTCTTCCTGCAGAGAAAGGTCCTAACATTGGCTGCCCTGCTGTATGGAGTGTGGTTACTTGACGGGGATGATGTGGCCCCATCTTCAAGTCTGAGCATCCACGGTGCTTCCATCCTCACCTCCTGAAAGCAGTTGTGCCCTCTTGCATTCTGTGTCTCCTTTCAAAAGCCCATCACCCTTGATCTATCGGAGCTTCCTCAATCTCCAAGTAAGGGTCAAGTGAAGTATCAGTCATGGGCAGGGCCGGAGGGTCGAAGGCCAGGCAGAGTGAGAGGTGGGCTGGTGCCAGGCACCATCGACCACATGACTCCATATTTGGGTCCAGGAGTGAATTAAGCCTCTGACATCCATTCTTAGCAGCAAGTAAGGGACGCCATCACCGATGAGAATGGAGGGATCAGGTGACCTGAAGGGTCTGATGCATCATGGGGGGCAGTGTCCGTGACCATGTGAGCAAGGCATTATGGGCAGCAACTGGTCAAGACTGCACTGGATGGCGGGAATGGTAATGGTCGGTCAGCCTTTAGGGCTCCGGAGGGGTAGGGATGTTGGGAAGGGGGGGGGGGGGGGGTTGCTGGAGGTTCCCGGGACCGGTTATGTTGTTGACCTTTCTTTTCCTCACTACCTCACAGATTCATGATGAATTTTTTGGGGACGAGCCCTAGTCAGTGCCGTTGAGGAGGACCGCTGGTGATCCGGGCCTGACAGGGCTGAAGGACCAGGGAGGCCCGCATAGCCTCCAGATTTACCCATTAGCAGTCTGTGTCCAGCAGCTGCTAACACCCCCTTACCCTTAGCCTCAAAACCAGCCCTGCCTGATCCGTTATTTCCCTGTATCCCAACTACCCTTGATTTCACCCCCCACCACCCCCCCCAGCCATCTAGAGTCTTATCGCTTCTCAACCTCTTGGCTAAGATCAACTGTAGTAACTGTTCTTATCAGTTTAATTATTTGACATCGCACCAGATTGGTGTTCCTGGGTTGGCGGTGCTCGTGGGTCTTTTCTTGAGGCAGGATCGTGACAACGATTCACGGTAAGAAAGCTGTGGTGCTCCTCGGAATCTGTTTAAGTCTGACTCCTGAGGGTAGCACACTGACTGACTCCCCAGCTCCTGCCTGAGTGTGAGATGGGGATCACAATCTTTCGGTGATTATTCACAATGCTTCAATTCCTAACTAATGGTGTGTGACTTCACCCATGCCAATTCACTGGTCCTCTAAAGCTTATTAATTTTTCAGAGCCTCATGCCACATCTCGGTGTCTCTCCAGAATGCACATGAGGTAGAGGCACCCTCCTGCATTCCATGGCCTCTGGCCTGTGATGCCCTTGGCGGGCATCATCTGAAGGGCCTGAGCCTGGTGCCACAGGCACCAACCACCCTGTTCTGCCTGTTATGTTACTCTTTGGTAATATATTGTTACTCTTTGCCTTGTGAACCAGAATGGTCTTATGGTGTGATTATAAAGAAACAACTAATCTCTAACTTAAAAGTAAAACTGATTTATTGAATAACGATTAATATTGAGTTTGCATACTCCACAGAACAATAACTATTAAAGTAATTTATATTTAAGTAATAACTAATTACTTCTATCTAATCTTGACTGTGCTGTGCTCATTTTCTCGCTCTGCTTACTAGTACCCAAGATTCCCTGAGTTCTTGTGTTTATACTGGAAACTAGTGGTGCCCTCTAGTGGTTGTATTACACTGATATAATAATTCACCCTTTACTCATTACACTGGCACCTCTCCTGGACAGTGGGCAATGTCAGGAAGGGAGCATTCAGAAGGGCTGAAGACCATCATAGTCTCCTTGTGCAATGCGCCAGGATGGTCTCCAGTGCTTCCTCCTCCCTTTTGGTGCTTGTTGGCTCCTGGGACTACCGGCCTTTGCCACCACATCCCAGACTGGATTCATTGTTTGTTTGTGGTCTCCTGGCCAACCCTGGGAAATGGGATGGCCATCCTCTCCTCCACTGCATCCAGGAAATGATCAAGGTGGGTGTGATAAAGCCAGGGGAGTCCAACGAGCTTCTGAAAAGTCCTTTATTTCAGCATCATACATACACCGGGCCCGGTTCCCTTTAACCGGGTCCTCATTCCTTTTTAGCTGGCTCTACAGATGCCTGCCTTTTGTGCTAGTGCTGGGTTAACTCAGTCCAATTGAACACTGGGAACAATCATCCCCAGGTGGATGAGTCCTGTGCAGGTTATTACAGCGGGCATCCAGAAATTTCGGTGCACCTCCCAGCTGCTACCTTGCTGGCTGGAGAGCATTTAAATGGTGCTTCAAGTTGTCAGCTGTGAACGGCCCATCCCCAATTCAGGCGAATCACACGCCTGAGGAGTTTGGCTCGGCGTGTTTCTTGTGAAGGATTATTTCTCAACCAAGGTGTTGTTGAATTGCTCCTCATTAGTGCTGCGAGGGTCAGCAGGAAACGTACCAATTTTTCCTCTTGCCAATGTGCGTGTCTTTATCATGCACATAGTGCCTTTTGAATATGGCACCCTCCCTGGGAGCAAGCAAACATGACCGGTTTGGATTAGCAGCAGTGGGCGGGGTGAAGCTGTTAAATGGGTGTTGATTGGTACCAAGATGGGGAATCCAGTGATGTGTGCGAGCTTGCTTTGATCATATTCACTTTAAAGCTAGCACACCATGTCAAGGAAATATTTTTTAAGTGAAATTTCCAGGCCAATATGTTCACCCATATTAAATACTAACCGTTTTCACATCATTAAATTCAAAGGTAGTGTATTGTCAATAGTGCAAAAGAATTTAATATTGACACCATGCCCAGTGGATCCTTTTGCAACAGATCTTTTGAAGGATGCTCAAATGTCTGGTGCAATCTGTGACCGCTCGCTAACGCTTAAAACAAGCTCTTCCCGTTACGTCCACCATTAACTACAATGTTTCAAGGACAAATTTTGCTCATTCGCAATTAAATGGGGGGGGGGGGGGCAGAATTAGGAAAATGAGTTTCTAATTTGCTATCACTCATTTTTCAGTTATTTCCTGCGGCTCAATGGGCAGCTCATTTGCCTCTTGAGTCAGTGGTTGCCAGAACCACTCGAGGCCTCCAGTGCAATAATCAAGGCTGACACTAGAGTGCAGTGTTGAGGTACTGCTACATTACCATAACATGTTAAAGCAAGCATGATTTCGGCCATGAGCCTGCCCTGTCATTAAATTAAATCAGGTGATCCACAAGTTTATTTTACCGCTTAATCCCCTTAACTGATTCCCTTACTGATGGCCTTCAGCATACTTAACAACCCAGCCTCACAGATTCACTACCATCAAGAGTAGAAGTTTCTTGTCATTTGTCTTAAATGGGAGACCTATTACAGTCCGATTATTCCCTCTGGTCCTTGGCTCTCCCACAAAGGAAACAATCTCTCAGCATCTACCCTATCGAGCCCCCTGAGAATCCTACATGTCTCAATAAGGTCACTTCTCATTCTTCTAAACTCCACTGTACAGGCCCAACCTACTCAATCCCTCCTCATCAGAAAATCCCTCCAAACCCGGCAACAACCTGGTGAAACTTCTGTGTGGTAGTCACTACTGTTGTATTATATTGTGTGTGTGTGTGTATATATGGGTATTACGGTAAGGCCCCTGTACTACAGGTACGGGGGGAGATACCTGCCTGCTGGCTCCGCCCAGTAGACTGAGTATAAATGTGTGTGCTCACCGAATAGCAGCCATTTCGTCAGCTGCTGTAGGAGGACACACATCTGTGTAATAAAGCCTCGATTACATTCTACTCTCGTCTCGTCGTAATTGATAGTGCATCACCCTGGAATGCCTCCAATACCAGTACGTCTTTCCTTGGATTAACTTTCAAATGAAGGTGACATTGTAATAGCACTCTCTGCTGCCCTCTCTGTTGGAGAAGTGTAAATGAAGTTCATTACCCTGCAGATGAGCATGTATTAGTCTCGCTCAGTGCCACACTTGAGATACTGTGACACTATTTCAACGAACGGCACGGGGGTTATCCCTCGATGTCTTGACCAATCGATCAACATCAAAAACACATGGTTGGGGTGTCATGTTGTTTGTGGGAGCTGAAGTTGCTACATTAGAAGAGTGATGCACTTAAAAAAAAAAAACACTTGATTGGCTGGAAAGCAATTTGGGACGTGATTGTCATGGAAAAGATAACAAACACAAACCTACCCCATTATTTCCAAACTTGAGGAAAACTCACCCAATGGTATCGAAAGCGACAATGTACAGAATGGTAGACCAGAGTTTCATAACCATTAATAATGTAAATGTGAATAAAAGAGTCACTTCAGTAGAAAGTGCTAATTAATCATTTGGTTTCTTGTTTAGAGCTGCTCCAGTGGTTCGTACTCTAGTGGAGAATTTTATTTTTTCTTTTCTTCTTGATGAGACCTGTCAGGTTATTGATGATGAGTTGGCCTGGAAGGCAGAAGCTGCACAGCTGAAGTGAAAAGTGACTATTTCACACTCCGCCAAACATGGTATTCAGAGTTTAAAAAAGGAAAAGATTGGGGTGGCACAGTGGTTAGCACTGCTGCTCCACAGCGCCAGGAACCTGGGTTCAATTCTGGCCTTGGGGTCACCTGTGTGTGTAGTTTGCACATTCTCCCCGTTTATGCGTGGGTTTCCTCCGGGTGCTCTGGTTTCCTCCCACAACTTAAAGATGTACGGGTTAGGTGGATAGGACATGGTAAATTGCCCCTTAAGTGTCCAGGGATGTGCAGGTCAGCTTATGGGGATGGACGGTGGAGTGGACACAGGTAGAGTCCTCTTTTGAAGAGTTGGTGAAGAATCAAAGGGCTGAATGGCCTCCTTCTGCACTGTAGGGATTCTATGAAAATGTCAAAGAATTATAAGTAATGTGGAAAGAACTGAACAAAAAATGTTATTTCTCGAGTGCATTTGAGTTGTTACTAATAGTCTGCGTGTCAGTCGAACACAGGGAGAACACCTCATCCAATACCATCAATAGGTACAAATGGTACAGAAGGATGCAGTTGACTCATTTGGCAGAGGGGTCGAATTATTTCCACTCCCTTGCTCACTCATAGCCTGAAATCTTTATTTTCAAGGACAGTACCCCCAAGCAAGTGCTGTACTCTGGTGTCAGCTAGCTGGGCTTGGCAGAGATGCAGTGCAAAAGGGGAGCCTCAAGTTACAGGGAGGATACTATTCAAGGTGCAACAGTTTGAATCAGCCAGACCCACCATTCTGGTCCATTATATATCACTTTTACGGATGGTAATGAGGGTCCCTACACATCTCAAGGGACCTGCTTGCTATCCATTGGGATCTTCACAGATGTGAGCCAGCCACTCCATTTTGGCTTTTGAATATCAGACGAAGGATGGCAGACTAAAATGGACAAATTCTAGTTCCAATTTTAACATAATTGCAAGGCTTATGGGAAAGAGTGGGGGCAACTGGGTTAATCTTTCCATTATCTGGCACAGGGACAATGGATCAATTGGGCTTCTGTGCTATAGTATTCTATAATTCTAGATTATTAAGAAAATATAAAAGGACTACATTTACTCAGTGCCTTTGATGATTTCATCTATCCAAGAGACTTTTCCAGTAGAGGAAATACTCTAAACATGTAGCCTGGGACTCCCTTTCTAACAGCACTGTGGGTGTACCTACACCACATGGACTGTGGTGGTTCAACCGTCTGCTTAATACCATCTTCTCTGGGGCAATTAGGGATGGGCAATAAATGTTGTCCTAGCCAGTGATGTCCCATGAATTGATAAAAGTCACTGTTGAAATGAGTGGTACAGCTGATTTGGCAAACATTAATGTGATAGGTGAATACTTCACCTGACAGAAGATGTGGGTTGAGGGTTTGAAATTGGCCGAGATACATGGGGGAGAATTCTCCAACTCCCTTTCAATATGGCTATGACCTTTTGATGTACTTCTGAGGACAAACATGGCTCAGTGTCTAATCCTGAAGACCAGACCATCAAGACTGCACCTAAGATCCACCTCCATTTTTGTGCTCCAGTTTCTGGAACGGGACTTCAACCTATAATTTATTGATTCAGAGGCAGAAGATGCTTTGTTCATCCTTCGGCAGTAGTGAAGACTACAATCTTCATTTGTCATCCAGGCATTGAGATGGAGTGGGTGTGAAGGTGGCGGATGAGTCCTGTCTGAGCACAAAACGTTCTAGTGCAATGGAACAGGGCAATGAGGCTGGTCGGTAGTCATGGGCCCTGTTCTCATGTCTTTGCACGCCTTACATTTGTTTGAGCTGACACTTGTTCCTTGCATGCTGATGCACTGTTGGCAGATGCACTTCTCCAGAGGTCCGAGAGAAGGGTGTCACATGATGGTATTGAGCAAGTTTTGGCCAAATGTTCAGGGTATCCTTGATGCATTTCTTCTGGCCCCCACGGGAACGTGTTCCGATCTGCAGTTCACTAGAACAAAGAAAAGTACAGCACAGGATCATCTGTATCCCTTTATTCCCATCCTAGTCATGTATTTGTCAAGATGCCCCTTAAACTCACTATCGTCCCTGCTTCCTCCACCTCCTCTGGCAGCGAGTTCCAGGCAACCACTACACTTGTGTAGTAAAAAAAAAACTTGCCTCGTACATCTCTAAACCTTGCCCCTCACATCTTTAAACCTATGCCCCCTAGTAATTGACCCCTCTACCCTGGGGAATAGCCTCTGACTATCCACTCTCTTATGCCCCTCATAATTCTGTAGACCTCTATCAGGTCGCCCCTCAACCTCCATCGTTCCAGTGAGAACAAACCGAGTTTATTCAATCTCTCCTCCTAGCTAATGCCCTCCATACCAGGCAACATCCTGGTAAATCTCTTCTGCACCCTCTCTACAGCCTTCACATCCTTCTGGTAGTGTGGCAACCAGCATTGAACACTATACTCCAAGTGTGGCCTAACTAAGGTTCTATACAGCTGCAACATGACTTGCCAATTTTTATACTCCAATGCCCTGGCCAATGAAGACAAGCATGCCGTATGCCTTCTTGACTACCTTCTTCACCTGTGTTGTCCCTTTCAGTAACCTGTGGACCTGTACACCTACATCTGACTGTCAATACTCTTTGATGGTTCTGTATATTCCTCACCTGTATTAGACCTTCCAAAATGCATTTCTCTGCCTTCTATGACCTAGCCAGTTCTGTATCCATCTTGCCAGCTCACCCCTGATCCCGTGTGACTTCACCTTTTGTACTAGTCTACCATGAGGGACCTTGTCAAAGGCCTTTGAAGTCCATATAGACAACATCCACTGCCCTATCTGCATAATCATCTTTGTGACCTCCTCTATCATAGAACATAGAACATAGAAAATACAGCACAGAGCACAGAACAGGCCCTTTGGCCCACGATGTTGTGCCGAACCTTTGTCCAAGATTAATCATAGATTATCATTGAATTTACAGTGCAGAAGGAGGCCATTCGGCCCACTGAGTCTGCACCGGCTCTTGGAAAGAGCACCCTACCCAAACTCAACACCTCCACCCAACACCAAGGGCAATTTTGGACATTAAGGGCAATTTATCATTGGCCAATTCACCTAACCCGCACATCTTTGGACGGTGGGAGGAAACCGGAGCACCCTGAGAAAACCCACGCAGAAACTGGGAGGATGTGCAGACTCCGCACAGACAGTGACCCAAGCCGGAATCGAACCTGGGACCCTGGAGCTGTGAAGCAATTGTGCTATCCACAATGCCACCGTGCTGCCCTTAAGAACAAATAAATCTACACTATATCATTTTACCATAATCCATGTACCTATCCAATAGCTGCTTGAAGGTCCCTAATGTTTCCAACTCAACTATTTCCACAGGCAGTGCATTTCATGCCCCCACTACTCTCTGGGTAAAGAACCTACCTCTGATATCCCTCCTATATCTTCCGCCTTTCACCTTAAATTTATGTCCCCTTGTAATGGTTTGTTCCACCCGGGGAAAAAGTCTCTGACTGTCTACTCTATCTATTCCCCTGATCATCTTATGAACCTCTATCAAGTCGCCCCTCACCCTTCTCCGTTCTAATGAGAAAAGGCCTAGCACCCTCAACCTTTCCTCGTAAGACCTACTCTCCATTCCAGGCAACATCCTGGTAAATCTTCTTTGCACCTTTTCCAACGCTTCCACATCCTTCCTAAAATGAGGCGACCAGAACTGTACACAGTACTCCAAATATGGCAAATCCACTATTGCCCCTCCTCTGGTCGGACAATCTACATACTGTTAGAAAAGCTTCCTGGACACACTGCACAAACACCACCCCATCCAAACTATTTGATCTAAAGAGTTTCCACTCAATATTTGGGAAGTTAAAGTCGCCCATGACTACTACCCTATGACTTCTGCACCTTTCCAAAATCTGTTTCCCAATCTGTTCCTCCATCTCTGCTACTATTGGGGGGCCTATAGAAAACTCCTAACAAGGTGACTGCTCCTTTCCTATTTCTGACTTCAACCCATACTACCTCAATAGGGTGATACTCCTCGAACTGCCTTTCTGCAGCTGTTATACTATCTCTAATTAATAATGCCACCCCCCCCCCCACCTCTTTTACCACCCTCCCTAATCTTACTGAAACATCTATAACCAGGGACCTCCAACAGCCATTTCTGCCCCTCTTCTATCCAAGTTTCCGTGATGGCCACCACATCGTAGTCCCAAGTACCGATCTATGCCTTACGTTCACCCACCTTATTCCTGATGCTTCTTGCGTTGAAGTATACACACTTCAAACCATCTCCGTGCCTGCAAGTACTCTCCTTTGTCAGTGTTCCCTTCCCCACTGCCTCACTACACGTTTTGGCGTCCTGAATATCGGCTCCCTTAGTTGCTGGACTACAAATCCGGTTCCCATTCCCCTGCCAAATTAGTTTAAACCCTCCCGAAGAGTACTAGAAAACCTCCCTCCCAGGATATTGGTGCCCCTCTGGTTCAGATGCAACCCGTCCTGCTTGTACAGGTCCCACCTTCCCCAGAATGCGCTCCAATTATCCAAATACCTGAAGTCCTCCCTCCTACACCATTCCTGCAGCTACGTGTTCAGCTGCACTCTCTCCCTATTCCTAGCCTCGCTATCACGTGGCACCGGCAACAAACCAGAGATGACAACTCTGTCTGTCCTGGCTTTTAACTTCCAGCCTAACTCCCTAAACTTGTTTATTACCTCCACACCCCTTTTCCTACCTCCACACCCCTTTTCCTACCTATGTCATTGGTACCAATGTGCACCACGACTTCTGGCTGCTCACCCTCCCCCCTTTAAGGATCCTGAAGACACGATCCGAGACATCCCTGGCCCTGGCACCTGGGAGGCAACATACCTTCCGGGAGTCTCGCTCGTGACCACAGAATCTCCTATCTATTCCCCTAACCATTGAATCTCCTACAACTATTGCTTTTCTATTCTCCCCCCTTCCTTTCTGAGCCCCAGAGCCAGACTCAGTGCCAGAGACCTGGCCGCTAGGGCCTTCCCCTGGTAGGTCATCTCCACCCCCCCCCCCCCCCCCCCCCCCCCCACCCAACAGCATCCAAAACGGTGTACTTGTTTTGAAGGGGAACGGCCACGAGGGATCCCTGCACTCTGCCTGTTTGTTTTTTTTCCCCCTGACTGTATCAAGTTAGTGAGACACGACCTCCCCTTCACAAAACCATGCTGCCTGTCGCTAATATGTCCACTTGCTTCCAAATGGGGGTAGATCCTATCTCAAAGAATTCTCTCCAGTAATTTCCCTACCACTGCCGTAAGGCTCACTGGCCTATTGTTCCCTGGATTATCCTTCTTAAACAAAGGTGAAAGTGATTTTAATAACAAACCGTCCATACAAGTGCCCTAGCCCCTAAAACCTGTCTGTGCCCTGCACCCGTGCCAACTTACTCGGTGTCTAATTGTTTGGCCTTACGGGCCCTTTGACTACGCCTAGGTGGTTCCCCAGATGGTACAGCAGAACTGTGATTCCTGCCCTCTGACTCTGGATCCCTTTGGCAGCTGGTTCCTGGGGCGGCCCGGCCTAGATGGGGCAGGCTGTGGCTCGGGCGACAGGGATGGCAAGCTGTCAGCCTGTCCTGCCCATTGCCCACCAGATGCACCTGGGACAGAAGGGAGGGGAGGGGGAAAGAGTCAGAGGTGCTGCAGTCTTCCGCGACTTCCCCTACAGGGGGACCCGGAATGGGCCCCAGCACCACCTCGCTCGGTGTGCCCGCTGGCCCCCGGGCCACTACATGGGTCGGGGGTGCGAACGGACCGGCCATCTGACGCCCCCCCCCCCCCCCCCCCCCCCGACAACTGACGCTGCCAGTCCTGGAGGCCCGTGCTGGTATCGACAAGGGTCTGTGGGTTTGCAGCCATGGAGCTCTGAGTTGGCCATCCCTGTCTGTGACCGTGCGGCGCCGGCTAGCACATGGGCAATGGCGCCGGTGCCCATGACCTGCTGGGACTGGCTCATGGCTTCCTGTGAGAGGGTCCACGTGTCTCACACTGTCGCACCCATTGCCTCCACCGCAGACTCCACCCGTGCGGTTTCTGCCTGGGTGGCATGCATTACCGGCACCACTCCCAGCTCCTGGAGGCGGGCGTGCACTCCACCTGCGTCTGCAGCTGCTGCAAGCCAGCCGTCATCCTCTTCCTTTGTCCCAGGTTTGGTGGCTGCATCGGGTCTGAGTGGGTGCGGTAACTCCAGGAACCCGGGACCCGTCTGGGCGGCAGATGTTCGCTTGCGCCAGGATGTCCTCCGACCTCCCGGCCCACCTGCTGTCCTCGTACGGCTGTGTTGTGCGCACCAGTGAGTGTACCAGCCGCCTTATCACTAAAGTGCCCAACCAAGGTGAGTGTGTCTGCGATGGCGGAGGGTGTTGGAGACAGCAGTGGCATTGTGTCATGGGCATCGTCCGACTGAGTCCACGGTACTCTGGAGTGGCAGCTCTTCTCCACCCGTCCACCGTAATGTCGGCTGTCCTGGGTACGGCCTGTGGCCGCCCCCCTCATCGCTGGGTGTCAAACGCCAGCGTCACCGCACCCGCACGAGACGGGGGTGTCGTCTCCCTCTTGCTCCGGGTCCCTCCCTCTCTCGTGGGCGTCGCATGCCAGAGGGGCCGGGTCTCTCGTGGTCGCCCTGCGGTGTCCTGCGGGTGGTCGGCATCCGCAGGGATGGGTGCCTCGACGTTTGGTCCTGCAATAAACTACAGCATGCATTGTTAGACACGCGGGCGGTGATCGGGGGATAGGGTGGAGGAGGGAATGGGGATGGGCCGTGGGTGGCTCACTTGCTGGTGGGCCCCCGACCTCTGCATCGGCAACCCACCTCCCAGTCCTCTGGTCCGCCTGCCAGTTCCAGGACCCTTTCCTCATGAACGGTGAGTGGTTTCTCATCAGCTGGGCCCCTCCAGTCCTCTCACGCTCCCTGTTGTTGTGTGCGCGCTTCTCCTTTGGGGGGCGTGCGGGTGGGTGGCAGGGGTAAAGGGCAACAGTGTTAGACAGGTATATGAACGTACGCCAGTGGTTGCGTGTATATTGGCAGAGGTGCACAGCGGGTTAGGGTTAGGGTTGGGTTAGCGTTAGGGTTGGTTGCACCTGGGGGTGTGCCGCACATTGCTGGGTGGGGGGTAACTTACCCTGGCTACCCTGATGAGGTCGTTCACCTTCTTGTGGCACTGTGTGCCTGTCCTTGGTGTCACAGCCACAGCGCTGACGGCCTCTGCCACCTCCCTCCACTGGTGCCGGCTGAGGCGTGGGGTGACCCTGCGGCCATGTCTGGGGTAGAGGGCCTCCCTCCTCTCCTCTACTGCATCCAGGAGCGCCTTGATGTCGCGGTCCTGGAAACTCGGGGCTGCGCGGCGGGCGGTCATCTTAGCGGGTCCTCCGGGGACTTGTGCTGTGACGCCGCACGTTCACGGTGGGTGACGCCGTCGCGAATGGCGTCACGCCGCAGCTAGCCCATTCGGGCCCGGAGACTTTGCGCCATTTGGGGGGCCCGATGCCTGAGTGATCCGCACCGTTTTTGGCGCCTGGTCCCGGCCATCGGGCCGGTTTCGGAGAATCCCGCCCCTCTTCTTTCTGGATCTTAATGTGAAGCAGGCTATCCTTCTCCAGACTCCATATCCACCAATTCCTTCTCTTCAAAGTATAAATTTAGTACCTCGTCCATTTCCCCAGGCTCCACACATAGATTCCCTCGCCTGTCCTTCAGTGGGCCTACCCTCTTAGTTTTTATGTACATGTAAAAAGCCTTGGGATTTTCCTTTAACCCTATTTGCCAATGACATTTCATGACCCCTTTTAGCCCTCCTGACTCCTTGCTTAAGTTCCTTCCTTCCAGATCCTCGTGGTAGCTGTGCCATCGGTTATTTCCCTCAGTGGTCACCTGCCGAACCATTTTTAGAATCCTTTCTTGATCTGGATTGCTGCCCTGCTCTGTGCCCAGATTATCTTCCAACAGAGCTGGACTAATAAAGCCTTCTGTTCAGCATTGAAAAGCAATACTTGTGGTGATGTGCATCACTGTAAATACATGTAAGCTAGACAGACACTAGAGGGAGCACCAGAAACACACACACTCACTCGACCAACCGATAAGTTAGGTGGGAGGTGACCTAAGGACATTCACGATACACAAGGAGGTGACACGACCACAGGGGGGCATTACACCAACCCATGCATAAAGGACACCACACACATGATCAGCCCCTTTGGCCAGTGGGGACAGTCAGTGAGGAGAGGCACAGGGTTGATTCCTTATCACACCCACCACGTGGAAGACAGCAGCTGGTTAGTCAGTTTAGGTAGCTACAATAGGATTAGCAGTAGTGTCGAACTCCAGTTATAAAAGTGTACATAGTGTAAATAAATGAGTTGAAGTTATTTACACGTCTCGACCTTCCTTGACAAACGCAACACGAGGAAGCCGCTTATGTTACAAAGGAAACATAACAAAACATTGTACCAGGAGTGAACTTCTTAAATCCAGATAGCCATACCTCAGCGTACAGTGACAACCAGCAATACCCAGGCAAGATGTATGGGCTCCCATTTCCGCACTCGCTCCAGTGCCACGGCGATCTCCGCGAGAACTGGCAGCGATTCCGGCAGGTGTTTGAATTCTACCTGGTGGCAGCCGAACTTAAAGACCTGGCCGATAATGCAAAAAGTAGAGTTTCTCCTCACCATCGCCGGTGCAAGAGCAGAAGAAATCTTTTTAAAAATTCAAGTTCTCCAAGGGGCAAAACGGGTACGACTTCCAGGCAGTCCTGGACAAATTCGTCAAATACTGTGAGGAAAACACACTTCAATTGGAAAGGTAAGAAAAGCGCCAGTACTCGCCTCGAGGCCGAAATTCCGGACCAGAGAGCGATTTGGGTCGAGGTCGGCGGCCATCTTGCTAAAGGGACTACACTAGTGCAGTTGCGTGAGAAGTGCGCAGAACCGGAAGGTTCGTTTGCGCATGCAAGGCCTCTCGCACATGCGCAAATCAAGAAAACGGCCATCAGTAAAGGAACAGCGATCTGCGCATGCGCAATCGCTTCCTACGTGCTCCGTCACGCGCGTCATGACGTCAGAGGCCCCAGACCGCACCAATTTAAAGGGGAAACGTCCCAAATCAAAAACCTTTTAAAGCTGTAAAACAACCTTCCTTCACCTGGAATGACAGCACAGTGCCTCAAATTGAACTAGGAAATGAATTTAACCTCCGAAGAACCCTGCAGCAAGCAGTTACCTACGCACAAACCGATGATACCGACCTTTACATTTTTTCTGGACCTCGCAAGCCCAATGACAGCTCCGTGGTCCTATACAACTACGCCTCGGACGAACCTTTCGTGTTGCACACTGGTGATCCCCGCATTGAATCCGACGCAGATGCGGATTCATTTTTCGGATTTGAGGATCTTCAACCCAGCAGATATGACGTTCCAACTCATCAGTGCAGGATGATGCTGCAGCCTGAAATTAAGAGACAGAAAGCGGTACAAGCCCACAGAGCGGCCTGCTGCCACACAGAGCGTGGTCCATGCCCCACTCAGGGTTCCCGACTCTACGAAAGAAGACATGCAAGACTCCACACCGCAGTCCTTGCATGAACAAGAAGTGACTCCAGAGTCACAAGCCTCCACAGCGAGCTCGTGGACAGACTCCACGATAGAAGGAACGCAAGACTCCATATCGCAGCCCTTGCACGAACAAGAAGTGACTCCAGTGTCACAAGCCTCCACCGAGCTCGTGGACAGCTTCCACGTTAGAAGCAACGCAAGACTCCAATGCGCAGTCCTTGCAGGAACAAGACCATGAGGGTCTAGCAACCTCCTCTGACCAACTAGCGGCAGTCGATGCAGGTCTGCCATGCTCACGTGAACAGCAAGAAGGCTATAACAGTCTACCACGCTCCACTGCACAGCAGGACGACCATGACGGTCTATCATGCTACAATTAAGGGCACAGCGCTGATGACTGTTCAAGCCCAAATGAAGACAAGCCAAAGGAATCGTCTCTTCCAAGCCCGAAGAAAAAAGGATTATGCGCTGACCTTCAGGATCATTCTAGCCGAAGAGATATTAATAATGCTGCACAGTCACAGAAGGATGCTGAGGGTTTGCTAAAGACATTGCTTGTATGTCTAACTTGCAAGGAGCAGACTGAAAATTGCCATTGCTTTAGTACGGATCGAAAAAATGGACAAGACATTGATCCTCATTTAATGGAAATAACACTACCTGAATCATATCTACAGCAGGGACAACTGTCTCCCTTCAACACAAACCCGCAAAGTCCCAACTTCAGAGACCAGCAGTTAGTCAGTAATGACTCTTCAACCCCTGATGGGAATATTAATCGCATTGAACCTCTTGCACACTCCACTGATAAATGAGCAGAACATTGGAGCAAGAATCCTGAGGATACCGACATCGAGTAGTCAGATAAAGCACTTAAAACCCGCAGCAGGTTCAAGTGAACCAATTGTGCTTTCCAGTGATGGTGAAGATGCAGATAAGGTCGACCCGATTATCCATTGTACCACAATAACCCCAGAGATTAAGCAGTTATGTCTGGGGAGTAGAATGTGGGCAATTGAGAACAGTAAAAGCGAGACTGTGACTGTGCCAGTCCCAGCAAAATCAGAGCCAGAGACTATGAAGGCATGTACATTAGAAAAGGATGCATATGAAGTAACTGAGAAGAAAATTGAAACGGACTGTTCTTTGGAAACTGGTACAATGACGAAAGAAACATTGGATCTAACATTTGATGCCCTACATATGGGAGAAATTGAGGGAAATGAACAAGGTTCTGTAATGTCTGGGGGAAGATTTAAAATTCCAAAGAAGAAAAGCCCAAATGAAGGACCATGGCAAGACAATGACAGTCCACCCACATTGTTTGCATCACCAGATGAAAACTCTGACAATTTACCCAACCCTAGTGAACAGCAAGCTGCTAATGAGGATCTACCCACGGTATGTGAAACGAGTGACGACAGCATCCCACTTCCCATGCAAAAGGTGCAAAGTGACAGACCTCAGCTAGTGCGTACAGAGGCACTCAACAATCACGGTGAGACCACTGGTGACTCCGGTGACACCACACTACTTCCACGCTCAATTGCTCGAACCTCTCCACTAGTCAATGCATTCCTGCATGTTCCGACTCCAGACGTGCAGCTTCAAGAAATCTCAGCTGACTCCAGTGAACCTGCTAAGACTCCGGACGGGGAGCATCAACAAAAAACATACCAGACTCCAGATGGGGAGCAACCAAACGCCAACTCTGATTCATGTAAGCCAGACTTTACTCCAGACAGGCAGTGTCGCAACCTCAATGATGGCACGCTCAGGGTGACAGCAGATGCCACAACGACAGGAGATGGATCACGTGACAATCACACTGGGTCAGCAATAACAAGCAGCAGCTACAGTCCAAGAGGAATACACCAATTTTCACCACAGCTATGTCCACACATTTGTTCCACACCAACAGTGCGGCAAATGACAGCTCATGCTGGACAAACCCAGTATTCAAGCCTGCAGCAGCCAGCGGTCTATGCAGCATATTCTCAAACAGGCCAGCACTACGGATTGCCCACTAATGGAATCAAGACCAAAGGAGGACTACCGCCAGCGCAATCTGCACTACAGACTGGATGCCTTAGTTACTGCCCAGGATTTGCTGCACCACAGCCTGGCCAGACAGCATATTCCTAGCAGATGCAAGGTTCTAGTTTCACACCATCACCAGACATTGATGCGAGCAGCAATTCTGTCTCCAAATCGACATGCTTCAATGCTTCTCAGCAGAATCACCCTTCCAGCACAGCATGTGGCCAGTACCAGTAGGCACAGTCTCATCCGACTTCAACATCTGGCACATCCATGACCTCGAATGATACTGTTGATGGTACCTCTTCAATGTCGATGGTACCTCTTCAATGTCAATGACCTATCAGCTACAAGATGCCATCCGACAGCACCACCACAAACATTAAAAAGAAAAAGACTCCAAAGCGGACAGCGCAGTGATTTGACCACTTCTTGGTTCCTGTTGATGGCATTCATAACCAAGAGAGACATTTGACATGATGATTGGTTTATGGACTCGCTTGAATGATGTGGACTTATTGTTTAATCACCGTTCCCATGACTTGTGTATATACCTTACCTTCTCTACCTGTTCTTTGTTCAGTTTTTTCTTGTAAGTGCCCTTAGTGGTGGGTGGGGTTACTGGGTTATGGGGATAGGGTGGACGTGTGGACCTTGGGTAGGGTGCTCTTTCCAAGAGCCGGTGCAGACTCGATGGGCCGAATGGCCTCCTTCTGCACTGTAAATTCTAGGATTCTATGATGTACAGAAAATATGAACATATAAAAAGGGGAGGATGTGGTGATGTGCATCATTGTAAATACATGCTAGACAGATACTAGAGGGAGCACCAGAAACATCACACACATACACTCAACCAACAGATAAGTTAGGTGGGAGGTGACCAATGGACATTCACGATACACAAGGAGGTGACACGACCACAGGGGGGCATTACACCAACCCATACATAAAGGACACCACACACATGATCAGCCCCTTTGGCCAGTGGGGACAGTCAGTGAGGAGAGGCACAGGGTTGATTCATTATCACACCCACCACGTGGAAGACAGCAGCTGGTTAGTCAGTTTAGGTAGCTACAATAGGATTAGCAGTAGTGTCGAACTCCAGTTATAAAAGTGTACATAGTGTAAATAAATGAGTTGAAGTTATTTACACGTCTCGACCTTCCTTGACAAATGCAACACCAGGAAGCCGCTTATGTTACAAAGGAAACATAAAGCAATACTAACAAAGAACACGGCAAGAATTCAAGGGATTAAAATCGACAAAAATTATCCATTAACTATGTGGGGATGTGTCATTGAGCCAATGCGAGTCAGCAATTGGTATTCCATCTGCTCGTTTTACGTAAATATCACCGGGGCGGGTGGGGGGGGGGGGGGGGGGGGGGGGGTGGTGATTAGGAAAATGAGTTTATAATTTGATATCATTTTTCAGTTATTTTCTGTGGCTCAATGGGCAGCTCATTTGCCTCTTGAGCCTGTGGTTGCCAGAACCACTCGAGGCTTCCCAGTGCAATAATCAAGGCTGACACTAGAGTGCAGTGTTGAGGTACTGCTACATTACCATAACATATTAAAGCAAGCATGATTTCGGCCATGAGCCTGCCCTGTCATTAAATTAAATCAGGTGATCCACAAGTTTACTTTACCGCTTAATCCCCTTAACCCTTGATTCCCTTACTGATGGCCTTCAGCATACTTAACAACCCAGCCTCACAGATTCACTACCATCAAGAGTAGAAGTTTCTTGTCATCTGTCTTAAATGGGAGACCTATTACAGTCCGATTATTCCCTCTGGTCCTTGGCTCTCCCACAAAGGAAACAATCTCTCAGCATCTACCCTATCGAGCCCCCTGAGAATCCTACATGTCTCAATAAGGTCACTTCTCATTCTTCTAAACGCCACTGTACAGGCCCAACCTACTCAATCCCTCATCAGAAAATCCCTCCAAACCCGGCAACAACCTAGTGAAACTTCTGTGTGGTAGTCACTACTGTTGTATTATATTGTGTGTGTGTGTGTGTGTATATATGGGTATTACGGTAAGGCCCCTGTACTACAGGTACGGGGGTAGATACCTGCCTGCTGGCTCCGCCCAGTAGACGGAGTATAAATGTGTGTGCTCACCGAATAGCAGCTATTTCGTCAGCTGCTGTAGGAGAACACACCTGTGTAATAAAGCCTCGATTACATTCTACTCTCGTCTCGTCGTAATTGATAGTGCATCACCCTGGAATGCCTCCAATACCAGTACGTCTTTCCTTGGATTAACTTTCAAATGAAGGTGACATTGTAATAGCACTCTCTGCTGCCCTCTCTGTTGGAGAAGTGTGAATGAAGTTCATTACCCTGCAGATGCGCATGTATTAGTCTCGCTCAGTGCCACACTTGAGATACTGTGACACTATTTCAACGAACGGCACGGGGGTTATCCCTCGATGTCTTGACCAATCGATCAACATCAAAAACACATGGTTGGGTTGTCATGTTGTTTGTGGGAGCTGAAGTTGCTACATTAGAAGAGTGATGCACTTCAAAAAAAAAACCACTTCATTGGCTGGAAAGCAATTTGGGACGTGATTGTCATGGAAAAGATAACAAACACAAACCTACCCCATTATTTCCAAACTTGAGAAATTCACCCAATGGTATCGAAAGCAACAATGTACAGAATGGTAGACCAGAGTTTCATAACCATTAATAATGTAAATGTGAATAAAAGAGTCACTTCAGTAGAAAGTGCTAATTAATCATTTGGTTTCTTGTTTAGAGCTGCTCCAGTGGTTCGTACTCTAGTGGAGAATTTTATTTTTTCTTCTTGATGAGACCTGTCAGGTTATTGATGATGAGTTGGCCTGGAAGGCAGAAGCTGCACAGCTGAAGTGAAAAGTGACTATTTCACACTCCGCCAAACATGGTATTCAGAGTTTAAAAAAGGAAAAGATTGGGGTGGCACAGTGGTTAGCACTGCTGCTCCACAGCACCAGGAACCTTGGTTCAATTCTGGCCTTGGGGTCACATGTGTGAAGTTTGCATGTTCGCCCCGTTTATGCGTGGGTTTCCTCCGGGTGCTCTGGTTTCCTCCCACAACTTAAAGATGTACGGGTTAGGTGGATAGGACATGGTAAATTGCCCCTTAAGTGTCCAGGGATGTGCAGGTCAGCTTATGGGGATGGACGGTGGAGTGGACACGGGTAGAGTCCTCTTTTGAAGAGTTGGTGAAGAATCAAAGGCCTCCTTCTGCACTGTAGGGATTCTATGAAAATGTCAAAGAATTATAAGTAATGTGGAAAGAACTGAACAAAAATGTTTTTCTCAAGTGGATTTGAGTTGTTACTAATAGTCTGCGTGTCAGTCGAACACAGGGAGAACACCTCATCCAATACCATCAATAGGTACAAATGGTACAGAAGGATGCAGTTGACTCATTTGGCAGAGGGGTCGAATTATTTCCACTCCCTTGCTCACTCTCTCATAGCCTGAAATCTTCATTTTCAAGGACAGTACCCCCAAGCAAGTGCTGTACTCTGGTGTCAGCTAGCTGGGCTTGGCAGAGATGCAGTGCAAAAGGGGAGCCTCAAGTTACAGGGAGGATACTATTCAAGGTGCAACAGTTTGAATCAGCCAGACCCACCATTCTGGTCCATTATATATCACTTTTACGGATGGTAATGAGGGTCCCTACACATCTCAAGGGATCTGCTTGCTATCCATTGGGATCTTCACAGATGTGAGCCAGCCACTCCATTTTGGCTTTTGAATATCAGACGAAGGATGGCAGACTAAAATGGACAAATTCTAGTTCCAATTTTAACATAATTGCAAGGCTTATGGGAAAGAGTGGGGGCAACTGGGTCGATCTTTCCATTATCTGGCACAGGGACAATGGATCAATTGGGCTTCTGTGCTATAGTATTCTATGATTATTAAGAAAATATAAAAGGACTACATTTACTCAGTGCCTTTCATGATTTCATCTATCCAAGAGACTTTTCCAGTAGAGGAAATACTCTAAACATGTAGCCTGGGACTCCCTTTCTAACAGCACTGTGGGTGTCACCACATGGACTGTGGTGGTTCAACCGTCTGCTTAATACCATCTTCTCTGAGGCAATTGGGGATGGGCAATAAATGTTGTCCTAGCCAGTGATGTCCCATGAATTGATAAAAGTCACTGTTGAAATGAGTGGTACAGCTGATTTGGCAAACATTAATATGATCGGTGAATACTTCACCTGACAGAAGATGTGGGTTGAGGGTTTGAAATTGGCCGAGATACATGGGGGAGAATTCTCCAACTCCCTTTCAATATGGCTCTGTGACCTTTTGATGTACTTCTGAGGACAAACATGGCTCAGTGTCTAATCCTGAAGACCAGGCCATCAAGACTGCACCTGAGATCCACCTCCATTTTTGTGCTCCAGTTTCTGGAACGGGACTTCAACCTATAATTTATTGATTCAGAGGCAGAGATGCTTTGTTGTTCATCCTTCAGCAGTAGTGAAGACTACAATCTTCATTTGTCATCCAGGCATTGAGATGGAGTGGGTGTGAAGGTGGCGGATGAGTCCTGTCTGAGCACAAAACGTTCTAGTGCAATGGAACAGGGCAATGAGGCTGGTCGGTAGTCATGGGCCCTGTTCTCATGGTCTTTGCACGCCTTACATTTGTTTGAGCTGACATTTGTTCCTTGCATGCTGATGCACTGTTGGCACATGCACTTCTCCAGAGGTCCGAGAGAAGGGTGTCACATGATGGTATTGAGCACGTTTTGGCCAAATGTTCAGGGTATCCTTGATGCATTTCTTCTGGCCCCCACGGGAACGTGTTACGATCTGCAGTTCACTAGAACAAAGAAAAGTACAGCACAGGATCATCTGTATCCCTTTATTCCCATCCTAGTCATGTATTTGTCAAGATGCCCCTTAAACTCACTATCGTCCCTGCTTCCTCCACCTCCTCTGGCAGTGAGTTCCAGGCAACCACTACACTTGTGTAGTAAAAAAAAAAACTTGCCTCGTACATCTCTAAACCTTGCCCCTCACATCTTTAAACCTATGCCCCCTAGTAATTGACCCCTCTACCCTGGGGAAAAGCCTCTGACTATCCACTCTCTTATGCCCCTCATAATTCTGTCGACCTCTATCAGGTCGCCCCTCAACCTCCATCGTTCCAGTGAGAACAAACCGAGTTTATTCAATCTCTCCTCATAGCTAATGCCCTCCATACCAGGCAACATCCTGGTAAATCTCTTCTGCACCCTCTCTACAGCCTTCACATCCTTCTGGTAGTGTGGCAACCAGCATTGAACACTATACTCCAAGCGTGGCCTAACTAAGGTTCTATACAGCTGCAACATGACTTGCCAATTTTTATACTCCAATGCCCTGGCCAATGAAGACAAGCATGCCGTATGCCTTCTTGACTACCTTCTTCACCTGTGTTGTCCCTTTCAGTAACCTGTGGACCTGTACACCTACATCTGACTGTCAATACTCTTTGATGGTTCTGTATATTCCCCACCTGTATTAGACCTTCCAAAATGCATTTCTCTGCCTTCTATGACCTAGCCAATTCTGTATCCATCTTGCCAGCTCACCCCTGATCCCGTGTGACTTCACCTTTTGTACTAGTCTACCATGAGGGACCTTGTCAAACGCCTTACTGAATTCCATATAGACAACATCCACTGCCCTATCTGCATAATCATCTTTGTGACCTCCTCTATCATAGAACATAGAACATAGAAAATACAGCACAGAGCACAGAACAGGCCCTTTGGCCCACGATGTTGTGCCGAACCTTTGTCCAAGATTAATCATAGATTATCATTGAATTTACAGTGCAGAAGGAGGCCATTCGGCCCACTGAGTCTGCACCGGCTCTTGGAAAGAGCACCCTACCCAAACTCAACACCTCCACCCAACACCAAGGGCAATTTTGGACATTAAGGGCAATTTATCATTGGCCAATTCACCTAACCCGCACATCTTTGGACTGTGGGAGGAAACCGGAGCACCCGGAGGAAACCCACGCAGAAACTGGGAGGATGTGCAGACTCCGCACAGACAGTGACCCAAGCCGGAATCGAACCTGGGACCCTGGAGCTGTGAAGCAATTGTGCTATCCACAATGCTACCGTGCTGCCCTTAAGAACAAATAAATCTACACTATATCATTTTACCATAATCCATGTACCTTTCCAATAGCTGCTTGAAGGTCCCTAATGTTTCCAACTCAACTACTTCCACAGGCAGTGCATTTCATGCCCCCACTACTCTCTGGGTAAAGAACCTACCTCTGATATCCCTCCTATATCTTCCGCCTTTCACCTTAAATTTATGTCCCCTTGTAATGGTTTGTTCCACCCGGGGAAAAAGTCTCTGACTGTCTACTCTATCTATTCCCCTGATCATCTTATGAACCTCTATCAAGTCGCCCCTCACCCTTCTCCGTTCTAATGAGAAAAGGCCTATCACCCTCAACCTTTCCTCGTAAGACCTACTCTCCATTCCAGGCAACATCCTGGTAAATCTTCTTTGCACCTTTTCCAACGCTTCCACATCCTTCCTAAAATGAGGCGACCAGAACTGTACACAGTACTCCAAATATGGCAAATCCAATATTGCCCCTCCTCTGGTCGGACAATCTACATACTGTTAGAAAAGCTTCCTGGACACACTGCACAAACACCACCCCATCCAAACTATTTGATCTAAAGAGTTTCCACTCAATATTTGGGAAGTTAAAGTCGCCCATGACTACTACCCTATGACCTCTGCACCTTTCCAAAATCTGTTTCCCAATCTGTTCCTCCTCATCTCTGCTACTATTGGGGGGCCTATAGAAAACTCCTAACAAGGTGACTGCTCCTTTCCTATTTCTGACTTCAACCCATACTACCTCAATAGGGTGATACTCCTCGAACTGCCTTTCTGCAGCTGTTATACTATCTCTAATTAATAATGCCACCCCCCCACCTCTTTTACCACCCTCCCTAATCTTACTGAAACATCTATAACCAGGGACCTCCAACAGCCATTTCTGCCCCTCTTCTATCCAAGTTTCCGTGATGGCCACCACATCGTAGTCCCAAGTACCGATCCATGCCTTAAGTTCACCCACCTTATTCCTGATGCTTCTTGCGTTGAAGTATACACACTTCAACCCATCTCCGTGCCTGCAAGTACTCTCCTTTGTCAGTGTTCCCTTCCCCACTGCCTCACTACACGCTTTGGCGTCCTGAATATCGGCTCCCTTAGTTGCTGGACTACAAATCCGGTTCCCATTCCCCTGCCAAATTAGTTTAAACCCTCCCGAAGAGTACTAGAAAACCTCCCTCCCAGGATATTGGTGCCCCTCTGGTTCAGATGCAACCCGTCCTGCTTGTACAGGTCCCACCTTCCCCAGAATGCGCTCCAATTATCCAAATACCTGAAGTCCTCCCTCCTACACCATTCCTGCAGCCACGTGTTCAGCTGCACTCTCTCCCTATTCCTAGCCTCGCTATCACGTGGCACCGGCAACAAACCAGAGATGACAACTCTGTCTGTCCTGGCTTTTAACTTCCAGCCTAACTCCCTAAACTTGTTTATTACCTCCACACCCCTTTTCCTACCTCCACACCCCTTTTCCTACCTATGTCATTGGTACCAATGTGCACCACGACTTCTGGCTGCTCACCCTCCCCCCTTTAAGGATCCTGAAGACACGATCCGAGACATCCCTGGCACCTGGGAGGCAACATACCTTCCGGGAGTCTCGCTCGTGACCACAGAATCTCCTATCTATTCCCCTAACCATTGAATCTCCTACAACTATTGCTTTTCTATTCTCCCCCCTTCCTTTCTGAGCCCCAGAGCCAGACTCAGTGCCAGAGACCTGGCCGCTAGGGCCTTCCCCTGGTAGGTCATCTCCCCCCCCCCCCCCCCCCCCCCCCCCCCCCCCCACCCAACAGCATCCAAAACGGTGTACTTGTTTTGAAGGGGAACGGCCACGAGGGATCCCTGCACTCTGCCTGTTTGTTTGTTTTTCCCCCTGACTGTATCAAGTTAGTGAGACACGACCTCCCCTTCACAAAACCATGCTGCCTGTCGCTAATATGTCCACTTGCTTCCAAATGGGGGTAGATCCTATCTCAAAGAATTCTCTCCAGTAATTTCCCTACCACTGCCGTAAGGCTCACTGGCCTATTGTTCCCTGGATTATCCTTCTTAAACAAAGGTGAAAGTGATTTTAATAACAAACCGTCCATACAAGTGCCCTAGCCCCTAAAACCTGTCTGTGCCCTGCACCCGTGCCAACTTACTCGGTGTCTAATTGTTTGGCCTTACGGGCCCTTTGACTACGCCTAGGTGGTTCCCCAGATGGTACAGCAGAACTGTGATTCCTGCCCTCTGACTCTGGATCCCTTTGGCAGCTGTTTCCTGGGGCGGCCCGGCCTAGATGGGGCAGGCTGTGGCTCGGGCGACAGGGATGGCAAGCTGTCAGCCTGTCCTGCCCATTGCCCACCAGATGCACCTGGACAGAAGGGAGGGGAGGGGGAAAGAGTCCGAGGTGCTGCAGTCTTCTGCGACTTCCCCTACAGGGGGACCCGGAATGGGCCCCAGCACCACCTCACTCGGGGTGCCCGCTGGCACTGTAAATTCTATGATGTACAGAAAATATGAACATATAAAAAGGGGAGGATGTGGTGATGTGCATCACTGTAAATACATGCTAGACAGATACTAGAGGGAGCACCAGAAACATCACACACATACACTCAACCAACAGATAAGTTAGGTGGGAGGTGACCAATGGACATTCACGATACACAAGGAGGTGACACGACCACAGGGGGGCATTACACCAACCCATACATAAAGGACACCACACACATGATCAGCCCCTTTGGCCAGTGGAGACAGTCAGTGAGGAGAGGCACAGAGTTGATTCATTATCACACCCACCACGTGGAAGACAGCAGCTGGTCAGTCAGTTTAGGTAGCTACAATAGGATTAGCAGTAGTGTCGAACTCCAGTTATAAAAGTGTACATAGTGTAAATAAATGAGTTGAAGTTATTTACACGTCTCGACCTTCCTTGACAAACGCAACACGAGGAAGCCGCTTATGTTACAAAGGAAACATAACAAAACATTGTACCAGGAGTGAACTTCTTAAATCCAGATAGCCATACCTCAGTGTACAGTGACAACCAGCAATACCCAGGCAAGATGTATGGGCTCCCATTTCCGCACTCGCTCCAGTGCCACGGCGATCTCCGCGAGAACTGGCAGCGATTCCGGCAGGTGTTTGAATTCTACCTGGTGGCAGCCGAACTTAAAGACCTGGCCGATAATGCAAAAAGTAGAGTTTCTCCTCACCATCGCCGGTGCAAGAGCAGAAGAAATCTTTTTAAAAATTCAAGTTCTCCAAGGGGCAAAACGGGTACGACTTCCAGGCAGTCCTGGACAAATTTGTCAAATACTGTGAGGAAAACACACTCCAATTGGAAAGGTAAGAAAAGCGCCAGTACTCTCCTCGAGGCCGAAATTCCGGACCAGAGAGCGATTTGGGTCGAGGTCGGCGGCCATCTTGCTAAAGGGACTACACTAGTGCAGTTGCGTGAGAAGTGCGCAGAACCGGAAGGTTCGTTTGCGCATGCAAGGCGTCTCGCACATGCGCAAATCAAGAAAACGGCCATCAGTAAAGGAACAGCGATCTGCGCATGCGCAATCGCTTCCTACGTGCTCCGTCACGCGCGTCATGACGTCAGAGGCCCCAGACCGCACCAATTTAAAGGGGAAACGTCCCAAATCAAAAATCTTTTAAAGCTGTAAAACAACCTTCCTTCACCTGGAATGACAGCACAATGCCTCAAATTGAACCAGGAAATGAATTTAACCTCCGAAGAACCCTGCAGCAAGCAGTTACCTATGCACAAACCGATGATACCGACCTTTACATTTTTTCTGGACCTCGCGAGCCCAATGACAGCTCCGTGGTCCTATACAACTACGTCTCGGACGAACCTTTCGTGTTGCACACTGGTGATCCCCGCATTGAATCCGACGCAGATGCGGATTCATTTTTCGGATTTGAGGATCTTCAACCCAGCAGATATGACGTCCTAACTCATCAGTGCAGGATGATGCTGCAGCCTGAAATTAAGAGACAGAAAGCGGTACAAGCCCACAGAGCGGCCTGCTGCCACACAGAGCGTGGTCCACTCACAAGCCTCCACAGCGAGCTCGTGGACAGACTCCACGATAGAAGGAACGCAAGACTCCATATCGCAGCCCTTGCACGAACAAGAAGTGACTCCAGTGTCACAAGCCTCCACAGAGCTCGTGGACAGCCTCCACGATAGAAGCAACGCAAGACTCCAATGCGCAGTCCTTGCAGGAACAAGACCATGAGGGTCTAGCAACCTCCTCTGACCAACTAGCGGCAGTCGATGCAGGTCTGCCATGCTCACGTGAACAGCAAGAAGGCTATAACAGTCTACCACGCTCCACTACACAGCAGGACGACCATGACGGTCTATCATGCTACAATGAAGGGCACAGCGCTGATGACTGTTCAAGCCCAAATGAAGACAAGCCAAAGGTATCGCCTCTTCCAAGCCCGAAGAAAAAAGGATTATGCGCTGACCTTCAGGATCATTCTAGCCGAAGAGATATTAATAATGCTGCACAGTCACAGAAGGATGCTGAGGGTTTGCTAAAGACATTGCTTGTATGTCTAACTTGCAAGGAGCAGACTGAAAATTGCCATTGCTTTAGTACGGATCGAAAAAATGGACAAGACATTGATCCTCATTTAATGGAAATAACACTACCTGAATCATATCTACAGCAGGGACAACTGTCTCCCTTCAACACAAACCCGCAAAGTCCCAACTTCAGAGACCAGCAGTTAGTCAGTAATGACTCTTCAACCCCTGATGGGAATATTAATCGCATTGAACCTCTTGCACACTCCACTGATAAATGAGCAGAACATTGGAGCAAGAATCCTGAGGATACCGACATCGAGTAGTCAGATAAAGCACTTAAAACCCGCAGCAGGTTCAAGTGAACCAATTGTGCTTTCCAGTGATGGTGAAGATGCAGATAAGGTCGACCCGATTATCCATTGTACCACAATAACCCCAGAGATTAAGCAGTTATGTCTGGGGAGTAGAATGTGGGCAATTGAGAACAGTAAAAGCGAGACTGTGACTGTGCCAGTCCCAGCAAAATCAGAGCCAGAGACTATGAAAAGAGCCAGAGACATTAGAAAAGGATGCATATGAAGTAACTGAGAAGAAAATTGAAACGGACTGTTCTTTGGAAACTAGTACAATGACGAAAGAAACATTGGATCTAACATTTGATGCCCTACATATGGGAGAAATTGAGGGAAATGAACAAGGTTCTGTAATGTCTGGGGGAAGATTTAAAATTCCAAAGAAGAAAAGCCCAAATGAAGGACCATGGCAAGACAATGACAGTCCACCCACATTGGTTGCATCACCAGATGAAAACTCTGACAATTTACCCAACCCTAGTGAACAGCAAGCTGCTAATGAGGATCTACCCACTGTATGTGAAACGAGTGACGACAGCATCCCACTTCCCATGCAAAAGGTGCAAAGTGACAGACCTCAGCTAGTGCGTACAGAGGCACTCAACAATCACGGTGAGACCACTGGTGACTCCGGTATCACCACACTACTTCCACCCTCAATTGCTCGAACCTCTCCACTAGTCAATGCATTCCTGCATGTTCCGACACCAGACGTGCAGCTTCAAGAAATCTCAGCTGACTCCAGTGAACCTGCTAAGACTCCGGGCGGGGAGCATCAACAAAAAACAGACCAGACTCCAGATGGGGAGCAACCAAACGCCAACTCTGATTCACGTAAGCCAGACTTTACTCCAGACAGGCAGTGTCGCAACCTCAGTGATGGCACGCTCAGGGTGACAGCAGATGCCACAATGACAGGAGATGGATCACGTGACAATCACACTGGGTCAGCAATAACAAGCAGCAGCTACAGTCCAAGAGGAATACACCAATTTTCACCACAGCTATGTCCACACATTTGTTCCACACCGACAGTGCGGCCAATGACAGCTCATGCTGGACAAACCCAGTATTCAGGCATGCAGCAACCAGCAGTCTATGCAGCATATTCTCAAACAGGCCAGCACTACGGATTGCCCACTAATGGAATCAAGACCGAAGGAGGACTACCGCCAGCGCAATCTGCACTGCAGACTGGATGCCTTAGTTACTGCCCAGGATTTGCTGCACCCCAGCCTGGTCAGACGGCATATTCCTATCAGATGCAAGGTTCTAGTTTCACACCATCACCAGACATTGATGCGAGCAGCAATTCTGTCTCCAAATCAACATGCTTCAACGCTTCTCAGCAGAATCACCCTTCCAGCACAGCATGTGGCCAGTACCAGTAGGCACAGTCTCATCCGACTTCAACATCTGGCACATCCATGACATCGAATGATACTGTTGATGGTACCTCGTCAATGTCAACGACCTATCAGCTACAAGATGCCATCCGACAGCACCACCACAAACACAAAAAGAAAAAGACTCCAAAGCGGACAACGCAGTGATTTGACCACTTCTTGGTTCCTGTTGATGGCATTCATAACCAAGAGACATTTGACATGATGATTGGTTTATGGACTCGCATGAATGATGTGGACTTATTGTTTAATCACCGTTCCCATGACTTGTGTATATACCTTACCTTCTCTACCTGTTCTTTGTTAAGTTTTTTCTTGTAAGTGCCCTTAGTGGTGGGTGGGGTTACTGGGTTATGGGGATAGGGTGGACGTGTGGACCTTGGGTAGGGTGCTCTTTCCAAGAGCCGGTGCAGACTCGATGGGCCGAATGGCCTCCTTCTGCACTGTAAATTCTATGATTCTATGATGTACAGAAAATAAGAACATATAAAAAGGGGAGGATGTGGTGATGTGCATCACTGTAAATACATGCTAGACAGATACTAGAGGGAGCACCAGAAACATCACACACATACACTCAACCAACAGATAAGTTAGGTGGGAGGTGACCAATGGACATTCACGATACACAAGGAGGTGACACGACCACAGGGGGGCATTACACCAACCCATACATAAAGGACACCACACACATGATCAGCCCCTTTGGCCAGTGGGGACAGTCAGTGAGGAGAGGCACAGGGTTGATTCATTATCACACCCACCACGTGGAAGACAGCAGCTGGTCAGTCAGTTAGGTAGCTACAATAGGATTAGCAGTAGTGTCGAACTCCAGTTATAAAAGTGTACATAGTGTACATAAATGAGTTGAAGTTATTTACACGTCTCGACCTTCCTTGACAAATGCAACACCAGGAAGCCGCTTATGTTACAAAGGAAACATAAAGCAATACTAACAAAGAACACGGCAAGAATTCAAGGGATTAAAATCGACAAAAATTATCCATTAACTCTGTGGGGATGTATCATTGAGCCAATGCGAGTCAGCAATTGGTATTCCATCTGCTCGTTTTACGTAAATATCACCGGGGCGGGGGGGGGGGGGGGGGTGGTGATTAGGAAAATGAGTTTATAATTTGATATCATTTTTCAGTTATTTTCTGTGGCTCAATGGGCAGCTCATTTGCCTCTTGAGCCTGTGGTTGCCAGAACCACTTGAGGCTTCCCAGTGCAATAATCAAGGCTGACACTAGAGTGCAGTGTTGAGGTACTACTTCATTACCATAACATGTTAAAGCAAGCATGATTTCGGCCATGAGCCTGCCCTGTCATTAAATTAAATCAGGTGATCCACAAGTTTACTTTACCGCTTAATCCCCTTAACCCTTGAGTCCCTTACTGATGGCCTTCAGCATACTTAACAACCCAGCCTCACAGATTCACTACCATCAAGAGTAGAAGTTTCTTGTCATCTGTCTTAAATGGGAGACCTATTACAGTCCGATTATTCCCTCTGGTCCTTGGCTCTCCCACAAAGGAAACAATCTCTCAGCATCTACCCTATTGTAGAGGGTGCCATCTCCGCTACTCCACTACTGGGCCGATATCTGGGGTTTGAGTATCTGTGTGTGTCTCTCTCCAGCTGGCACTGAAACTTCAGAGGCCAGGGGATGTCGCACTGGGACACTTCCACTGAAGAGAGCACTGAATCAAGCCTGCCGTTTATTCCTAACCGACAGCCTGAGACTTATATCACACAGATCTCCAGACCCCTACCAATACCCAGGTGATTCTCTCTCTTGCCGGTGGTGCAACACCCACCCGGTTCCTACTCCACTAGAGTAGCTTTCCCAAGAGAGAGAATAGGACACTGCTGTTTATTCCCTAACCAGCAGTCTGTCCTGAGTGAATCGCTCAAGATGACCCTCGATTCTTGAACCCGGAATTAAGGTGAGGAATATTTTAACAATGACTTGGTCAGAGATCGCTGGTGAAAGATTGAAGAATTTAAACGACTCCAATTATCATCAAATCAAGGTTTATTGCAAAACCCAGGTCAAAATCATCAACAGAAGAAACACAATAAAATCTTATGCTCTAATACAAACTAAGTCTATTCAAAGGTACTAAAACGGACACAACGAAAATTCTTATGATTACACAGTTTTTAGCAATAGCACAAGGCACAAAACAAGTTCCCTTCCCCAAAGCCTCAACCACTATTAAAGTCAAGGGAGTTTCGCAAGCTGCTGCAGGGTACATACGGTCACAGGCTGCAGAGGTCAAGTCAGGGGTGCAGAGGTCGAGCCAAGAACGAAGAGCCCCCCAATCGAAAACACAGCCCCTTTTATATTGTTTTACCTGGCTTTGTTCTGTGATCGGCCAGCCCCTTTTGCATTGAAAAAGGTAAGATTTAAAGTTCCCGCTGGTCCCGCCCCCTTTGAGCCGGTCAGAGCTGTATGTTTCCGGGTATTCCTCGCAGGTCCGCCCCTTCCAGCTAGGCAGACCTGCTCGATTTGAATTTGGCGCTGGCTCCGCCCCCTCCTTCCAGTGAGTTTCTGCCGGTAGCTTCTGTCAAGATTGGAGTACCTCCCCCAGGTCCGCCTCCAACTTGGTTTTTTCTACCGCTCCGCGATTTGAATTTGGCGCTGGCTCCGCCCCCCTCCTCCCAGTGAGTTTCTGCCGGTAGCTTCTGTCAAGATTGGAGTACCTCCCCCAGGTCCGCCTCCAACTTGGTTTTTTCTACCGCTCCGCGATTTGAATTTGGCGCTGGCTCCGCCCCCCTCCTCCCAGTGAGTTTCTGCCGGTAGCTTCTGTCAAGATTGGAGTACCTCCCCCAGGTCCGCCTCCAACTTGGTTTTTCTCTACCGCTGATCTTACAGGGGCTTTTCCAGCGCAATATGCTGAACCCAGACAGTCTGTTTCCTAGGATAACGAGGTTAAGCTCTCTTGTGAAGAATTTCAGTGTCTTCCAGCTGCTCCGGAGATGGCTGCTATTCTCACCTCGCTATGTTGATGGGGTGTTAATTGGATTCTGCTCTGGTGGAGGCCAGGTCATTTACATTTGCATGGGGCTATGACCATCCCATTGTCCTGCTTGCAGGCGAGCCTCCTGTGTATTCCCGTGCCCCTTTGTCTGTGTTTTGATGTTATCTCGTTGTCTGGCTCCTTCTTCCTTGTAGCTCCTAGGGGGGGGTTTGTAAATATTTATGTACTTATGTCCCTACTCAGCTCAGCGGACCAAGCCTGCTGGGAAAACTGGTTCTGTTCTCTTGGCTGAAAAGTCAGTTTACAGTCTCTGGGTTTTTATTCTTGGGCAGTTGCAAAGAGGCCGAATTGCCCGAAAACCTTACACTATCGAGCCCCCTGAGAATCCTACATGTCTCAATAAGGTCACTTCTCATTCTTCTAAACTCCACTGTACAGGCCCAACCTACTCAATCCCTCCTCATCAGAAAATCCCTCCAAACCCGGCAACAACCTGGTGAAACTTCTGTGTGGTAGTCACTACTGTTGTATTATATTGTGTGTGTATATATGGGTATTACGGTAAGGCCCCTGTACTACAGGTACGGGGGTAGATACCTGCCTGCTGGCTCCGCCCAGTAGACGGAGTATAAATGTGTGTGCTCACCGAATAGCAGCCATTTCGTCAGCTGCTGTAGGAGGACACACATCTGTGTAATAAAGCCTCGATTACATTCTACTCTCGTCTCGTCGTAATTGATAGTGCATCACCCTGGAATGCCTCCAATACCAGTACGTCTTTCCTTGGATTAACTTTCAAATGAAGGTGACATTGTAATAGCACTCTCTGCTGCCCTCTCTGTTGGAGAAGTGTAAATGAAGTTCATTACCCTGCAGATGCGCATGTATTAGTCTCGCTCAGTGCCACACTTGAGATACTGTGACACTATTTCAATGAACGGCATGGGAGCTATCCCTCTGTCTTGACCAATCGACCAACATCAAAAACACATGGTTGGGGTGTCATGTTGTTTGTGGGAGCTGAAGTTGCTACATTAGAAGAGTGATGCACTTAAAAAAAACAAACCACTTCATTGGCTGGAAAGCAATTTGGGACGTGATTGTCATGGAAAAGATAACAAACACAAACCTACCCCATTATTTCCAAACTTGAGGAAAATTCACCCAATGGTATCGAAAGCAACAATGTACAGAATGGTAGACCAGAGTTTCATAACCATTAATAATGTAAATGTGAATAAAAGAGTCACTTCAGTAGAAAGTGCTAATTAATCATTTGGTTTCTTGTTTAGAGCTGCTCCAGTGGTTCGTACTCTAGTGGAGAATTTTATTTTTTCTTCTTGATGAGACCTGTCAGGTTATTGATGATGAGTTGGCCTGGAAGGCAGAAGCTGCACAGCTGAAGCGAAAAGTGACTATTTCACACTCCGCCAAACATGGTATTCAGAGTTTAAAAAAGGAAAAGATTGGGGTGGCACAGTGGTTAGCACTGCTGCTCCACAGCACCAGGAACCTTGGTTCAATTGTGGCCTTGGGGTCACATATGTGTGAAGTTTGCATGTTCTCCCCGTTTTATGCGTGGATTTCCTCCGGGTGCTCTGGTTTCCTCCCACAACTTAAAGATGTACGGGTTAGGTGGATAGGACATGGTAAATTGCCCCTTAAGTGTCCAGGGATGTGCAGGTCAGCTTATGGGGATGGACGGTGGAGTGGACATGGGTAGAGTCCTCTTTTGAAGAGTTGGTGAAGAATCAAAGGGCTGAATGGCCTCCTTCTGCACTGTAGGGATTCTATGAAAATGTCAAAGAATTATAAGTAATGTGAAAAACAAAAATGTTTTTCTCGAGTGCATTTGAGTTGTTACTAATAGTCTGCGTGTCAGTCGAACACAGGGAGAACACCTCATCCAATACCATCAATAGGTACAAATGGTACAGAAGGATGCAGTTGACTCATTTGGCAGAGGGGTCGAATTATTTCCACTCCCCTGCTCACTCTCTCATAGCCTGAAATCTTCATTTTCAAGGACAGTACCCCCAAGCAAGTGCTGTACTCTGGTGTCAGCTAGCTGGGCTTGGCAGAGATGCAGTGCAAAAGGGGAGCCTCAAGTTACAGGGAGGATACTATTCAAGGTGCAACAAGGTGCAACAGTTTGAATCAGCCAGACCCACCATTCTGGTCCATTATATATCACTTTTACGGATGGTAATGAGGGTCCCTACACATCTCAAGGGACCTGCTTGCTATCCATTGGGATCTTCACAGATGTGAGCCAGCCACTCCATTTTGGCTTTTGAATATCAGACGAAGGATGGCAGACTGAAATGGACAAATTCTAGTTCCAATTTTAACATAATTGCAAGGCTTATGGGAAAGAGTGGGGGCAACTGGGTCGATCTTTCCATTATCTGGCACAGGGACAATGGATCAATTGGGCTTCTGTGCTATAGTATTCTATAATTCTATGATTATTAAGAAAATATAAAAGGACTACATTTACTCAGTGCCTTTCATGATTTCATCTATCCAAGAGACTTTTCCAGTAGAGGAAATACTCTAAACATGTAGCCTGGGACTCCCTTTCTAACAGCACTGTGGGTGTCACCACATGGACTGTGGTGGTTCAAGCGTCTGCTTAATACCATCTTCTCTGGGGCAATTGGGGATGGGCAATAAATGTTGTCCTAGCCAGTGATGTCCCATGAATTGATAAAAGTCACTGTTGAAATGAGTGGTACAGCTGATTTGGCAAACATTAATATGATCGGTGAATACTTCACCTGACAGAAGATGTGGGTTGAGGGTTTGAAATTGGCCGAGATACATGGGGGAGAATTCTCCAACTCCCTTTCAATATGGCTCTGTGACCTTTTGATGTACGTCTGAGGACAAACATGGCTCAGTGTCTAATCCTGAAGACCAGGCCATCAAGACTGCACCTGAGATCCACCTCCATTTTTGTGCTCCAGTTTCTGGAACGGGACTTCAACCTATAATTTATTGATTCAGAGGCAGAGATGCTTTGTTCATCCTTCGGCAGTAGTGAAGACTACAATCTTCATTTGTCATCCAGGCATTGAGATGTAGTGGGTGTGAAGGTGGCGGATGAGTCCTGTCTGAGCACAAAACGTTCCAGTGCAATGGAACAGGGCAATGAGGCTGGTCGGTAGTCATGGGCCCTGTTCTCATGGTCTTTGCACGCCTTACATTTGTTTGAGCTGACACTTGTTCCTTGCATGCTGATGCACTGTTGGCACATGCACTTCTCCAGAGGTCCGAGAGAAGGGTGTCACATGATGGTATTGAGCACGTTTTGGCCAAATGTTCAGGGTATCCTTGATGCATTTCTTCTGGCCCCCACGGGAATGTGTTCCGATCTGCAGTTCACTAGAACAAAAAAGTACAGCACAGGATCATCTGTATCCCTTTATTCCCATCCTAGTCATGTATTTGTCAAGATGCCCCTTAAACTCACTATCGTCCCTGCTTCCTCCACCTCCTCTGGCAGCGAGTTCCAGGCAACCACTACACTTGTGTAGTAAAAAAAAAACTTGCCTCGTACATCTCTAAACCTTGCCCCTCACATCTTTAAACCTATGCCCCCTAGTAATTGACCCCTCTACCCTGGGGAAAAGCCTCTGACTATCCACTCTCTTATGCCCCTCATAATTCTGTAGACCTCTATCAGGTCGCCCCTCAACCTCCATCGTTCCAGTGAGAACAAACAGAGTTTATTCAATCTCTCCTCATAGCTAATGCCCTCCATACCAGGCAACATCCCTGGTAAATCTCTTCTGCACCCTCTCTACAGCCTCCACATCCTTCTGGTAGTGTGGCAACCAGAATTGAACACTATACTCCAAGTGTGGCCTAACTAAGGTTGTATACAGCTGCAACATGACGTGCCAATTTTTATACTCCAATGCCCCGGCCAATGAAGACAAGCATGCCGTATGCCTGCTTGACTACCTTCTTCACCTGTGTTGTCCCTTTCAGTAACCTGTGGACCTGTACACCTAGATTGACTTGAAGTCCATATAGACAACATCCACTGCCCTATCTGCATAATCATCTTTGTGACCTCCTCTATCATAGAACATAGAACATAGAAAATACAGCACAGAACAGGCCCTTCGGCCCACGATGTTGTGCCGAACCTTTGTCCTAGATTAATCATAGATTATCATTGAATTTACAGTGCAGAAGGAGGCCATTCGGCCCACTGAGTCTGCACCGGCTCTTGGAAAGAGCACCCTACCCAAACTCAACACCTCCACCCAACACCAAGGGCAATTTTGGACATTAAGGGCAATTTATCATTGGCCAATTCACCTAACCCGCACATCTTTGGACTGTGGGAGGAAACCGGAGCACCCGGAGGAAACACACGCAGAAACTGGGAGGACGTGCAGACTCCGCACAGACAGTGACCCAAGCTGGAATCGAACCTGGGACCCTGGAGCTGTGAAGCAATTGTGCTATCCACAATGCTACCGTGCTGCCCTTAAGTACAAATAAATCTACACTATATCATTTTACCATAATCCATGTACCTATCCAATAGCTGCTTGAAGGTCCCTAATGTTTCCAACTCAACTACTTCCACAGGCAGTGCATTCCATGCCCCCACTACTCTCTGGGTAAAGAACCTACCTCTGATATCCCTCCTATATCTTCCACTTTTCACCTTAAATTTAAGTCCCCTTGTAATGGTTTGTTCCACCCGGGGAAAAAGTCTCTGACTGTCTACTCTATCTATTCCCCTGATCATCATATAAACCTCTAGCAAGTTGCCCCTCATCCTTCTCCGTTCTAATGAGAAAAGGCCTATCACCCTCAACCTTTCCTCGTAAGACCTACTCTCCATTCCAGGCAACATCCTGGTAAATCTTCTTTGCACCTTTTTCCAAAGCTTCCACATCCTTCCTAAAATGAGGCGACCAGAACTGTACACAGTACTCCACATATGGCAAATCCAATATTGCCCCTCCTGTGGTCGGACAATCTACATACTGTGTTGGAAAAGCTTCCTGGACACACTGCACAAACACGACCCCATCCAAACTATTTGATCTAAAGAGTTTCCACTCAATATTTGGGAAGTTAAAGTCGCCCATGACTACTACCCTATGACTTCTGCACCTTTCCAAAATCTGTTTCCCAATCTGTTCCTCCACATCTCTGCTACTATTGGGGGGCCTATAGAAAACTCCTAACAAGGTGACTGCTCCTTTCCTATTTCTGACTTCAACCCATACTACCTCAATAGGGTGATACTCCTCGAACTGCCTTTCTGCAGCTGTTATGCTATCTCTTAATTAATAATGCCACCCCCCCCCCCCCACCTTTTTTACCATCCTCCCTAATCTTATTGAAACATCTATAACCTGGGACCTCCAACAACCATTTCTGCCCCTCTTCTATCCAAGTTTCCGTGAAGCCACCACATCGTAGTCCCAAGTCCCGATCCATGCCTTAAGTTCACCCACCTTATTCCTGATGCTTCTTGCGTTGAAGTATACACACTTCAACCCATCTCTGTGCCTGCAAGTACTCTCCTTTGTCAGTGTTCCCTTCCCCACTGCCTCACTACACGCTTTGGCGTCCTGAATATCGGCTCCCTTAGTTGCTGGACTACAAATCCGGTTCCCATTCCCCTGCCAAATTAGTTTAAACCCTCCCGAAGAGTACTAGAAAACTTCCCTCCCAGGATATTGGTGCCCCTCTGGTTCAGATGCAACCCGTCCTGCTTGTACAGGTCCCACCTTCCCCAGAATGTGCTCCAATTATCCAAATACCTGAAGCCCTCCCTCCTACACCATTCCTGCAGCCACGTGTTCAGCTGCACTCTCTCCCTATTCCTAGCCTCGCTATCACGTGGCACCGGCAACAAACCAGAGATGACAACTCTGTCTGTCCTGGCTTTTAACTTCCAGCCTAACTCCCTAAACTTGTTTATTACCTCCACACCCCTTTTCCTACCTATGTCGTTGGTACCAATGTGGACCACGACTTCTGGCTGCTCCCCCTCCCCCTTAAGGATCCTGAAGACACGATCCGAGACATCCCTGGCCCTGGCACCCGGGAGGCAACATACCTTCCGGGAGTCTCGCTCGCGACCACAGAATCTTCTATCTATTCCCCTAACCATTGAATCTCCTACAACTATTGCTTTTCTATTCTCTCCCCTTCCTTTCTGAGCCCCAGAGCCAGACTCTGCCAGAGACCTGGCCGCTAGGGCCTTCCCCCGGTAGGTCATCTTCCCCCCCCCCCCCCCCCCCCAACAGCATCCAAAACGGTATACTTGTTTTGAAGGGGAACGGCCACGAGGGATCCCTGCCCTGTCTGCCTGTTTGTTTTTTTTCCCCCTGACTGAATCAAGTTATTGAGACACGACCTCCCCTTCACAAAACCATGCCAAAACCATGCTGCCTCTCTAATACGTCCATTTGCTTCCAAATGGGAGTAGATCCTATCTCGAAGAATTCTCTCCAGTAATTTCCCTACCACTGCCGTAAGGCTCACTGGCCTATAGTTCCCTGGATTATCCTTCTTAAACAAAGGTGAAAGTGATTTTAATAACAAACAGTCCATACAAGTGCCCTAGCCCCTAAAACCTGTCTGTGCCCTGCATCCGTGCCAACTTACTCGGTGTCTAATTGTTTGGCCTTACGGGCCCTTTGACTACGCCTAGGTGGTTCCCCAGATGGTACAGCAGAACTGTGATTCCTGCCCTCTGACTCTGGATCCCTTTGGCAGCTGTTTCCTGGGGCGGCCTGGCCTAGATGGGGCAGGCTGTGGCTCGGGCGACAGGGATGGCGAGCTGTCAGCCTGTCCTGCCCATTGCCCACCAGATGCACCTGGGACAGAAGGGAGGGGAGGGGGAAAGAGTCCAAGGTGCTGCAGTCTTCCACGACTTCCCCTACAGGGGGACCCGGAATGGGCCCCAGCACCACCTCCCTCGGGGTGCCCGCTGGCCCCCGGGCCTCTACATGGGTTGGGGGTGCGAACGGACCGGCCAACTGACGCACGCCCCCCCCCCCCTGGCAACTGGCGCTGCCAGCCCTGGAGGCCCATGCTGGTATCGACAAGGGTCTGTGGGTTTGCAGCCATGGAGCTCTGAGTTGGCCATCCCTGTCTGTGACCGTGCGGCGCCGGCTAGCACATGGGCAATGGCGCCGGTGCCCTCGGCCATGACCTGCTGGGACTGGGCCACGGCGTTGAGCGCCTCTGCCATCTGCTGCTGGGTCTGGCTCATGGCTTCCTGTGAGAGGGTCCACGTGTCTCACACTGTCGCACCCATTGCCTCCACCGCAGACTCCACCCGTGCGGTTTCTGCCTGGGTGGCACGCATGACCGGCACCACTCCCAGCTCCTGGAGGCGGGCGCGCACTCCACCTGCGTCTGCAGCCGCTGCAAGCCGGCTGTCATCCTCTTCCTTTGTCCCAGGTTTGGTGGCTGCATCGGGTCTGAGTGGGTGCCGAATTTGGGGAGAGTTCATACCCCCTCATCGCTGGGTGTCAAACGCCAGCGTCACCGCACCCGCACGACGGGGGTGTCGTCTCCCTCTTGCTCCGGGTCCCTCCCTCTCTCGTGGGCGTCGCATGCCAGAGGGGCCGGGTCTCTCCGTCGCTCGTGGCCGCCCTGCGGTGTCCTGCGGGTGGTCGGCATCCGTGGGGACGGTTGCCTCGACGTTTGGTCCTGCAATACACTACAGCATGCATGGTTAGACATGCGGGCGGTGATCGGGGGATAGGGTGGAGGAGGGAATGGGGACGGGCAGTGGGTGACTCACTTGCTGGTGGGCCCCCGACCTCTGCATCGGGTTGGGTTAGCATTAGGGTTGGTTGCACCTGGGGGTGTGCCGCACATTGATGGGTGGGGGGTAACTTTCCCTGGCTACCCTGATGAGGTCGTTCACCTTCTTGTGGCACTGTGTGCCTGTCCTTGGTGTCACAGCCACAGCGCTGACGGCCTCTGCCACCTCCCTCCACTGGTGCCGGCTGAGGCGTGGGGTGACCCTGCAGCCATGTCCGGGGTAGAGGGCCTCCGTCCTCTCCTCTACTGCGTCCAGGAGCGCCTCGATGTCGCGGTCCTGGAAACTAGGGGCTGCGCGGCGGGCGGCCATCTTAGCGGGTCCTCCGGGGAGGGCGCGTCTTTTGTGCTGCGACGCCGCACGTCCACGGTGGGTGACGCCGTCACGAATGGCGTCACGCCGCAGCTAGCCCATTCGGGCCCGGAGACTTTGCGCCATTTGGGGGGGCCCGATGCCGGAGTGATCTGCACCGTTTTTTGCGCCTGGTCCCGGCCATCGGGCCGGTTTCGGAGAATCCCGCCCCTTGTCTTTTTGGATCTCAATGTGAAGCAGGCTATCCTTCTCCAGACTCAATATCCACCAATTCCTTCTCTTCAAAGTATAAATTTAGTACCTCGTCCATTTCCCCAGGCTCCACACATAGATTCCGTCGCCTGTCATTCAGTGGGCCTACCCTCTTACTTTTTATGTACATGTAAAAAGCCTTGGGATTTTCCTTTAACCCTATTTGCCAATGACATTTCATGACCCCTTTTAGCCCTCCTGACTCCTTGCTTAAGTTCCTTCCTACTTTCCTTATATTCCACACAGACTTCGTCTGTTCCCAGCCTTCTAGCCCTGACAAATGCCTACTTTTTCTTTTTGACGAGGCCTACAATATCTCTCGTTATCCAAGGTTCCGGAAATTTGCCATATTTATCCTCCTTCCTCAGAGGAATATGTCTGTCCTGAATTCCTTTCAACTGACATTTGAAAGTTTCCCACATGTCAGATGTTGATTTATCCTCAAACATCCGCCCCCAATCTAGGTTCTTCAGTCCCCGTCTAATATTGTTATAATTAGCCTTCCCCCAATTTAGCACATTCACCCTAGGGTCCACTCTTATCCTTGTCCACCAGCACTTTAAAATTTACTGAATTGTGGTCACTGTTCCCGAAATGCTCCCCTACTGAAACTTCTACCACCTGGCTGGGCTCATTTCCCAATACCAGGTCCAGTACAACCCCTTCCTTGTTGGACTATCTACATTGTTTTAAGAAGCCCTCCTGGATGCTCCTTACAAGCTCTGCCCCGTCCAAGCCCCTAGCACTAAGTGAGTCCCAGTCAATATTGAGGAAGTTGAAGTTTCCCACCACAACAACCCTGCTGCTTTAATTCCTTTCAAAATCTGTCTATCTTACTGTTCGTCCCGCTGGCTTTTGGGAGGCCTGTAGTAAACCCCCAACATTGTGACTGCACCCTTCTTATTCCTGATCTCTACCCATATAGCCTCGCTCCCTCTGAGGTGTCCTCCCGCAGTACAGCTGTGATATTCTCCCTAACCAGTAGCCAACTCTGCCATCCCTTTTACACCCCCTCTGTCCCACCTGAAACATCTAAATCCTGGAATGTTTAGTTGCCAATCCTGTCCTTCCCTCAACCAGGTCTCTGTAATGGTAACAATATCATAGTTCCAAGCTCTTAAGTTCACCTTCCTTACCTGTTACAGTCCTTGCATTAAAACATGCATTTCAGGACACCAGTCCCCCTGTTTTCAGTAACATCTCCCTGTCTGCTCTTCCTCAGAGCCTCCCTCAATCTTTTCACCTTCTGACCTATTGCTCCGGTACTCGGCCCCCTGCCATACTAAACCCTATAGCGCACAATGACTTGCGCGAGACGAGAAGCGATGAAGTCGATCTAGGTTTTATTAAGCAAGACTTGTCCCCAGCAGCTCAGCAACAGAATGAGGCTGCGGGGAGAAGCTCGAGCTCTTACACTCCGCCTTCAGGGCGGAGCCAGAAGTCGGAAGATCCAACCGGGACCTGTCAGCCAATAGCCTCTCGGCTGCACAGGTACCACATGACCCCTAATACATACCACCACATTCACCCCTTGTTAAAAAGGAACCCGGCGGGGTGATGGTTCGCATGGTGGTAGGGGTTTACAAATTTCGGACTGTGTTAATACAGCTTTAGCCCTAGGGCTATGTACAAGTTTGTGAGAACTATTTACAATACGAGCAAAAAAAATTTTTGTTACAACAACATTCTTGCTTTTCTTGGTGTCACGTAGATTCCACGAGTCGAGCGAGCAGGCGGTCTGGTCTTCTTCGTCAATCGCCTCAGCCCCAGTGGTGGTGCAGGTGCTTGCTCGGGCGTTGTCGTCTCCGGGAGCGTTTTGCTGTTTGTTCCTGTTTTACTCCTGGGCGGGCACGGGAGGAGGACCGATCCCCCTGGGAAGGGGGCGGTCGCGGGGTGCTCCGGTGGCAGGGAGGGGGTTATCGGTGTCGGGGGGGGGGGGGGTGTGTTGCCAGCGGGGCGCCAGGTCCCGCAGGGAGACAGTGTCCTGTCGGCCGTCGGGGTAGCGTACTGCGGGTTTGCATAGAGAAGGTGAACCTTCTCGACCAACGGGTCCGATTTGTGCGCCCGCACATGTTTCCGGAGCAAGATGGGTCCTGGGGCCGCCAGCCAGGTCGGCAGCGATGTTCCGGAGGAGGACTTCCTGGAGAAGACAAGGAGGCGCTCATGAGGCGTTTGGTTAGTGGTGGTACACAGCAGCGACAGGATGGACTGGAGAGCATCCGGGAGGACCTCCTGCCACCGGGAAACTGGGAGATTTCTGGACCATAGGACGATCTTCCAGACGGTTCCGTTCTCCCTCTCTACCTGACCGTTCCCCCGGGGGCTGTAGCTGGTCGTCCTGCTCGAGGCAATGCCCCTGCTGAGCAGGAACTGACGCAGCTCGTTGCTCATGAAGGAGAACCCCCTGTCGCTATGGATGTACGTGGGGAAACCGAACAGTGTAAAGATGGTGCTGAGGGCTTTAATGACTGTGGCCGCTGTCATGTCGGGGCAGGGGATGGCGAACGGGAAACAGGAGTACTCGTCCACCACGTTCAGGAAGTATGCGTTGCGGTCGGTGGAGGGGAGGGTGCCTTTGAAATCCAAACCGAGGCGTTCAAATGGACGGGAAGCCTTTTATCAGGTGCGCTCTATCTGGCCTGAAAGTGCGGTTTGCACTCTGCGCAGATGTGGCAGCTCCTGGTGATTGTACGGACCTCCTCCACAGAGTAGGGGAGGTTGCGGGACTTTATAAAATGGTAGAACCGAGTGACCCCCGGGTGGCAGAGGTCCTCGTGGAGGGCTTGGAGGCGGTCTATTTTGTGCGTTAGCACGTGCTGCAGGATAGGGCATCGGACGGCTCGTTCAGCTTTCCGGGACGATACAAGATCTCATAATTGTAGGTGGAGAGTTCGATCCTCCCACCTTAAGGTCTTGTCATTCTTAATTTTGCCCCGCTGTGCATTATCGAACAGAAAGGCTACCGACCGTTGGTCGGTGAGGAGAGTGAATCTCCTGCCGGCAGACCGTTGGTCGGTGAGGAGAGTGAATCTCCTGCCGGCCAGGTAATGCCTCCAATGTCGCACAGCTTCCACTATGGCTTGGGCTTCCTTTTCCACTGAGGAGTGGCGGATTTCTGAGGCGTGGAGGGTCCGGGAGAAAAAGGTCACGGGTCTGCCCGCTTGATTAAGGGTGGCCGCCAGAGCTACATCGGATGCGTCGCTCTCGACCGGGAAGGGGAGGGACTCGTCGATGGCGCGCATCGTGGCCTTTGCGATATCCGCTTTGATGCGGCTGAAGGCCTGGCAAGCCTCTGTCAACAGGGGGAAGGTAGTGGTCTGTATTAGGGGGCGGGCCTTGTCTGCGTACTGGGGGACCCACTGGGCGTAATATGAAAAGAAACCCAGGCAACGTTTCAGGGCTTTGGAGCAGTGGGGGAGGGGAAATTCCATAAGGGGGCGCATGCGTTCGGGGTCTGGGCCTATTACTCCATTGGCCATCACAAACGGTTTGTGCTAAAAACGCATTTTTCCTCGTTATGTGAGGTTCAGAACATTAGCAGTCTGGAGGAACTTTTGGAGGTTGGCGTCGTGGTCCTGCTGATCATGGCCGCAGATGGTTACGTTGTCGAGATACGGGAACGTGGCCTGCAACCCGTTCGGTCCATCTCCCGTTGGAAGACCAAGACCCCGTTCGTGACGCCAAATGGGACCCTTAGGAAGTGGTATAGCCGCCCGTCTGCCTCGAAGGTGGTGTACTTGCGGTCACCTGGGCGGATGGGGAGCTGGTGGTAGGCAGACTTGAGGTCCACGGTGGAAAAGACCTTGTACTGTGCAATCCGATTGACCATGTCGGATATGCGGGGGTGAGGGTACGCATCTAGCTGCGTGTACCTGTTGATGGTCTGACTATAGTCTACGACCATCCTTTGCTTCTCCCCTGTCTTTACGACTACCATCTGGGCTCTCCAGGGACTATTGCTGGCCTGGATTATGCCTTCCTTCAGCAATCGCTGGACTTCAGACCGAATAAATGTCCGGTCCTGGGAGATGTACCGTCTGCTCCTAGTGGCGACGGGTTTGCAATCCGGGGTGAGGTTCGCAAACCAGGACGGCAGTTCAACCTTGAGAGTTGCGAGGCAGCAGATAGTGAGTGGGGGTATTGGGCCGCCGAATTGGAATGCTAGGCTCTGAAGGTTATATTGGAAGTCTAATCCCAGTAATGTGGGCGCGCAGAGTTGGGGCAGGACGTAGAGCCTGTAGTTCTTAAACTCCCTCCCTTGCACGGTTAGGTTTGCGATGCAGAACCCTTTGATCTCCACTGAGTGAGATCCTGCAGCTAGGGAAATCTTTTACGTGCTTGGATGGATGGTCAGAAAACAGCGTCTTACCGTGCCTGGGTGACTAAAGCTTTCGGTGCTCCCGGAGTCAAATCAGGTATGGCGTCTCGTATCCGTTGACCAGCACCGTTGTTGTCATCGTCTGGAGCGTCCGGGGCCGCGATTGATCCAGTGTCACCGAAGCCAGTCGTGGTAGTAGTGTCGCGGCGTCTTCTTCGGACCCCGTGGAGCCGTCGATGCTGGGTCAACCAAGATGGTGGCGTCCATGACTCGCACGCGGCTGGGGGTGGACAAAATGGTCGCCCCCATGAGTTGCATGTGTTCGGGATGGACAAAATGGCTGCCCGCATAAATCGCACGTGGCTGGGGGGGTCACAAGATGGCGGCGCCCATCCCCTCCTCGTGGTGCCCGGGACCCAAAATGGCGGTGCCCGCGGGTCGCACATGGGGCGCTGGGGGGGTTGGATGTGCTGTCCTCTTTTCTTCTCCAGGAATTGCGGCATCCCCGGGACCGGCACACTGCCGCGAAATGGCCCTTTTTGCCGCAGCTTTTACAAGTAACTGCGTGGATCGGGCAGCGCTGCCGGGGGTGTTTCACTTGTCTGCAAAAATAGCAGCGGGGCCCCCCCGGGATGGTCTGGCGCTTTAACCGTGCAAGCTTGCGGGGGGGGGGGGGGGGCGGGGGGGAGTTGGTTGCGACGGGGGTCGACGGAACCCAAGGGGCTGCTGCGCGGTCGGGGCCATAGGCGCGGGCATTTTGGGAGGCCACATCAAGGGAGGCTGCAAGGGCCCGTGCCTCAGAATCATAGCGACTCTCTTTCTAAAAGTCTTTGACGAATTTGGGGAGAGTTCATACCTGTCACGAATGCATCACAAATTAGCAGGTCCGTGTGTTCGATCGCGTTCGCCGGCGGGCAGTTGCAGCCTCGTCCCAAAATTAGCAGCGCGCCGTAGAATTCCTCGAGCGATTCTCCGGGAATTTGCCGTCTCGTCGCAAGTTGGTGGCGCGCGTAGACCTGGTTTACGGGCCAAACGTAGATGCCCTTCAGCAATGCGAGCGCCGTCGGGAAATCCTGCGTCTTCTATGAGAGGGTACATTTCCGGGCTTACCCTCGAATGCAGGACCTGCATTTTCTGGTCTTCTGTGATCCGGCCGGGGGCCGTTCGGAGGTAGCCTTCAAAGCATGCTAGCCAGTGTTTGAATACGGCCGCCGAGTTCGCTGCGTGGGGGCTGATCCGCAGGCACTCCGGGGTGATCCAGAGCTCCATAGTCTTTTAAGCTCGCTTAATAAATTGTAGCGCACAATGACTTACGCGAGACGAGAAGCGATGAAGTCGATCTAGGCTTTATTAAGCGAGACTTGTCCCCAGCAGCTCAGCGGGACTTTTCCCCAGCAGCTCAGCAACAGAATGAGGCTGTGGGGAGAAGCTCGAGCTCTTATACTCTGCCTTCAGGGCGGAGCCAGAAGTCTGCACATCCAACCAGGACCTGGGACCTGTCAGCCAATAGCCTCTCGGCTTCACAGGTACCACATGACCCCTAATACATACCACCACAAACTCTCCCGTGCGACACTAGCAAACGTAGCAAACTGTAAAAAATTCGCTTGGGGGTCAGCTGTCAGGAATTCTGGGGACATATCCAGCCCATTGGAGCAATTTTTTGTCATAGCAGTGTGAAGATGCTGAAAATGCCAGTTCTCCCTGAGGATCTGCGTGTCTGGGACTTGATGTTTGAGGGGTCTGCGGAGGCAGCAAAGGTGGAAGCAATTGATTTTCTGTGCGTGTCACTGGCAGACAGTCCAGGTCTACTTTGGAACATGGACCAGAGACGGTGATGAGTTCAGATTCTGTTTCCGAGGACATTTCAATGTCTCTGGTGACAGATACTGAAATACGTACTCGAGTGCCACCTACAGAAAGGAACGAGGAAACTTCTGAGTTTGTGAAGTTCAAGAATACTGAATTCAGCCAAAAAGGAATTGACGTCCACCACCGAGACTGTTTTATTAAATTGTGTACATGTATAGAAATAACATGTATAGAAATAACATAACATTTATACAACCGATCCCCTGATATGTTGTTGCACTAAGGAGAGTGGTATCCTGGAATACATTCTTGCCGGTTCTGTGTCATGTGGTGTGTCGTGACATCAGCAGAGTATTTTTGTGGGATTTGAGAAGATCACCATCTTGATTTGTATCGAGCAACACCCTTAATAACCTTCTCACTGTATTTTACAAGAATCCAGAGGGTGGGCACTTCTGTCTTTTCTTTTCTCTTTGCAGCAGCAAAGATGAAGTAATCATCAAACTGGAGTCCAAGGAGTTCCTATGGAAGACATTTATTCAGCACAACAGTATTTAAACAGGACATGGTTACACATCTCCCGGTCCTCTCTCCTTCCTGCCAGCTGCTACAGCTGACCTGTTATACTAATACTGGTTAAACCGTAACCCAATCAGCACTAGGGAACAATCAGCCCCATCTGGATGAGTCCCATGCAGCGTTATAACAAAAGAAATATAACACTGTACCACCTAACTTGGCAAACTTTTGCAATTTAAATGCTTCACTCTTCTTGCCAGAGTGAAAAAGTTAAAACATTTTCCCACATTACATTTTGCCACTCGCTTAAACCCATCTATGTGCCCCTTTGCACACCCCTTATAACCAAGTTATTTTCTTACCTATGTGTCATCGGCAAATTTATCAATCATACTTTTGTCCCTTCATCCAAATCATTTTTAAATAGTTGAGCTCCCAGTACTGACCCCTGTGGCACTCCATTTACTACATCTTGCCAACTCTGCCTACTTACAATCATGATTTCCCTTTCATATAACCACGTTGGCTCTGCCTGATCAAATCACATTTAACTAATCGTGTTATTTGTCCAGAGTAACATTCAAGATGGAGAAAAGGGAATCGGTAGTTGTAGTTTACTTGGATTTCCAAAAGGTACTAAATCAAAGATTACTACACGAGATGAGAGCACATTTGCATGGACAGAGGATTGGTTGACTAAGGGACTAGGGGCAAATGGGTCTTTTTCTAATTCGTCAAGCCGTAGCTTGTGGAGTGCCACAGGTATTGGTCATCTTCTTAGACCTTTCACTCCTCGGCAGAGCATAGACCGTGGACAAATACTTTCCATTTAATCCTGTCTTGGGCCAAACTCTCCTTATTGCCATGTATCGCCCTCTGCTCTCAATCTCCTTTTCTGTACCCCTGGCACAAAGAGCAACATCACAATACTTCTTACAAATACTGAGATCGTCCTTCATCGGAAGCGTCACCACATAACCTTCCTTCCAATCTGATGGCATCCTCGCCTCCTCCCACATTTTCCCCTCTGGAATCCATAGAGCATATCTGGCAAAAGGTTACTTTCTGCCTTGAGATCTTCTGCTGCTACGTTGTCTGGTCTAGCCGATTTGCCACATTGCAATGATGGGGCGTCTTTCCACATTTCTGTTTTTGATGGTCCCTAGTTGATATGCAATAGGTTATCCAAAGATTGTATGCCAGCTGATTTCAGTTTGAATCATAGAATCACAGAAGTTTACAGCATGGAAACAGGCCCTTCGGCCCAACCAGTCCATGCTGCCCAGTTTTTACCATTAAGCTAGTCCCAGTTGCCCGCACTTGGCCCATAACCCTCTATACCCATCTTACCCATGTAACTATCTAAATGCTTTTTAAAAGACACAATTGTACCCGCCTCTACTACTACCTCTGGCAGCATATTCGAGACACTCACTACCCTCTGAGTGAAGAAATTGCCCCTCTGGGCCCTTCTGAATCTCTCCCCTCTCACCTTAAACCTATGCCCTCTAGTTTTAGACTCCCCTACCTTTGGGAAAAGATGTTGACTATCTACCTTATCTATGCCCCTCATTATTTTATAGACCTCTATAAGATCACCCCTAAGCCTCCTACGCTCCAGGGAAAAAAGTCCCAGTCTATCCAGCCTCTCCTTATAACTCAAACCATCAAGTCCCGGTAACATCCTAGTAAATCTTTTCTGCACTCTTTCTAGTATAACAATATCCTTTCTATAATAGGGTGACCAGAACTGCACACAGTATTCCAAGTGTGGCCGTACCAATGTCTTGTACAACTTTAACAAGACGTCCCAACTCCTGTATTCAATGTTCTGACCAAAGAAACCAAGCATGCCGAATGCCTTCTTCACCACCCTGTCCACCTGCGACTCCACCTTCAAGGAGCTATGAACCTGTACTCCTAGATCTCTTTGTTCTATAACTCTCCCCAACGCCATACCATTAACTGAGTAGGTCCTGGCCTGATTCGATCTGCCAAAATGCATCACCTCACATTTACCTAAATTAAACTCCGTCTGCCATTCGTCGGCCCACTGGCCTAATTGATCAAGATCCCGTTGCAATCCTAGATAACCTTCTTCACTATCCACTGTGCCACCAATCTTGGTGTCATCTGCAAACTTACTAACCATGCCTCCTAAATTCTCATCCAAATCATTAATATAAATCACAAATAACAGTGGACCCAGCACCGATCCCTGAGGTACACCACTGGTCACAGGCCTCCAGTTTGAAAAACAACCCTCTACAACCACCCTCTGTCTTCTGTCGTCCAGCCAATTTTGAATCCAATTGGCAACCTCACCCTGGATCCCGTGAGCTCACCTTCTGCAACAACCTACCATGTGATATCTTGTCAAAGGCTTTGCTAAAGTCCATGTAGACAACATCTACTGCACTGCCCTCATCTACCTTCTTGGTCACCCCCTCAAAAAACTCAATCAAATTTGTGAGACCTGATTTTCCACGCACAAAGCCATGCTGCTGCCCCGAATCAGTCCTTGCCTCTATAAATGCTTGTAGATCCTGTCTCTCCGAATACCTTCTAGCAACTTACCTACTACAGACGTTAGGCTCACCGGTCTGTAGTTCCCAGGCTTTTCCCTCCTGCCCTTCTTAAACAAGGGCACAACATTCGCTACTCTCCAATCTTCAGGCAGCTCACCTGTGGCTGCCGGTGATTCAAATATCTCTGTTAGGGGACCCGTAATTTCCTCCCTAGCCTCCCACAACATCCTGGGCTACATTTCATCAGGTCCCGGGGATTTATCTACCTTGATGCGCTTTAAGACTTCCAGCGCCTCCTCCTGTAATATGCACACTTCTCAAGACATCATTATTTATTTCCCTTAGTTTCCGAACATCCATGCCTTTCTCCACCGTGAATACCGATGAGAAATATTCATTCAGGATCTCACGCAACTCTTGTGGCTCTGCACATAGATGTCCTGGTTGATGCTTAAGAGGCTTACTCTGTCCCTAGTTACTCTTTTTCCCTTTATGTATCTGTAGAAGCTCTTTGGATTCTCCTTTGCATTATTTTCCAAAGCAATTTCATGTCCCCTTTTTGCCCTCCTGATTTCCCTCTTAACTCTATTTCGACAATCTCTATACTCTTTAAGGGATCCACTTGATCCCAGTTGTTTATGTACGTCATATGCCTCCTTCTTCTTTTTGACCAGAGTCTCAATATCTCAAGTCATCCAGGGTTCCCTACTTCTACCAGCCTTGCCCTTCACTCTAAAGGGAATGTGCTTACCCTGAACCCTGGTTAACACATTTTTAAAAGCCTCCCATTTACCAGCCATCCCTTTGCCTGCCAACAGTCTCCCCCAATCTACCTCTGAAAGTTCCTGTCTGATACCATCAAAATTGGCCTTGCCCCAATTAAGAATTTTAACTCTTGGGCCAGACCTATCATTCTCCATAGCTATCTTAAAACTAATGGAGTTATGGTCACTTGTCCCAAAGTGATCCCTCACTAACACTTCTGTCACTTGCCCTTCCTTATTTCCCAAGACGAGGTCAAGTTTTGCCCCCTCTCTAGTCGGTCCATCCACATTCTGAATGAGAAATTACTCCTGAATACACAAATTTCCCTCCATCCAAGCCCCTAATGCTATGGCTGTCCCAGTCAATGTTGGGAAAGTTAAAGTCCCCTACTACCACCCGATTTTTCTTGCAGCTATCTGTAATCTCCTGACATATTTGCTCCTCAATTTCCCGCTGACTATTTGGGGGCCTGTAGTACAGTCCTATCAAGGTGATCTCTCCCTTCTTATTTTTCTGTTCCACCCATATAGACTCAGTGGGCGAACCCTTGGATATATCCCCTCTAAGTACTGCCGTGATGTTCTCCCTAATCAAAAACGCCACTCCCCCTCCTCTCACCTCGTGTTCTATCCTTTCTATAGCATCTGTACCCTGGAACATTGAGCTGCCAGTCCTGCCACTCCCTTAGCCATGTTTCAGTCATAGCTATAATATCCCAGTCCTATGTACCCATCCATGCCCTGAGTTCATCTGCTTTGCCCGTCAGGCCCCTTGCATTGAAATAAATGCAGTTTAATGTAGACTTTCCTTGCTCTCTGTTCTCTGGTCATGCTTTACACACTCTCCCTTCCTGCCTTTTGTTTCCATCCCCACTGACTTCCTACATCGGTTCCCATCCCCCTGCCACATTAGTTTAAACCCTCCCCAACTGCACTAGCAAACACACCCCCGAGAACATTGGTTCCGGTCCCACTCAGATGCAGACCGTCCGATTTGTACAGGTCCCACCTCCCCCAGAACCGGTCCCAATGTCCCAGGAATTTGAAACCCTCCCCACCTCCCCCAGAACCGGTCCCAATGTCCCAGGAATTTGAAACCCTCCCTCTTGCACCATCTCTCAAGCCACGTATTCATCCTAGCTATCCTGTCATTCCTACTCTGACTATCATGTGGCACTGGTAGCAATCCTGAGATTACAACCTTTTTGAGGTCCTACTTTTTAGTTTAACTCCTAACTCCTTAAATTCAGCTTGTAGGACCTCATCCTGTTTTTTACCTATATCGTTGGTGCCTATATGCGTCACCACAGCTGGCTGTTCACCCTCTCCCTCCAGAATGCCCTGCAGCCGCTCCGAGACATCCTTGACCCTTGCACCAGGGAGGCAACATACCAACCTGGATTCTCGTTTGTGTCCGCAGAAACGCCTGTCTATTCCCCTTACAATTGAATCTCCTATCACTATAGCTCTGCCACTCTTTTTCCCGCCCTTCTGTGCAGCAGAGCCAGCCACGGTGCCATGAACCTGGCTGCTGCCACCTTCCCCTGGTGAACCATCTTCCCCAACAGTTTCCAAAACGGTAAATCTGTTTTGGAGGGAGATGACCACAGGGGATCCCTGCACTGCCTTCCTACTCTTCCTCTGTCTGTTGGTCACCCATTCCCTATCTGCATCAGTAATTTTAATCTGCGGTGTGACCAACTCACTGAATGTGCTATCCACAACTTCCTCAGCACCGCGGATGCTCCAAAGTGAGTCCATCCGCAGCTCCAGAGCCGTCAAGCGGTCCAACAGGAGCTGCAGTTGGACACACTTCTTGCAGATGAAGGAGTCGGGGATACCAGAAGGGTCCCTGACTTGCCACATCTCAAGAGGAGCATGACAGGGGTCTGAGCTCTCCTGCCATGACGTAAACCTGAAGTTAAATTTGAACTATACTACACAGCTAAGAGAAAGTCAAAGAGAGAAAAGAAAAATCACTTACCAGTCACAAGCCAATCACTTACCTGCTGGCTGTGATGTAATTGCTCCCGAGACTCCCTCACAGGTCTGCTTCTCTGCACCTCCTTGAGATGAGCACCAAATTCCCTTAACCAGTTAATTAATTTACTTAATCAATTGGTTTTTTTGGGGGGAAACTCAACCCCAAACACGACCTCCAAAGAAAACCACAGCCCTCACTCACCTCTTACCCGAACTCAGCCTTACCCAAACTCAGATACACTCTGATTGCTTCCAGCACTCTGTTTCTAAAGGCACTTCAGCCACACCTTTTGTATCCTTCCTGATTTACAGTCAGCCAATAGGCCTGCTCCCGGAACTGATCTCCCGAAACTAACAGCTGACCTGCAAGGTAAGGAAGTTTTTAAACAGTACTTACCTCCCAGCAGCACTTGCTCCCTGTGGCCGCTCCCGAAACTGACTGGGGTCTACTTCCAGATTTGGTTGAAATGTTCAGCCCAGGAAACGGGCAGACCCTTTGCAAAGTGAGGGGTTTTGGGCCTTTGTCTGTTTGAGCTTTCCTGATAGCGGTTTAGTTGCTTCGTAGAGCTTTTTCATCATGATGCTGACCTGCTATTTAAGCTTCTTGAGCAAGACCTTCCATGTATCTCCTCCGAGCAAGATCTTCCATGTATCTCCTCCATCTCTGCTCTTACACTGGCTCTGACTTCTGTTAGCCTCCTGTGTATTCCCTTCGAACTCTGCGCCCCAGTTGTTCATCTCTTCTTTCTTCCTCTTTCTACACTCCTTCCTGCTGCTTCAAAACTGGCCAGCTTTATTTATACGTGGGAGTTTACTAATGGTTTCTCCGTCCCCCTCATTGGGGAAGCTCAAACTCCCACAGGATTGTGTGATTGTCATTAGTCCCCAGCCAATGGTAAGCAGGCAGGTTATAACATCCCCCCCCCCCCCCCCCCCCCACACAAAGTCCAAGGAATCCACCGAAGACCCTGGCGAAGGAGGGCGTCGGACTCGTTTGGCCACAGGCCGGACACCATTTGCACGCGGCGCTGGATCAGGCGGTGTGTAACGAGACGGAGACCGGCGCTTCAACGGCGCAACGGTTGTACATCCACGGCCCGTGGACCCGAGGATTCCCCCTCTGATGCGTCCTGTGTCTCCACCTCGGAGTCAGAGTCTGCTGCCTCCGTCATGTCAGCGTCTCTATCTCCATTCGGTTCCGTAACGACCTGCGCAGGCTTAGAGTGAGGCACCAGTGGAAGATTGTGAGGATTACCTTCCCTTGTCTCTGGTCTCTGCGGCTGTAGAAATGAGCTCCGGGGGCGGGGAATCTTTTGAGGGGATAGTCTTCTGGACCGAACGTGGTCTACATGTTTGCGCTGGAGACGACCCTGGTCTTGCACCTGGTAAGATATAGGGCCCGTTTGGCGAAAGATTCCGCCAGGAACCCACTGGGCACCACCAGCAAAATTCCGAACGAACACTGGGTCACCGGGCGCAAACTGCCGAATCGGCCGATGCCAAGAAAATCCCTGTCCCTGCCGTTCTTGTGTGCGGCGTACTTTTGCGCCAATGTCCGGGAAAACCACACTAAGGCTGGTGCGAAGTCTCCGGCCCATTAGGAGTTCTGCGGGAGCTACCCCAGTCACCGCATGGGGGGTGGTCCTATACGTAAACAAAAAGCGAGCCAGTCTCGTGTCCATTGATCCGGAAGACTGCTTCTTTAGGCCTCTTTTGAACGTCTGCACTGCGCGCTCTTCAACCCATTTGAAGCCGGGTGGTAAGGGGCAGTGCGCATATGGCGTATGCCGTTCATCTTCGTGAACCTCGCAAACTCCTCACTCGTGAATGGAGTGCCGTTATCCGTGACCAGCACCTCTGGGAGGCCATGCGTACTAAAGGACAAACGCATCTTTTCAATTGTTGCGCAGGACGTTGTCGCCTGCATCTTATGCACCTCTAGCCATTTAGGCTGGGCGTCGATTAATAGAAGGAACATGGATCGTTGAAAAGGGCCTGCGAAATCTGCATGCAAGCGTACCCAAGGCCGCCCTGGCCATTCCCAGTGATGTAGGGGCGCGGCCGGCGGAAGCTTCTGATGCTCCTGGCAAATGGAGCAGTTTTGGGCCACCTTATCAATGTCTGTGTCGAGGCCTGGCCACCAGACATAACTCCGGGCCAACATTTCATTTTGGTCACACCTGGATGCCCATTGTGCAAGTCTGTTGCTATCTTAGCTCCTGGCCTTTTTCCGGGACAATCACACGCGTTCCCCACACGAGGATGCAGTCTTCCACGCTGAATTCTGACAGCTTGGAGGAAAATGCCCGCAACTGCCTGGGAGCTGTCTATGCTGCCCACCATGCAGGACTATGTGCCGAACCTTTGACTGGACTGGCTCCGTCTGGGTCCACTCACGGATCTGTGATGCCGTGACAGGCAAGGTGTCCATAAAATGTAGGGTTGCAACCACCTCACCGGTCGTGGGGGTTGCCATGGGGCCGGTCGATAAAGGCAATCGGCTCAGTGCGTCGGCATTTGCTATCTGCGTACCTGGTTTGTGCTCCAGAGGATACTCGTATACTCGGAAGCAATGGGCGGTATTGGCTTATCCTCTCTGAAAAGTCCCAGCAGAGGCTTATGATCAGTCAGCAGAGGCTTATGATCAGTCACGATAGTGAAATGGCGGCCATACACTTACTGGTGGAAGCGTTTCACCGCAAAAACCACTGCCAGGCCCTCCTTCTCTGCGCGTACTTTTTCTCCGCTGCAGTCAATGTGCGGAGGCGAAAGCTGTGGGTCGCTCGGCCCCGTTCTCCATCTTGTGGGACAGGACGGCCCCAATACCATACGGGGAGGCATCACATGTGACGAGCAAAGGCTTTCCAGGATCATAGTGGGTTAGTAACCCAGACGACTACAATTGTTGCTTTACCTGCCGGAAAGCGGTTTCGTGCGGCTGACCCCAAACCAGGTGTGATTTTTCTTTAGCAGAAGGTGCAAAGGGGCCAGCGTAGTTGCCAGATTGGGGAGGAACTTCCCGTAATAGTTTACGAGATCGAGAAAAGAACGAAGATGCGAAGTGTCAGTCGGGGCGGGGGCCTGTTGAATCGCACGCACCTTCTCTGCGACAGGGTGCAAACCTTCACGGTCCACCCAATAACCTAGGTAGACTACTTCCTTAGCCTGAAATACGCACTTTGTGCGACGTAAACTGACTCCAGCCTCCGAAAAGCGTCGAAGGACAGCCTCCAGATTTTCCAAATGTTCCTGCTCCGACGTCCCTGTAATCAAAACGTCATCTAAGTAGACAGCAACACGTGGTAAACCTCTCAAAATGCCCTCCATAACACGTTGAAAAATTGCGCAGGCAGAGGATACTCCAAAGGGCAACCGTGTATATTCATACAGGCCCCGGTGTGTATTAATCGTTACATATGGTCGGGAGGCAGAGTCCAGCTCCAACTGCAGGTAGGCGTGACTCATATCTAATTTTGTGAATGAGTCCACCTGCAAGCTTCGCGTAGAGATCCTCTATGCGAGGCATTGGATATCGGTCGAGTCAGGAAGCCGTATTTAAGTTTATAGTCGCCACACAATCGAACTGTGGCATCTGGCTTGATTACAGGTACAATTGGTGCTGCCCAGTCAGCAAAACGGACGGGCCTGATAATACCCAAACTCGCCAAATGAGTGAGCTCCCCTTCTACCTTCTCGAGCAAGGCGTAAGGCACCGGGCATGCCCAGAAATAGCACGCCGTGGCTCCTGGTTCGACTTGGGTACGGGCTATGGCCCCTTTTATTTTCCCCAAACCAGGCTGGAATATATCTGGGTATCGTCCTAGCACCTCAGTCAACCCTCCAAAATCTGTTTGGAGGATGTGCTGCCATTGCAACCGCAAATGGCGCAACCAGTCCCGACCCAACAGGCTGGGCCCATGGCCGCGCACCACGATAAGTGGGGAAACGCCCCTCCTGGCGTCCATAAACAACAGGGGTCATTGTAGTTCCTGCAATGTCCAGTGGTTCCCCCGTGTAGGTGGCCAACCTGGCCTGTGAGTCGGTTAATGTAAGGGTCTGTATATACCCTGTTTGATGCCGTCTAATGTCCTCTGGGCGATCACTGAGGCGGCTGCGCCGGTGTCCAACTCCATCTCAAGCGGGTGACCATTGACCCATGTTGTCACCTTAATGGGGGCCACACGGGGAGCTGCCACACAATGCAGCTGCAGGCAGTCGTCCTCCGTCCCCACGTCCTCAGGAGTAGTTACCGCAGGTTCATCCACATGGAAGGTACGACCCCTGGGCTGGTTCCAGTTTTGGTCAGAAAGACGGCGCCCCCAGGACCAGCGTCCGCGACGGGGTCGTCGCCTACAAGTCTGACACTGACATGGCTCCTCATCCATTGGTTCTGGCGAAGGCTCCCTTCGGGGAGGAATGTCCGACGGCCATGGCGTCGGTCCGGACGTCGCCTCGCCCAAGGTACCGCAGGAGTGCGGGGGGATGTTTTCGGACGGAAGGGGTTGTGCCCCAAGGCGTGCACCTCCATTCCCTGTAGCTCCTGCACTCCTCGTTCTGCGCTCTCTCGGGACAATACTATTTGAATGGCCTGTTGAAAAGTCAATGTTGGCTCAGCTAACACCTTTCTCTGGGTGGCCGCATTGTTAATACCGCAAACCAAACGGTCGCGTAACATTTCTGACAAGGTCTCACCATAGTCACAGTACTCTACAATCCTGCATAGCCTGGATAGAAAATTGGCAAGGGATTCTCCAGGGGTCCTCTCAGCGGTATTAAACCGGTAACGCTGGACTATTGTGGACGGGGTCGGGTTAAAATGTTGCCCCACTATATTCACAAGTTCATCAAACGTTTTGGTGTCCGGCGCAGCTGGGTACGTAAGGCTCCTAATCACCCCTAACGTATGCGGGCCGCAGGCGGTGAGCAATATGACCACCTGGCGCTCGTTTTCGGTGATATTGTTTGCGCGGACATAGTAATGCATCCGTTGTATTCCGGAGAATGTCGGTGTTGAATTTTACTCTACCGCGCTTACTCTACTTGTTCACCTCTCTTGAGCTTCTGCTGGTCTCTGGCCGTCTGCTCCCCATTTAACTTTGGCAATCTCGTAAGGATCTTCTGCAGGTCTCACCGATGCAGATGTGATCAATTTGGTTGTGTGTGATTTGGAGATATCCATGTGGCTTTATGATCATCATCCCCGTGTGGGAAAACTGACCCTCTTATCAGGCCGAGTTCTGCGCCCAAATCTGCAAACTTCTCTCTTCACTGTTGTTCATATCCTAAACCTTGTTTCCCCAATACTGGCTCATACCTGATATCTTCACGTTCATGTCTCTCTTCCCTTTTCTCTCCAGCTCCTCCCCCATAAAAATTATAATCTTTCTGGGGGCTGGGATCAGTGCTAGTACCTTAACAATTTACAATCTATGTCATTAGATGACAGGCTAGGAGCTAAATTTACCAATGACACCAAACTGGGAAAGTAAGTTGTCAAGAGGAGGTGGACAGTCTTGTGAAGGGATGTAGACGGGAAGTGAGTGGGCAAAAATTTGGCAGGTTCCATTAGCTACCATCCATTTCATCTGAGGTGCAATGAATGAGTGGCAGCCAAGTATCAGATGCCACACAGCAAAGAGCATTTACTGTGCTTGCACAAGAGGATTTTCTTTTACTGCACAATAATCTTTTTAGCACCTTGCACATTGTTATAAATGTTGCTGTTATTCCTGTCCCAGTCAGTGATAGATATAGATAGAGACATAGATTGATAGAGAGAGACGTGCAGAGAAAGAGAGATAGACAGATACAAGATGCACTACAGGACCTCACCAACGTTTCTTAGACAGCACCTTCCAAACTCATGACCAATACCATCTAGAGGACAAGACCGTCCAAAGGGTTAGGTGAATTGGCCTTGCTAAATTGCCCCTTAGTGTCCAGGGATGTGTTTTTTTGGGGTTACAGGGTTGCAGGGGACAGGTTGGGAACCTGGGTGGGGTGCTCTTTTAGAGTGTCGGTGCAGACGAGATGGGCTGAATGGCTTCCTTCTGCACTAGAGGGGTTCACTGACTTGGAAATATATCGTCGTTCATTCACTGTTGCTGGGTCAAAATTCTGGAACTCCCTAACAGCACAGTGGGTGTACCTATACCACATGGAATGCAGTGGGTCAAGAAGGCAGCTCATCAGCTTGAGGGCAATTCGGGATGGGCAATAAATGCCGACCTAGCCAGCCAAGCCCACATCCTGTAAACAAATAAAAGATGTCCGGAGACTTGAGCACAAAATCAGGGCTGACACTCAGTCCAGCATCGAGGAATAACTGCGCTGTTGGAGGTGCCTTTTCTTTATAGACACAATGCCCTACCATAGCAAAAGATTTTTTTGATTTGATTTATCATTGTCACATGTATTAGCATACAGTGAAAAGTATTGTTTCTTGAATGCTATACAGACAATGCATACCGTACATAGGGAAACGAGGAGAGACTGCTGAATATAATGTTGCAGTCATAGTTGGGGGGTAGAGAAAAGATCAACTTGATACGAGGTAGGTCCATTGAAAAGTCTGATGGCAGTAGGGAAGAAGCTGTCTTGAGTCGGTTGATATGTGACCTCAAAACTTGTATCTTTCTCCTGACGGAAGAAGGAGAAATAGAGTATGCCCGGGGTGCATGGGGTCATGTTGGCTGCCTTTCCGAGGCAGCGGGAATTGTAGACAGTCAATCAATGGAAGGTTGGTTTGCGTGGTGGATTGGGCTACATTCACGACCTTTCGTCGTTTCCTGAGGTCTTGGGCAGAGCAGGGTCCATACAGGGCTGTGATACAACCAGAAAGAATGCTTTCTATGGTGCATCTGTAGACGTTGGTGAGAGTCGTAGCTGACATGCCAAATTTCCTTAGTCTTCTGAAAAAGTAGTCGTTGGTGGTCTTCAGAAAAAGTAGTCGTTGGTGGGCTTTCTTAACTATTAGTGTCGGCATGGGGGGGACCAGGTCTCAGGCTGTTGGTGATCTGGACGCCTAAAAACTTGAAGCTCTACACTTTCTACTTCGTTCCCATTGATGTAGACATGGGCATGTTCTCCACTAGGCTTCCTGAAGTCGATTATAATCTCCTTCGTTTTGTTGACATTGAGGGAGAGATTATCGTCGCACCAGTTCACCAGATTCTCTATCATTCCTGTACTCTCTCGTCATTATTTGAGATCTGACCCACTACGGTGGTGTCATCAGCAAATTTGAAAATCGAGTTGGAGGGGAATTTGGCCACACAGTGGGAGGAGCTGAGGCCCAAGCCACGGGAGTTTGGAGATGAGTTTCGTGGGAATAATTGTTGAAGGCTGAGCTGTAGTCAATCAATAGGAGTCTGACATAGGAGTCTTTGTTATCTAGGCGTTCCAGGGTTGCGTGCAGGCCCATGGAGATGGCGTCTGTTGTGGACCCATTACAGCGGTAGGCGAACTGTCATGGATCAAGGCAAGCCGGGAGGCTGGAGTTGATTCATGTCATGACTAACCTTTTTGAAGCACTTCATAATGATGGATGTCAGAGCCACTGGACGATAGTCATTAAGGCAGGCTGTTCCTCCTTTTTTGGTACAGGTATGATGGTTGTCGTCTTGAAGCAGGTAGGGACCACAGATTGTTGTAAAGAGAGGTTGAAGATGTCTGCGAATACCCCCGCCAGCAGATCCGCGCAAGACCAGAGTTCTCGTCCGGGTACCCCATCCGGGCCAGTGGCTTTCCATGGGTTGACCTTCGAGAAGGCTGCTCTGACATCTGCAGTGGTGATCTCAGATACAAGTTCATCTGAGGCTTCCAGGGTGGAGGGTGTGCTCTTGCTGACCTTTTGCTCAAAGTGGGCATAGAATGCGTTGAGCTCATCAGGGAGGGGTGCGTTGAAGCTGGCGATTTTACGTGCCTTCATCTTGTCGCCCGTTATGTCTTGCTGACCTTGCCATAGACGGCGGGAATCCGTGTGGCTAGCCTGGGACTCGAGCTTGGTCCGGTACTGTCATTTGGCATTTTTGATGGATCTCCTTATCATATCTGGCTTTCTTGTAGAGGTCAGGGTCGCCTGACTTGAACGCCTCAGACCTAGACTTCAGCAAGCAGCGGATATCCCTGTTCATCCAGGGTTCCGGTTGGGAAACATGTGGATTTGCTTTTTTGGCACAGTTTTCTACACACTTACTAATGAAGTTAGTTCCTGTAGTGGTGCGCTCGTTCAGGCTGGTCGCAGAGTTTTTAAATACTGACCAGTCCACTGACTCTAAGCAGTCCTGTAGGAGATCATCCGATTCCTTAGACCAACATTGCACGACTTTCTTTGACGGATTCTCCCACTTTGGTTTTTGCTTATAAGCCGGGAGCAGGAGCTCAGCCTTGTGGCCAGATTTGCCGAAGTGCTGGCGGGTGATAGAGCGGTAGGCATGTTTGATATTTCTGTAGCAGTGCTGCAGTATGTTTGGGGAGCAGAAACTCGCCAGTGTTGCTACATCCAGGCACCAGGAGGTGTTGATTAGGAGGCAGACCCCACCTCCCCTAGCCTTGCCTGAGGCCGCTGTATGGTCCATTCAGTGGATTGAGAAGCCCTCTGGTTGTAGGGCACTGTCCGGTGATGCAGGAGTGAGCCATGTCTCCGTGAAACAGAGCACACAGCAGTCCCTTTGTTCTCTGTGAAAAGTGAGTCCGGCTTTAAGTTTGTCTCCCTTGTTTTCTAGAGTTTGGACATTAGCTAGGAGTAAGCTAGGCAGAGGGGCTTTGGGGCCGCGTTGTTTCACTCTTGCCTGCAAGTTTTCCACGCTTCCTGGAGTGACTGCTGCTTTGAGCCTGGGAGACGGTCAGAGTATGCAGTGTTAAGGGAATAGTTGTGCCCAATGAGGTTATTCACTCTGGTCGGTGTGTGGATGGAGGATTTGTTGCCTTGCTTGCGGTTCCTGTTGTCGGTAGGTGGGTCTGCGCGGCTGTCGGGCTGCGGTTTGGCTTCACAGGTTGGTGGATGTTCAGACCACGCTCCCGCGTAGATGGGTCGAAGGCCGGTAAGTGGATGACGTCTCTGGGGTTGTGGATGAGGAGATGGCTGGGTCCGTGTTGGGGTCTGCAAGGTCTTTTCCAGATCGTGGTCTTCCTGCAGAAGTCGGAGGATCACTAGACCTGCGAGTAAATTTAAATGACCAGTATTAGTGATTGTTAGAGTTGTGGGAGGTGATTTTTTTAGAAGTGTGGGGCGATGTAGAAGGGGTGGGTGGTGTTGCTAACTTTGCCTTAGTTCAATTGCTCTGTTTTATTACCTTTTGCTCTTGAGTCGCCAGGTTTCTTTATGATACCGTCACGTGGTTCAAGTCCGAGTAATGATCAATAATCCAATACATCGATTAGTAAGGTTTAAATCAAAGCACATTTTATTATACACTGTATTCGCTACTCATGCACAAATTCTATGTCTAAGCTACTTCTACAACTAACAGGCCTATACGTAACTGACTGGCCCACCAGGTCAGGGAAACAAATGGCCTTTCGTTCGGGTTCTGAGCCTGCGGGATTCGAAGTTGGTACAGATTGGTAGCTAGGAGCACCCATCTCGTAGCGAGTGTTGAATTAAACTTGCGAGTTCGATCTTCACTGCTCCGGTCACGGTCAATGTTGGTGCGTTGTTGCTGTGACCCGGGCAGGAAGAAGAGCTGAAGAGCTGCTGAAGAGGTGAAGAAGAGAACGATTTGAACTTGGGGCTCAATTCTTATAGTCCCCAGGGGCTTCCTGCCTTTCGGGGTGGACCCTGTACCTGGTCCCAAGTGATTGGACTTTGTCCCAATCGCTTGGTTCGATTTTCTCCAATGCTGGAGCGGTTCCCTGATCGATGGGCTGTCTTGAGGTGCGCGTTCACCTCCTTTGTGTAGGCTCCTGCTGGCGCCGAAGAGTCTGGTTTTGCTTTGTGTGTCTAAATGTTGCTTATTGTTCCCGGGGATTGCTCATTAGTATGCAGATGGCTGTTGTTTTGTTATGCCGATAGTGTCTGGCCTTTCCAGAGGTAAATACGCAGCCAACCTGCAGCTGCTCGTTTTTGTCTTGTTGGAAAGAGAGGGTGCTCCAGCCACTGGGATGCTGGTCTAGTTGTTAGGAGTCCAGCAGAGCGAAGTCCCGGCTTCGGCGATGTTTTCCAGCTTTCTGGGAGCCTGCAGAGTGAAGGCCCTGGCTTCTTGGGTGTTTTCCTGCTCTCGCAGCCAGTGTAGGGGAGTCCTCCGGCCTGGGACTGCAGCTCCACAGCTAGTCCCATGTGGTCAGCTGGTTCGGGTCAATCTCAGGTTGTCAGTTCCAGATGTCCCCAAAGGACAAAGGAAAGTACAGCACGGGAACAGGCCCTTCGGCCCTCCAAGCCTGCGGCAACCATGCTACCCGTCTAATCTAAAATCTTCTACACTTCCGGGGCCCGTATCCCTCTATTCCCATCCTATTCATGTATTTGTCAAGTTGCCCCTTAAACATCACTATCGTCCCTGCTTCCACCACCTCCGGCAGCGAGTTCCAGGCACCCACTACCCTCTGTGTAAAAAGACTTGTCTCGTACATCTCCTCTAGATCTTGCCCCTCGCACCTTAAACCTATGCCCCCTCTACCCTGGGAAAAAGCCTCTGACCCTCAACTTCTGTCATTCCAGTGAGAACAAACAGAGTTTATTCAACTTCTCAACATAGCTGATACCTTCCATACCAGGTGATGCACAATCAATGACCACTAAAGCGAGGTTGTAGTCCAACTTAAGGCTTTAAGCTAGATGTTTCCCCCAGCAGCTCAGGTACAGAAAGAAGGCTGCTGGGGTGGCACGGGCTCTTATACCCTGCCATGCAGGCTGGAGCTACCATACAGCTTGACCAATAGGAAACATACAATATCTACTAATGGTTTCCAGCATTACCAGGTACCGTAATACCTGTGCACAGACTACCACACCAGGCGACATCCTGGTAAATCTCTTCTGCACCCTCTCTAAAGCCTCTGTATCCTTCTGGTAGTGTGGTGACCAGAATTGAACACACGCTACTCCAAGTGTGGCCTAACTAAGGTTCTATACAGCTGCAACATTACTTGCCAATTTTTATACTCATTGCCACGGCCAATGAAGGCAAGCATGCCGTATGCCTTCTTGACTACCTTCTCCACCTGTGTTGTCCCTTTCAGTGACCTGTGGACCTGTACACCTAGATCTCTCTGACTTTCTTGAGGGTTCTACCATTCACTGTCTTCCCTACCTGCATTAGAACTTCCAAAATGCATTACCTCACATTTGTCCGCATTAAACTCCATCTGCCATCTCTCCGCCCAAGTCTCCAAACAATCTAAATCCTGCTGTATCCTCCGACAGTCCTCATCGCTATCCGCAATTCCACCAACCTTTGTGTCGTCTGCAAACTTACTAATCAGACCAGTTACATTTTCCTCCAAATCATTTATATATACTACAAAGAGCAAAGGTCCCAGCACTGATCCCTGTGGAACACCACTGGTCACAGCCCTCCAATCAGAAAAGCACCCTTCCATTGCTACTCCCTGCCTTCTATGACCTAGCCAGTTCTGTATCCATCTTGCCTGCTCATCTCTGATCCTGTGTGACTTCACCATTTTGTACCAGTCTGCCATGAGAGACCTTGCCAAATGCCTTATTGAAGTCCATATAGACAACATCCATTGCCCTACCTGCATCAACCATCCTGTGACCGCCTCGAACAATTCTCTCAAGTTAGTGAGACACGACCTCCCATTCACAAAACCGTGCTGCCTCTCGCTAATATGTCCACTTGCTTCCAAATGGGAGTAGATCCTGTCCCAAAGAATTCTCTCCAGTAATTTCCCTACCACTGAAGTAAGGCTCACCGGCCTGTACTTCCCTAGATTATCCTTGCTATGCTTCCTGAACAAAGGAACACCATTGGCTATTCTCCAGTCCTCTGGGACATCACCTGAAGACAGTTAGTATCCAAAGATTTCTGTCCCAACGCCTCAGCAATTTCCTCTCTTGCCTCCTTCAGTATTCTGGGGTAGATCCCATCAGGCACTGGGGACTTATCCACCTTAATATTTTTCAAGACACCCAACACCTCGTCTTTTTGGATCTCAATGTGACGCAGGCTATCTACACACCCTTCTCCAGACTCAACATCCACCAAATCCTTCTCTTTGGTGAACATTGATGCAAAGTATTCATTTAGTACCTCACCCATTTCCTCTGGCTCCACACATAGATTCCCTCGCCTGTTCTTCGGTGGGCCAACCCTTTCCCTGGCTACCCTTTTCCTTAACCATATTTACCAATGACTTTTCGTGACCCCTTTTAGCTCTCCTGACTCCTTCCTACTTTCCTTAGGCCTGGGACTGCAGTTCCGCAGCTGGTCCCACGTGGTCAGCTGGTCCGGGTCAATCTCGGGTTGTTGGTTTCAGATGTCCCCAGGGTCCTAAGGATGGCCAAATCAAAAGGGATTGAATTGGAGCATTGTATCTTGGAAAAATTATATCCTGTGGGACTACTTATATTGGCAGAGGCAATCTGCCTGGTGTCTTGCTAATATTTATCCCTCAACCAACACTGGCTCTTTCTCCCTATCTTCCGGCATTCCGGGTGACACTGGTTAGCACTGCTGCCTCACAGCGCCAGGGACCCGAGTTCAATTCCGACCTCTGGTTCCTGTCTGTGCGGTGTTTGCACTTTCTCTCCGTGTCTGTGTGGGTTTCCTCGAGTGCTCCGGTTTCCTCCCACCGTCCAAAGATGTGCCGGTTAGGTGGATGGCCATGTTGAATTGTCCCTAAGGCTGTGGGGTCGGATGAGGGATTGGGCTGAGTTAGGGTGTGGGTGGTCTTTCGATGGGTCGGTGCAGACCCATAGACTGAATGGCCTCTTTGTGCACTGTAGGGATTTGGTGATTCTCGTCCTGTAACACTCTTATTCTCCTCCCCCTCAGAACCGAGGCAAAGCACACCTCACTCATCGCGAAAACAAACTGCTGCACGCACAGATAGCAGACTCTTTACACCCCTAGGCCGATAAAGTCACCAGTTGCTAAGTTAAACAAACGCTTCTGAATCTTTAATTTTATGGAGACTGGGTTCATGTGTCCTCTAAAATGAGAGCAGTTACTTTCCTCCACCCGTGGTGGAAGATCAGTCTTCCTCGCCCCCACTTCCAGGTCCACATTCCCGCTAGTGTTCGGTGACCGTAAACCGGCTCACAGCCAATGCATGTTTATTTTTTCCTGTGTTCCCAGACATCTTACACATGCATCACAGCCTGTCTTCATTCGAATAAAAAACGATGTTGCTAAGTGTCATCCAGGTCACCTTAATTGAGCTCAACTGTCAACAGTATAACAAGTGATTAAAATATTTGTTAACGTTGGGACATACGCTGTCAATCAGCAAACTTTATCATTGATTGTTACTGTGAAATAAATTCCATAGAGTGACAGATGGTTATGCAGAGAGATGGTAATCCAAATCTGCTAATGACTATATAACTTTCTTTTTTTAGAATCGCACTGGTGGCTGGTGCCCATAAATTTCCAAAATTAAAATTGACAGTTCATAAGTTTACCAAGTGTCACTCAAAAGCGGAATGTTTAGATTGAGGCGAAGACGAAGGTGAAAATACTGAGCAGGGGAGGCAGAAACTCTGAGAAAACCAAGTTAACATTTCAAGTCGCTGGCGTTTCACCAGAACTGAAACTCTCTCCAATCGACCTTAAGTATTGTGGTTTCCAGCATCCACGCTTTGGGAATCCCGGCCGATCATATATCTATTTTTTTTTTTAATCAACCTATTGAGCAGTGGTGGCCAAAGATTGAGAGAAGTGTGATCACTTGATGAAGAGAAGTATCAAACACTATTGCAGGGAAACTTGGGATCAATCCCAGAGAATGTGACCAGAAAGGTTTAAGCATCCAGCATTCCGTGGTTTGTAAGGAGCAGTTGGAATGTGGAATGTATGTTTTCCAGACATCTAAAGCTAATCTTCAATTTTTTGTGATCTTTGGAGGGAGCTACAAGAGGACATTCTCTGCAGTTTCAAGAAGTTTTTCCATTTCAGAAGCTTGAGCTGTCTGCATTTCCAGCATATTTCATTGTTATTTTAAGATTAGTTGTAGCAGCTTCAAGTAATAGCGATACGTTCCGTTAGGGTTCGGAGGAAGACGTTTGCCATTTATGATTTCACAGTTGGCCTGATAGCCATGCTCCACTCAACTTGACCTTTCTTTTGATTGACAATATCTTGGTGGGACCCAAAAGTCAAACCTTTGACCATTCAGCCTTGGGTTAAAGATGGTTAAATACATTGAACCCAAGCCTAAATAGAACTCTACATTGCACTTTGCACTTTTGGGGCAGCGCGGTATTGTGGATAGCACAATTGCTTCACCGCTCCAGGGTCCCAGGTTCGATTCCGTCTTGGGTCACTGTCTGTGCGGATTCTGCTCATCCTCCCTGTCTGTGCGTGGGTTTCTTCTGGATGCTCCGGTTTCCTCCCACAGTCCAAAGATGTGCAGGTTAGATGGAGTCTGCACTTTCTCCCCGTGTGTACGTGGGTTTCCTCTGGGTGCTCCGGTTTCCTCCCACAGTCCAAAGATGTGCAGGTTAGGTGGATTGGCCATGATAAATTGCCCTTGGTGTCCAAAATTTCCCTTGGTGTTGGGTGGGGTTACTGGGTTATGGGGATATGGTGGAGGTGTTGACCTGGGGTAGGGTGCTCTTTCCAAGAGCCGGTGCAGACTTGATGGGCCGAATGGCCTCCTTCTGCATTGTAAATTCTATATGCAGCAACACCTGGACAACATTTATGCTTGGGCTGAAGTGGCAAGTAACATGTCATGTAAGTTCCAGTCAATGACTATCTCCAACAAGAGAGAATCTAACTCTTTCCCCGTGATATTCAGTTGCATTACCATCGCTGGACCCCTTGTTCATTTTGCCTGGGGTATGGCACTCGGGCATAGTCTGTGCGAGGGTCCCTTGGTGTACACCGGACAGGAGAGCAGAGCCTCCGCATGGAACGACCAGGTGGGATGGATGTGACCAGTGCTGCGTCGGGGATTGGTGTGGCAGATCCTGCAGTGGCTTGACCTCCATGATGGAGTCAAAGTCTTCAGTCGGACGCTTCTTATTCTGGCAGTTCGCCGGGATCCGGGGGGGTGGCAGCGCCAGAGGTGGCAGCACTTGCAGCGGCATCCGATGGACCTCCTGCCATTTGGAGTGGGCATCCCCGACGATGAGCAACATGGCCCCTTCTGCAAAGTCAATGTGGGAGTGGGACCAAGGGTGACCCGGCCATTCCCAATAGTGGAGCATCGCCGCCGGGGCAACCTCTGGTCCTCCTAGCAAGATGCACAACTTCTGGCCAACCACTCTATGTCGGCGTTGATAAAGGGCCGCCAGAAGATGTAGCTATGGGACAGCATTTTAATTTTCGAAAACTGTCCGCCGTGGAGGTCCTGTGGGAACGGGCCATGCCCACGTTGCGTAACCACCACCTGAGTTTTCCGCCCCTCCCCCCAAAAAAGGCTCAGCTCCTGGATTTTGCCATTTAAAACCTTCAAACCATCCGACAAAGCCCGGTGCTGGGACCTTTACTGGATACTGTGGTGGACGAGGGCTGTGGTCCGTCTGGGACCGACATGGGTTGCGCAATGCCATGACTGGCGAAGAGTCCATGATATGGAAGGCAAGGATGACTTTAGGCAACGGAAGCTATCGCCGCATTTCGGAAAATGTTGTTTTCTGGGGTTGGGTCCACCCCCACGGTTGGACCTTTTTCAATCGCTGGTGGAGGGGGCCAAGAGGGTGGCCACGTTTGGGATGAACATCCTGTAGTAGTTGACAAGGTCCACCTGGTACAGGGGGGGCCTGTTGAAAAGCCACTAACCTTGGCCTCAACGGGGTGCAGGCCACGGCAGTCCACGCGTTACCCGAGGTACATGACCTCTGCCGTGTTGAAGACCCATTTTCCCCGCTGGTGGCGGACGCCGGCTTCCTGGAATCATTGCAAAACTTTGCCCAAGTTCTATAAATTGTCCTGATCACTCTCTCCTTCAACCAGGAACTTGTTGAGGTAAGCGCACACTGTTTTCCATAAGCCACTGAAAAATGGCACATGCCGAGGAACCCCCAAAAGGTATGCGGGTGTAGTCGTACAGGCCCCCCCAGTGTGTGTTGACCATCACGAAAGGGCCATGAGTGGCGGTCCAATACCAACTGGAGGTATGCTGGCTCATGTCCAGCTTCGTGAACATGTGACCACCGCTGAGCTTCACATATAGGTCCTCAATGCGGAGGATCGGTTAACAGACCAAATGACAGACCCACTGCACTGTCATTTTATAATCGGCGCACGGAGCTGTCGGGTTTAATCACAGGGAAGACCAAGAACTGAAGGACTTGTATGATGCACAAACAATGCCGTTGATCCAATTTAGCATCTACCTGCAGCCCTCCGGCGTACGGGACCAGCCGCATATCACGTACCTGTGTCAATGTGTCCACACTGATCCTGGCCACTGCCACCTGTATAGTGCCCAGCCCCTCCTGGAACACGGTCGGGAAACTTTGCCAAGGCCCCTTCTGGTCCACATGGTTACAGCAAAACCCGCTGGCAATGCGAACACCGGCGCCCTAATCAATCACGGCCCTGCAAACTCGGACTGCTGTCATGCACCATCACTGGTGGCAGGCTTGCCAACTGCTGCCCGTACGTGGCTAGGGCCACTGGGCCTTCTATCGCCCAAGACTCTCCTGTAAACGTGGCTAACCGAGCACCGGTATCCCACAAGGCCAATGTCTGGAGGCCTGACCGAATCTTGTCAAATGTGCGGCGGCTGACCACTGAGACCATTATTCTGGTGTCCAGCTCCATCTGGATGGAGTGTCCGTACACCTGTTAAGGTCATGTGGATGGGAGCAGCCCTTGGGGCCGCCACCCAGTACAGCTGCTGGTAGGGGGCATCTTCCTGGTCACGTGGAGCAGCAGGGACGCGGGCCTTCACGGGGCAGTCGATCAGTCCGGTCATGGTGGTGGCCAGTTCGTAGCCGATATCCGGGTCCTCCTGATCGAGGGGAAACGGGCAGTGGCTTTCGGGGCCTCCGCGACGGTGGCCGGCTTTTCTGCGTGGTTGCTCTATCGTTGGGGGTTGTCTCCTCCCGGTTACTGGAAAGCCAAAGGGCAGTCAGTTGGGTGGCCTAAATTCAGGAAAGCCATTCCCTGGAGTTCCTGGCTGCACTGCTCAGTGCTCTCCCGGGAGATAGGTATCTTGACCGGTCGTTGTTGGTCCACGTGGAGGTCTCAGCCATAGATTTTTGTCAAGTCACGAAGGCTGCAGACAAAACCATCTGAACCTCGGTTACCATGGCGCTAAACTCTCCAATTTCAGCCAGTTTCCTAAAGGGCCAAAAAGTCGCTTGTCAATTCGCACTTGTCCTAGGTAGTGGTATCAAAACTAAACCAGCAACTGATTAGTGGGGAATTTGGGTAGTAATGGTTCCTGACGAGGGCTACCGAAGAGGCAAAACACCGGATATTGGGTAAATCGAGCTTCTAATTATGATGGAGGTTGGTCCGCCACAAGCTGTGATGTGAATCACTATCTGCCTTTCATCCACTATAATCGCGTTCGTCCAGAACAAGTATCGCATCCTCTGTACTGTTCCCAGTCCCCAATGTGGCGGAAGTCACCAGAGGCCTAAAAAAGATAGTCCAGTTAAGCGGCACTCTGTGCCGATGTCGGCTGCATTTTACCCTCCCCGTCAGTGCAGTATCCATGCCAAGAGAATATGCATGAAATTACAAGTAGGATGCAAACGATACTCTCTAATTAACTATAATCCTCCTTCCCCAAAGGGTCTTCCTCCCCTTCCTGCACCAAGGTCTCTTTTTTTTAAAAAAAAATATACTATGAGGGCTCCCCTCATTAAAGCGGAAGCCCCGCCCCATTTCCAGGAAGTTCGCATTCACTGGAGGTTACGGAGAACCGAATGGCCTACACTCCGTGGCCTCCATGGGGGTTATAACTGTATCCATCCGAAAAAGTCCCCTCAGGATCTTTGTGTGCTTCTTCTAAACGTTAATGGCTATAGGTGTAAACTGTGGCCTCCTATCAAGGCCCTATACAGCTGTAGCAAAAAACAGCCCTACTTTTGTACTTCATTCCCCCTGCACTGAACAATGACTTCCTTATCGCTTGCTGTGCCTGCATACCAACATTTATTCATGTAGCAGAACACCCAGATCCCTCTACCACCTGGGTTCTGCGAACTCTCTCCATTTTAACTTCAACTGAGGTGTAGCGCAACAATTACTCACTCAAGTCGAGAAGAGATGAAATCAATCGAGGCTTTATTAAGCAAGACTTGTTCCCCAGCAGCTCAGTTACAGAATGCGGCTGCTGGGAGAACTCGAGCTCTTCTACTCAGCCTTCAGGGCGGAGCCAGAAGGCGGCAGCTCCAACCAGGAACCAGGACCTGTCAGTCAATAGCCTCTCGGCTTCACAGGTACCTCTCGGCTTCACAGGTACCGTATTACCCCTAATACATACCACCACATTCACCCCTTGTTAAAAAAGAACCCGGCGGGGTGGTAGGGGTTTACAAGGCTGGTCCTGGAACAAATTTCGAACAGTGGCTATGCATTTAGCCCAACAGTTAACTATGTACAGGTTTTGTCAGAATCATTATGTCCAGGTTTTGTCAGAGTTATTTACAAGTTTTTCTGGTGTCACGCGGGTGCCCTGATCATCCTTGTCGATTGCCTCAGCCCCGGTGGTGGTGCAGGTGCTGGCTCGGGCACTGTCGTCTCTGGGAGCGTTGCACTGTTCGCTCCTGTTTCTTTACTCCTGGCGGGCACGGGAGGAGGACCGATCCATCCAGGAAGGGGGCGGTCGTGGGGTGCACTGGTGGCAGGGAGGGTGTGATCGGTGTTGGGAGTGTGTGTGTTTCCGGCGGGCGCCAGGTCCCGCAGGGAGACCGTGTCCTGTCGGCCGTCGTGGTACGCCACAGCGTACTGAGGGTTTGCGTGGAGAAGGTGAACCCGCTCTACCACCGGGTCCGATTTGTGCGCCTGCACATGTTTTCGGAGCAAGATGGGTCCTGGGGCTGCCAGCCAGGTCGGCAGCGACGTTCCGGAGGAGGACTTCCTAGGGAAGACAAGGAGGCGCTCGTGGGGCGTTTGGTTAGTGGTGGTACACACAGCGACCGGATGGAGTGGAGGGCATCCGGGAGGACTTCCTGCACCGGGAAACTGGGAGATCCCTGGACCGTATGGCCAGTAGGACGGTCTTCCAGACCGTACTGTTCTCCCTCTCTACCTGACCGTTCCCCCGGGGGTTGTAGCTGGTCATCCTGCTCGAGGCAATGCCCCTGCTGAGCAGGAACTGACGCAGCTCGTCGCTCATGAAGAAGAACCCCCTGTCGCTATGGATGTAGGCGGGAAAACCAAACAGTGTAAAGATGGTGCTGAGGGCTTTAATGACTGTGGCCGCTGTCATGTCAGGGCAGGGGATGGCGAAGGGGAAACTGGAGTACTCGTCCACCACGTTCAGGAAGCATGCGTTGCGGTCGGTGGAGGGGAGGGGGCCTTTGAAATCCAAACTGAGGCGTTCAAAGGGACGGGAAGCCTTTATCAGGTGCTCTCTATTTGGCCTGAAAGTGCGGTTTGCACTCTGCGCAGATTTGGCAGTTCCTGGTGGCTGTACGGATCTCCTCCACAGAGTAGGTGAGGTTGCGGGACTTCACAAAATGGTAGAATCGAGTGACCCCCGGGTGGCAGAGGTCCTCGTGGAGGGCTTGGAGGCGGTCTACTTGTGTGTTGGCACGTGTGCCGTGGGATAGGGCATTGGATGGCTCATTCAGCTTTCCGGGACGATACAAGATCTCATAGTTATAGATGGAGAGCTCAATCCTCCACCGCAAGATCTTGTCATTCTTGATTTTGCCCCACTGTGCATTATCGAACATAAAGGCTACCAACCGTTGGTCAGTGAGGAGAGTGAATCTCCTGCCGGCCAGGTAATGCCACCAATGTCGCACAGCTTCCACTATGGCTTGGGCTTCCTTTTCCACTGAGGAGTGGCGGATTTCTGAGGCGTGGAGGGTCCGGGAGAAAAAGGCCACGGGTGCCTTTGCGATATCTGCTTTGATGCAGCTGAAGGCCTGGCGGGCCTCTGTCGACAGGGGGAAGGTAGTGGACTGTATTAACGGGCGGGCCTTGTCTGCGTACTGGGGAACCCACTGGGCGTAATACGAAAAGAAGCCCAGGCAGCGTTTCAGGGCTTTGGAGCAGTGGGGGATGGGACATTCCATAAGGGGGCGCATGCGTTTGGGCCTAGCATAAGAACATAAGAACATAAGAACTAGGAACAGGAGTAGGCCATCTGGCCCCTCGAGCCTGCTCCGCCATTCAATGAGATCATGGCTGATCTTTGTGGACCCAGCTCCACTCTCCGGCCCATACACCATATCCCCGAATCCCTTTAATCTTTAGAAAGGTATCTATCTTTGTCTTAACGTTTAAAGAAGGATCCTCAACTGCTTCACTGGGCAAGGAATTCCAGAGATTCACAACCCTTTGGGTGAAGATGTTCCTCCTAAACTCGGTCCTAAATCTACTTCCCCTTATTTTGAGGCTATGCCCCCTAGTTCTGCTTTCCCCGACCAGTGGAAACAACCTGCCCGCATCTATCCTATCTATTCCCTTCATAATTTTATATGTTTCAATAAGATCCTCCTCCCTCTCCCCCCCCCCCCCCCCCCCCCGCATCCTTCCAAACTCCAATGAGTACAGTCCCAGTCTACTCAACCTCTCGTCATAATCTAATCCCCTCAACTCTGGAATCAACCTAGTGAATCTCCTCTGCACTCCCTCCAGTGCCAATATGTCCTTTCTCAGGTAAGGAGACCAAAACTGAACACAATACTCCAGATGTGGCCTCACCAACACCTTGTACAATTGCAGCATAACCTCCCTAGTCTTGAACTCCATCCCTCTAGCAATGAAAGACAAAACTCGATTAGCCTTCTTAATCACCTGTTGCACCTGCACACCAACTTTTTGCAACTCGTGACACAGCACACCCAGGTCCCTCTGCACAGCAGCATGTTTTAACATCTGACTGTTTAAATAATAATCCATTCTGCTGTTATTCCTCCCCAAAATGGACAGCCTCACACTTGGCAACATGGAATTCCATCTGCCAGACCCTAGCCCATTCACCTAACCTATCCAAATCCTTCTGCAGACTTCCGGTATCCTCTGCACTTTTTGCTTTACCACTGTAGCGGGATCCCCTTTTTACCTCCACCCCCATGGGCTTCTCCCAGGCTTGGCACCCCGTCGTCCAAGCCCCACCACTGCCCGGGTGATCCTCTCTCTCACCGGTGGATTCGCTACCACCTGCGCCTGCTTCACCTGAGCAGCGCCCCCAAGAGAGAGAGGAAAGGAAAACCTCTGCCTACCTGTACCTGGCAGCCTTTCCTGAGTGAGCGGGTTCGAAGCGCCCAGGGATTTCCCTCAGTTCTCGACACCGGATTTATGGTAAGGAGTATTGTAGCGCACAAAGACTCCGGAGAGACGAATCGAGGTGAAGTCGATGAGGCTTTATTTAGCGTGACTCGTTCCCTGCAGTTCAGCAACAGACTGGAGCTGCGGGGAGAATTCCTGGTTCTTATACTCCGCCTTCAGGGCGGAGCTAGAGATCAACCGCCAACCAGGACCTGGGATCTGTCAGCCAATGACATCACGGCTTCACAGTCCCACATGACCCCTAATGCATACTACCACATTCACACCTTGTTAAAAATGAACCCGGCAGGGTGGTGCTTCGCATGGTGGTAGGGGTTTACAAGGCTGGTCCTGGGAGGAAGAAAAATTTTGCATGTCATTACAGTGCCCTACACTGGGCTATGTACAGGGTTTTTTGTTTTGAACTATTTACAGTATTCGTAAGAGGGAAAAGGAAAAAAACATTCTCATCAAAGTCCACAACATTCTAGTGTTACACCGATGCCACGAGTCGGGCGGGCGGTCTGGTTGTCCTTGTCGATCGCCTCAGCCCCGGTGGTGGTGGTGGTGCTTGTTCCAGTGTTGTCGCCTCCGGGAGCTTTACGGTTTCTGCTTCAGCTTCACTTCTGGTCGGACCTGGGAGGAGGACCGATCCTCCCGGGAAGGGGGCTGTCGCGGGGTGCGCCGGTGGCAGGGAGGGGGTGATTGGTGTCGAGGGGGTGTGTTGCCGGCGGGCGCCAGATCTCGCAGGGAGACAGTGTCCTGTCGGCCGTCGGGGTACTCCACGTAGGCGTACTGCGGATTCGCGTGGAGGAGGTGAACCCTCTCGACCAACGGGTCCAACTTGTGCGCCCGCACATGTTTCCGGAGCAAGATGGGTCCTGGGGCCGCCAGCCAGGTCGGCAGCGACGTTCCAGAGGAGGACTTCCTGGGGAAGACAAGGAGGCGCTCATGAGGCATTTGGTTAGTGGTGGTACACAGTAGCGACCGGATGGAGTGGAGTGCGTCCGGGAGGACCTCCTGCCACCGTGAAACTGGGAGATCCCTGGACCGTAGGGACAGTAGGACAGTCTTCCAGACCGTGCCGTTCTCCCTCTCTACTTGCCCGTTCCCCCGGGGGTTGTAGCTGGTCGTCCTGGTTGAGGCTATACCCTTGCTGAGCAGGAACTGGCGCAGCTCGTCACTCATGAAGGAGGACCCCCTGTCGCTATGGACGTATGCGGGGCAACCGAACAGTGTGAATATGGTGCTAAGGGCTTTAATGACTGTGGCCGCTGTCATGTCAGGGCAGGGGATGGCGAAGGGGAAACTGGAGTACTCGTCCACCACGTTCAGGAAGCATGCGTTGCGGTCGGTGGAGGGGAGGGGCCCTTTGAAATCCAGACTGAGGCGTTCAAAGGGACGGGAAGCCTTGATCAGGTGTGCACTATCCGGCCTGAGAAAATGCGGTTTGCACTCCGCGCAGATGTGGCAGTTCCTGATGACTGTACAGACCTCCTCCACAGAGTAGGGGAGGTTGCGGGACTTTATAAAATGGTAGAACCTAGTGACCCCCCGGGTGGCAGAGGTCCTCGTGGAGGGTTTGGAGACGGTTAATTTGTGCGTTGGCACATGTGCCGCGGGATAGGGCATCGGACGGCTCGTTCAGCTTTCCGGGACGGTACAAGATCTCATAGTTGAAGGTGGAGAGCTCCATCCTCCACCTTAAGATCTTGTCATTTTTAATTTTGCCCCGCTGTGCATTATCGAACATTAAAGCTACCAACCGTTGGTCAGTGAGGAGAGTGAATCTCCTGCCGGCCAGGTAATGCCTCCAATGTCGCACCGCTTCCACTATGGCTTGGGCTTCCTTTTCCACTGAGGAGTGGCGGATTTCTGAGGCGTGGAGGGTTCGGGAGAAAAAGGCCACGGGTCTGCCCGCTTGGTTAAGGGTGGCCGCTAACGCTACATCGGAGGCGTCGCTCTCGACCTGGAAGGGGAGGGACTCGTCGATGGCGCGCATCGTGGCCTTTGCGATATCCGCTTTGATGCGGCTGAAGGCCTGGCAAGCCTCTGTCGATAGAGGGAAGGTCGTGGTCTGTATTAGAGGGCGGGCCTTGTCTGCATACTGGGGGACCCACTGGGCGTAATATGAAAAGAACCGCAGGCAGCGTTTTAGGGCTTTTGAGCAGTGAGGGAGGGGAAATTCCATGAGGGGGTGCATACGTTCGGGGTCGGGGCCTATTATCCCATTGCGCACTACATATCCCAAGATGGCTAGCCGGTTGGTGCTAAAAACGCACTTGTCCTCGTTGTATGTGAGGTTCAAGGCTTTAGCTGTCTGGAGGAATTTTTGGAGATTGGCGTCGTGGTCCTGCTGATCGTGGCCGCAGATGGTTACGTTGTCGAGATACGGAACGTGGCCTGCAACCCGTGTTGATCAACCATTCGGTCCATCTCCCGTTGGAAGACCGAGACCCCGTTTGTGACGCCAAATGGGACCCTTAGGAAGTGGTATAATCGCCCGTCTGCCTCGAAGGCTGTGTACTTGCGGTCACCTGGGCGGATAGGGAGCTGATGGTAGGCGGACTTGAGGTCCACGGTGGAGAAGACCTTATATTGGGCAATCCGATTGCCCATGTCGGATATGCGGGGGAGAGGGTACGCATCTAGCTGTGTGTACCTGTTGATGGTCTGGCTATAGTCTATGACCATCCTTTGCTTCTCCCCTGTCTTTACTACTACCACATGTGCTCTCCAGGGACTATTGCTGGCCTGGATTATGCCTTCCTTCAGTAGCCGCTGGACTTCGGACCGAATAAATGTCCGGTCCTGGGCGCTGTACCGTCTGCTCCTAGTGGCGACGGATTTGCAATCCAGGGTGAGGTTTGCAAACTAGGATGGGGGCTCAACCTTGAGGGTTGCGAGGCCGCAGATAGTGAGTGGGGGTATTGGGCCGCCGAATTGGAAAGTTAGGCTCTGCAGATTGCACTGGAAGTCTAATCCCAGTAATGTGGGCGCGCAGAGTTGGGGAAGGACGTAGAGCCTGTAGTTTTTAAACTCCCTCCCTTGCATCGTTAGGGTCACTATGCAGAAGCCTTTGATCTGTACGGAGTGGGATCCTGCAGCTAGGGAAATCATTTGCGCACTGGGACGGGTGGTCAAAAAACAGCGTCTCACTGTCGGGGTGGATGAAGCTTTCTGTGCTCCCGGAGTCGACTCGGCATGGTGTCTCTCGTCCGTTGATCAGCACCGTTGTTGTTGTCGTCTGGAGCGTCCGGGGCCGTGCTTGGTCCAGTGTCATTGAGGCCAGACATGGTCGTAGTGCTTCAGCGTCTTCCTCGAACCCCGTGGAGCCGTCGATGCTGGGGTCCATTGTTGCCGTCCAAGATGGCAGCGGGGGTGGACAAAATGGCCGCCCCCATGCGTCGCGCAGGGCTGGGGGGTCCCAAGATGGCGGCGCCCCTCCTCCCCTTGTGGTGGCCAGGACCCAAAATGGCACCGCCTGCGGGTCGCACATGGGGCGCTGGGGGGGTTGGGGAGCGTTTGGAACGCGCAGGACTCCTTCTTCTCCGGGGACAGCGGCGACCCCCCGGGACCGGCACACAGCCGCGTAATGGCCCTTCTTGCCGCAGCTTTTGCAAATAGCTGCGCAGGCCGGGCAGCGCTGCCGGGGGTGTTTTGCTTGCCTGCAGAAATAGCAGCGGGCCCCACCGGGATGATCTGGTGCTTTAACCGCGCAAGCCTGTGAGGGAGGGGGGGGGGGTGTTTGTCGCGACGGGGGTCCACGGAGCCCAAGGGGCTGCCGCGCGGTCGGGACCGTAGGCGCGGGCGTTTTGCGAGGCCACATCTAGGGAAGCTGCAATGGCCCGTGCCTCAGAGTCCTAGCGACTCTCTTTCTAAAAGTCTTTGGCGGATTTGGGGAGAGTTCATACCTGCCACAAACGCATCGCGAATTAGCATGTCCGTGTGTTCAATCGCGTTCACCGGCGGGCAGCTGCAGCCCCGTCCCAAAATTAGCAGCGCGGCGTAGAATTCCTCTAACGATTCTCCGGGACTTTGCCGTCTCGTTGCGAGTTGGTAGCGTGCGTAGACCTGGTTCACGGGGCGAACGTAGATGCTCTTCAGTGCTTCGAGTGCCGTCGGGAAATCCTCTGCGTCTTCTATGAGAGGGTAAATTTCCGGGCTTACCCTCGAATGCAGGACCTGCATTTTCTGGTCTTCTGTGATCCGGCAGGGGCCCGTTCGAAGGTAGCCTTCAAAACAAGCTTGCCAGTGTTTAAAAACTGCTGCCGAGTTTGCTGCGTGGGGGCTGATCCGCAGGCATTCCGGGGCGATCCAGAGCTCCATAGTCCTTTTAAGCTCGCTTAATAAATTGTAGCGCACAATGACTTACGAGAGAGACGAGTAGAGATGAAGTCGATGAGGCTTTATTAAGCGAGACTTGTCCCCAGCAGTTCAGCAACAGAATGGAGCGGTGGGGAGAAGCTCGGGTTCTTATACTCCGCCTTCAGGGTGGAGCCAGGAGTCAACAGCCAACCAGGACCTGGGATCTGTCAGCCAATAGCATCACGGCTTCACAGTCCCACATGACCCCTAATACATACTACACCACACTCACTGAACTCCTCCGGGGTATTCCTCTCCAGGGCTTCTAAATCATACCCTTCCTTTGGCTGTACTACACACAAAGCTCCTTTCTCCTGTGCTCTTTCAATTACCCTCACCTCCCTTTCACTCCCTTCCGTTGCTATACCCCACAAACAGTGGTTTCTCAGGTCCACAAGGATCTGATGAGCCACTATAAAATCGGCACCTAGGATCCCCTTCCCCCTCCTGTTCCCACCTCATCAGGACGCATTTCCAGTGCACCTGGAGTGTCCCTAACCTGATAGACAGGGGAACAGAGAAAAAAAACAATCTTCTCATTCCCAGTGATGCCGATAAGACTAGGGTTCCCCGCTAGATAGAGGGGATGCTCGGGGATTGTCCGTGTGGACAATGGTACTGGAAGCACCTGTGTCCAGCAGGTAACTCCCGACCACATCCTGGACCTCCATCTTGACCCAGGGTCTCCCGCACGGGCCATACTCCAACGGGCATAGAAAGGTGGGCTGTTTAGGGGCTAGTCATACGGAGGCTTGCCTGGGTGCGTGAGCGGGCTGGCCCTGGCCTGTCGCCATTGCCACCTGTCCCGACCCATGTTCTGGGCTCTGCAAAAAGGCTAAAAGCATTTTCAAGTTGATGGTTTCCGGGGCAGCTGCTCCTGCCGCTGGGGTCTGACTTTGTACTGCGGGAGCCCTCTCCTCCTTGCTAGGGTTCTTACACTCCCTCTTGAAATGCCCGGTCTTACCACACCCGTAGCATACCGGGCTCTTGTCGGAGGTCCGGGTGCCTTCATGCTTCCACTCTCTCTTAGGGGGTGCTGGCGCGATTTCATGCACCTTACCCTTATGGGGCTTCTTCCTCACTCCTCTCCCCGTTGCGATATGCAAGGGTGAGCTTTCTAACGACCTCTGCCTCATTAAGGGCCGGGGTCTGCGGGTCGAACCAGTGTTCAGCTTTTGCCCTAAGGTTAGGGTGACAGTTAGCTACTAGGGTCTTTAGCCAGTGGGCTGTCCTCTCACCTAAATTCTGCCTATCCGCGGGAGTCCCGCATGCCTCCACATACAGTCCACAGCCTGTCTGCGAACATAGTTGGAGATTCCCCTGGTTGCTGCTTGGTTTCCCCCACCCTCATGGAAGGGCTACCCAGATTCAAGCCCATTGCCTCCAGAACAGCAGTCCGTGCTGCCGCCCATGTGTCAGGTCTTCCCCCATTCCCGGCGGTCACTGCCCTGCATAGTTGTGAATCTAGAGTCATCAGGAGCATCCTTACCTGCTCCCCCTCGTTGCAGTCATTAATGCTGGCTGCCTGCTCCACCTCCATAAAATGAAGCGACGGATCCCCTTTCGGAGTTAGCCTGGGAACGTGGGCCACCATCCCCCTGAGCGCGGATGCTCCATGAGGAATAATAATGTCGCCCTCAACCGGTCCCCTATTCGCCAGCCCTGCCGGGGGACCATACTTTCTCTGCCTTACAGGGCACATCTTCCCTACCTGGGGTTCCTGTTCCTCCTCCTCACTGTCTGACTCTTCTTCCCCTGTGTCCTTTGGCCCTACCACCCCTGGGTTAACTACCCACACAGGAGATGCTGTTACCTGGGGATCCCTCTCGGCTCTCCCTCGGGGCCCATCCCTCCCCGGACGTCCCGTTCCCTGCCTGCCGACCCGGACACAATCCCGGTGCCTCAGGAGGCAGTCTATTCCCCTTGGCCTTTGGGGAATCATCTGCTGCGAGGAGCACCTTGCCCCTAGGGAACCCCCCTGGACCTACCAGGTGTACCTGTCCCCTGACCTTGGACAAGGTCTCCTCCAACTCCGTTATCCGTGCCTCGCACGGCCAGTGATCACAGTCCCCTACCTCCTCGCGAGCCACCCGGTACGCTGCCTAGATGTCCCGGTACTTCCCCTCCAGCTTCCTATGTACTCCGAATATAGAGTCCCTGGAACCTCCGTTCCTTTTCCTTACCCTCCACTATCTGACAGTGGAGATACTCCTTCTCATACCGGTTAGACTCGCTGTCCTGTAGACGGCCCTGTTTCACTTCTGCTAATTCCTCCCGCAGTTGTTCAGCTGCGCTAGCGCTGTCCCCTGCGCTGGCCCTAACCTATCCCAACTCCTGCTCTAATTCTTCGACCCTTGGCTGTTTTGGCTACCTGCTGGGACAAGCAGACCAGCCACACTGCCTTCTCCAAATGCTTTTTGTGTGCCTTACTCTCTGTCCATGCGGCCGCCGCCATTACGGGTCGCTCCGCATTGATTAACACTGAGACCCAAGGTTTGGTGAGGTTGACCTTTTGCCACATATACGAGGAGATTCTCTCCTCCATTTTACTTTGTTCCCTCACCCCTCTACCAAGTCACATACTCCAAACCACCGAGGTCCTGCCGTGGTCGCCAGTGTAGCAGGTTCCATGCTTGCTTTACTCCGCTGATGGGCCGATATCTGGGGTTTGTATATCTGTGTCACTCTCCAGCTGGCCCAGAAACCTCAAAGGCCAGGGGATGCCGCACTGGGACACCTCCACGGGAGAGAGCACTGAATCAGGCCCGCCGTTTATCCCTAACCGGTAGCCTGAGGCTTATATCGCACAGATATCCAGACCCCCACCTATGCCCAGGTGATTCTCTCTTTTGCCGGTGGTACAACACCCACCCTGTTCCTACTTCGCTGGAGTAGCTTTCCCAAGAGAGAGATTAGGACACTGCTGTTTATCACCTAACCAGCAGCCTGTCCTGAGTGAACGGGTTCGAATCGTTCCCAGATTACCCTAGGTTCTCGACCCTGGAATTAGGGTGAGGAGTATTTTAAATGTGACTTGGTCAGAGATCGCTGGTGAGAGATCGAAGAATTGAAACTGACTCCAATTACAAACAAATCGAGGTTTATTGAAAAACCCAGGTCAAAATCACCAAACAGAAGAAAATACAATAAAAACCTTAAACTCTACCAAAACTCTGTCTATCAAGAAATTGCTATAACGGACACAACGTAAAAGCTTACTGTTACAGTTTCTTAGCAATGTTTCAAAACAAGTCAAACCCCCTTTCCCCAGATTCTCAACACCTATGAATCTCTTGGGAAACTTCGCAAGCTGCTTGAGGTACTCTCAGTTTAAAAGGTCCGATTTCTCAGCAGACTGTAGACACAAACGGCAGGAGCGTAGAATCAGGAGCATTTAGAGCTGAACTGTTAGCTCAACTGAACTTGACGTTACTTAGCTGAACTGCTGAACTTGAGTCGCTGGAACCACTTGATTGAACTGCCAAATGCCTGTCCTGGCCCCTTACTTTATAATATGATTTCAAAGCTCCCGCAGTCTCCGCCCATTCTCCAACAGGCAAAGTTCCTATGACAAAAGCCACTATCTCTTTATCTGCAAGATAAAAGGACTTCTTAACAGCCGTTCCTTGTTTCTCCGGAGATTCTGAACTTACTTCCCCATCATGGTAATGGGTATCTCCTTACCCTGAGATAAGGCCGTTAGCACCTGTATTGAAGTCCAGTTTCTGTGCTCTGACCTCCTGCTGGTTGAGTCTGGTGACATTATTCACTCCATTGTTCTGTTGGTTGAACTAATCAGTGGCTGTCTGGCATCTTGCAGTTTGTCAATTCAAAGGCTGGGGTTTCGCACACGCACACGCGATTTGGTCAGGTTTTGCAGCCAAACGTGGCCAACTTTCACAGTTCCTTGATTTCAATCCTCTCCCAGCTCAGAAAAGCCGGAGTTGCCCGAAAAACTTACACCACACTGCACTTGGTCCCCCAACTCCAAATCATCTATGTAAATTGTGAACAACTGCGGGCCCAACACCGATCCTTGAGGGACCCCACTAGGTACAGGTTGCCAACCAGAGAAACACCCATTTATCCCCACTCTGCTTTCTGTTAGTTAACCAATCATCTACCCATGCTATCACTTCACCCTCAATGCCATACATCTTTAGTTTATGCAGCAACCTTTTGTGTGGCACCTTGTCAAAAGCTTTCTGGAAATCCAGATATACCACATCCATTGGCTCCCCGTTATCTACTGCACTGGTAACGTCCTCAAAATTCTACCAAATTAGTCACACGACCTACCCTTTATGAACCCATGCTGCGTCTGCCCAATGGGACAATTTCCCTCCAGGTGCCCCGCTATTTCCTCCTTAATGATAGATTCCAGCATTGTCCCTACAACCGAAGTGAAGCTTACCGGCCTATAATTACCCGCTTTCTGCCGACCTCCTTTTTTTAAACAGTGATGTCACGTTTGCTACTTTCCAATCCTCTGGGACCACCCCAGAGTCTAGTGAATTTTGATAAATTATCACTAGTGCGTATACAATTTCCCTAGCCATCTCTTTTAACACTCTGGGATGCATCCCATCAGGGCCAGGAGACTTGTCTACCTTTAGCCCCATTAACTTGCCCAATACTGCCTCCTTAGTGATTACAATCATCTCAAGGTCCTCACTTATCATATCTTTATTTCCATCAGTCACTGGCATGTTATTTGTGTCTTCCACTGTGAAGATTGACCCAAAAAGCCTGTTCAGCTCCTCAGCCATTTCCCCGTCTCCTATTATTAAATCTCACTTCTTCTCATCTTCCAAAGGACCAATATTTACCTTTGCCACTCTTTTTTTGTCTTGTATATTTGGAGAGGCTTTTACTATCTGCTTTTATGTTCTGAGCAAGTTTACTTTCATAGTCTACCTTACTCTTCTTTATAGCTTTTTTAGTAGCTTTCTGTTGTCCCCTAAAGACTTCCCAGTCCTTTAGTCTTCCACTAATTTTTGCCACTTTGATTGTTTTTTCCTTCAATTTGATACTCTCCCTCACCTCCTTAGATATCCACGGTCGATTTTTCCCCTTTCTACCGTCTTTCTTTTTTGTCGGTATGAACCTTTCCTGAACACTGTGAAAGATCGCTCGGAAGGTTCTCCACTGTCCCTCAACTGCTTCACCATGAAGTCTTTGCTCCCAGTCTACCTTAGCTAGTTCTTCTCTCATCCCATTGTTATCCCCTTTGTTTAAGCACAAAACACTAGTGTTTGATTTTACCTTGTCATCCTCCAACTGTATTTTAAATTCCACCATATTGTTGTCGTTCCTTCCAAGAGGATCCCGAACTATGAGATCATTAATCAATCCTGCCTCATTACACAGGACCAGATCTAGGACCGCTTGTTCCCTTGTAGGTTCCATTACATACTGTTCCAGGAAATTATCCCAGACACATTCTATAAACTCCTCCTCAAGGCTGCCTTTACCAACCTGGTTAAACCAATCGACATACATGCATCTGTTATTTCTTTGCTTATTGCCTGCCCTACCATCCTGTTACTATTTGGTGGCCTATAGACTACTATCAGTGACCTTTTCGCCTTACTATTCCTGATTTCCACCCAAATTGATTCAACCTTGTCCTCCATAGCACCAATATCATCCCTTACTATTGCCCGGATGCCATCCTTAAACAACAAAGCTACACCACCGCCCTTACCGTCCATTCTATCCTTTCGTATAGTCTGATACCCTTGGATATTTAACTCCCAGTCGTGACCACCTTTTAACCATGTTTCAGTAATGGCCACTAAATCATAGTCATTCACGATGATTTGCGCCATCAACTCATTCACCTTATTCCGAATACCACGAGCATTCAGGTAAAGTACACTTATGCTGTTTTTTATGTCTTTGTTATGAATCCTAACACCTTGATCAGTAACTTTCTGCAAATTATTTTTCCTCTTGCCCTTTCTCCTAATTTTCCTTGTCTTTGAACCCATATCTCTAGATAATAACCTGTCACGTAACCTGCTGCCTTGCTCTCCATTAACCATTATACTGTCCATAGCTTTACCCTTCCCTTCCCCGCAACTTGCTAGTTTAAAGTCCTTGTGACCAACCTATTTATCCTATTCGCTAGAACACTGGTCCCAGAATGGTTCAGGTGAAGACCGTCCCAACGGTACAGGTCCCTCTTTCCCGCACCACTCCTTTAGCCACGTGTTAACTTCCCTAATTTTCTCAACCCTATGCCAATTGGCACGTGGCTCGGGTAGTAATCCAGAGATTATAACCCTGGAGGACCTGTTCTTTAATTTAGTTCCTAGTGTTTGATAATCCCCAAACAGGTCCTCTTTCCTAGTCTTACCTATGTTGTTAGTCCCAATGTGGACCACAACAACTGGATCCTCCCCCTCTCTCTCCAAAATCCTTTCAAGCCGATCAGAGATGTCCCTCACCCTGGCACCGGGCAGGCAACATACCATGCGGGACTCACGATCTGGCTTACAAAGGATGCCATCAATCCCCTTAATTATAGAAACCCCTACAACTACCACTTGTCTTTTTGCTCCCCCCTCTTGAATGGCTTCCTGTACCACGGTGCAGTGGTCAGTCAACGCATCCTCCCTACAGCCCTCTTCCTCATCCACACAGGGAGCAAGTACCTCATACCTGTTGGACAAGGTCAAGGGCTGATGCTCCTCAACTCCTAAAGTCAGGATCCCCCTACCTGCCTCCCTTGCAGTCACACCACTCTGACCCTGACCACTGACCGAATTAACAGTACTTATTCTACCGGGTGTGACTGCCTCCTGAAGCAAAGCGTCCAGGTAATTTTTCCCCCTCCCTGACATGCCGCAGTGTGCAGAGCTCGCTCTCAGGCTCATCAATTCTGAGCCGAAGTTCCTCAAGCAGCCAACATTTGCTGCAGATGTGGTCACTGACGGTCTCAATGGGATCCACCAGTTCCATCATCACACAGCAACAGCACATCACCTGTCCAGCCATATTCAACTAGTTAATTAATTTAAACAATTCAAAAAAAAAAAAAAAAAATTTTTTAATGGAACCTCAAGGATAAACCCGAAGACCAACAAAAACACAGTCCTCTCTCGCCACTCACCCGAACTCAGTCACTCGCCTAAACTCAGATGCACGCTGTTCTAATCAGCACTCAGTCACTCACCTAAACTCAGATGCACTCTGTTCTAATCAGCACTCAGTCATTCACCTAAACTCAGATGCACTCTGTTCCAATCAGCACTCCGTGTCTAAAGGCACTCCTGCCACACCTTTTGTACCCTGCCTGATTTCTAATGAGCCAATAGGCCCGCTCCAGGAACTGAAGTCTCCAACTGCCACTCGACCTGCAAACTAAGCATTTTTAAATATGCACTCGCCTCTCCCAGCAACCCTGCAATCTGTGGCCCGCTCCAGGAACTGAAGTCTCTTTTAAATATGCACTCACCTCTCCCAGCAACCCTGCAGCCTGTGACCTGCTCCAGAAACTGAAGTCTCTTTTAAATATGCACTCACCTCTCCCAGCAACCCTGCAGCCTGCTATCACACCATTGCACACTACATATCCCAAAAACGCATTTTTCTTCATTATAGGTGAGGTTCAGGGCGTTAGCGGTCTGGAGGATTTTGCGGAGGTTGGCGTCATGGTCCTGCTGGTCATGGCCGCAGATGGTTACGTTGTCGAGGTATGGGAACGTGGCCCGCAAACCGTGCTTGTCAACCATTCAGTCCATCTCCCATTGGTAGACAGAGACTCTGTTCGTGACGCCAAATGGGACCCTTAAAAAATGGTAGAGCCGCCCGTCTGCCTCGAAGGCCGTGTATTTGTGGTCACTCGGGTGGATGGGGAGCTGGTGGTATGCAGACTTGAGGTCCACGGTGGAAAAGACCTTGTACTATGCAATCCGATTGACCATGTCGGATATGCGGGGGAGAGGGTACGCATCTAGCTGCTTGTACCAATTGATGGTCTGACTATAGTCTACGACCATCCTCTGCTTCTCCCCGGTCTTGACAACTATCACCTGGGCTCTTCAGGGACTATTGCTGGCCGGGATCATGCCTTCGTTCAGCAGCCGCTGGACTTCGGACCGGATAAACGTCCGATCCTGGGCGCTGTATCGTCTGCTCCTAGTGGCGAGGGGTTTGCAATCCGGGGTGAGGTTCGCAAACAAGGAAGGCGGTTCAACCTTGAGGGTTGCGAGGCTGCAGATAGTGAGTGGGGGTATTGGGCCGCCGAATTGAAACGTTAGGCTCTGGAGGCTACACTGGAAATCGAACCCCAATAGAGTGGGAGCGCAGAGTTGGGGGAGGACGTAAAGCCTATCATTTTTAAACTCCCTCCCTTGCACCGTTAGGTTCATGATGCAGAACCCTTTGAACTCTACTGAATGGGACGTTCATGATGCAGAACCCTTTGATCTCTACTGAATGGGACCCCGCAGCCAGGAAAATCTTTTGGGTGCTCGGACGAATGGAAAGAAAACAGCGTCTTACCGTATCCGGGTAGATAAAACTTTCCGTGCTCCCAGAGTCGATCAAGCATGGCGTCTTGTACCCGTTGATCAGCACCATTGTTGTTGCCGTCTGGAGCGACCGGGGCCGCGATTGGTCCAGGGTCACCGCAGCCAGTCATGGTTGTTGCGTCGCGGCGTTTTCTTCAGACCCCGTGGAGCTGTCTACGCTGGGGTCCTTGGCTATCAAGATGGCAGCGCTGCTGGGGGTGTTTCGCCTGCCCGCAAAAGTAGCAGCGGGGCCCACCGGGATGGTCTGTTGCTCTAGCCATGCAGGCTTTCAGGGGGGGGGGGGGGGGTGGGGGGTGCCGGGGAGTCGGTCGCAAAGGGGGTCCATGGAGCCCAAGGGGCTGCCGTGCGGTCGGGGCCGTAGGCGTGGGCGTTTTGTGAGGCCGCAAGGGCCCGTGCCTCTGAGTCCTAACGAGTCTCTCTCTAACAGTCTTTGGCGAATTTGAGAAGTCATACCTGCCACAAATGCACATCTGATTAGTAGCTCCGTGTGCTCGATCGCGCTCACCGACGGGCAGTTGAAGTTCCTCCCCAAAATCAAGAGCGCGCTGTAGAATTCGTCGAGCGATTCTCTGGGTATTTGCCGTCTCGTCGCGAGTTGGTGGCATGCGTAGACCTGGTTTATAAGACCATAAGACATAGGAGCGGAAGTAAGGCCATTCGGCCCATCAAGTTCACTCCACCATTCAATCATGGCTGATTTCAACTCCATTTACCCGCTCTCTCTCCATAGCCCTTAATTCCTCGAGAAATCAAGAATTTATCAACTTCTGTCTTAAAGGCACTCAACGTCCTGGCCTCCACCGCCCTCTGTGGCAATGAATTCCACAGACACACCACTCTCTGGCTGAAGAAATTTCTCCTCATTGTAGAGGGTGCCATCTCTGCTACTCCACTACTGGGCCGATATCTGGGGTTTGAGTATCTGTGTGTGTCTCTCTCCAGCTGGCACTGAAACTTCAGAGGCCAGGGGATGTCGCACTGGAACACTTCCACTGAAGAGAGCACTGAATCAAGCCTGCCGTTTATTCCTAACCGGCAGCCTGAGGCTTATATCTCACAGATCTCCAGACCCCTACCAATACCCAGGTGATTCTCTCTCTTGCCGGTGGTGCAACACCCACCCGGTTCCTACTTCGCTAGAGTAGCTTTCCCAAGAGAGAGAATAGGACACTGCTGTTTATTTCCTAACCAGCAGTCTGTCCTGAGTGAATCGCTCAAGATGACCCTCGATTCTTGAACCCGGAATTAAGGTGAGGAATATTTTAACAATGACTTGGTCAGAGATCGCTGGTGAAAGATTGAAGAATTTAAACGACTCCAATTATCATCAAATCAAGGTTTATTGCAAAACCCAGGTCAAAATCATCAACAGAAGAAAATATAATAAAATCTTATGCTCTAACACAAACTAAGTCTATTCAAAAGTACTATAACGGACACAACGAAAATTCTTATGATTACACAGTTTTTAGCAATAGCACAAGGCACAAAACAAGTTCCCTTCCCCAAAGCCTCAACCACTATTAAAGTCAAGGGAGTTTCGCAAGCTGCTGCAGGGTACTTACGGTCACAGGCTGCAGAGGTCAAGTCAGGGGTGCAGAGGTCGAGCCAAGAACTAAGAGACCCCCAATCGAAAACACAGCCCCTTTTATATTGTTTTACCTGGCTTTGTCCTGTGTTCGGCCAGCCCCTTTTGCATTGAAAAAGGCAAGGTTTAAAGTTCCCGCTGGTCCCGCCCCCTTTGAGCCGGTCAGAGCTGTATGTTTCCGGGTATTCCTCGCAGGTCCGCTCCTTCCAGCTAGGCAGACCTGCGCGATTTGAATTTGGCGCTGACTCCGCCCCCTCCTTCCAGTGAGTTTCTGCCGGTAGCTTCTGTCAAGATTGGAGTACCTCCCCCAGGTCCGCCTCCAACTTGGTTTTTTCTACCGCTTATCTTCTAGGGGCTTTTCCAGCGCAATATACTGAACCCAGACAGTCTGTTTCCTAGGATAACGAGGTTAAGCTCTCTTGTGAAGAATTTCAGTGTCTTCCAGCTGCTCCGGAGATGGCTGCTATTCTCACCTCGCTATGTTGATGGGGTGTTAATTGGATTCTGCTCTGGTGGAGGCCAGGTCATTTACATTTGCATGGGGCTATGACCATCCCATTGTCCTGCTTGCAGGCAGGCCTCCTGTGTATTCCCGTGCTCCTTTGTCTGTGTTTTGATGTTATCTCGTTGTCTGGCTCCTTCTTCCTTGTAGCTCCTAGGGGGGGGTTTGTAAATATTTATGTACTTATGTCCCTACTCAGCTCAGCGGACCAAGCCTGCTGGGAAAACTGGTTCCGTTCTCTTGGCTGAAAAGTCAGTTTACAGTCTCTGAGTTTTTATTCTTGGGCAGTTCCAAAAAAAGGCCGAATTGCCCGAAAACCTTACATCATCTCTGTTCTAAAGTGACTCCCTTTTATTCTAAGGCTGTGCCCCCGGATCCTAGTCTCCCCTGTTAATGGAAACAACTTCCCTACATCCATTCTATCTAAGCCATTCATTACCTTGTAAGTTTCTATTAGATCTCCCCTCAACCTCCTAAACTCCAATGAATATAATCCCAGGATCCTCAGACGTTCATCGTATGTTAGGCCTACCATTCCTGGGGTCATCCGTGTGAATCTCCGCTGGACCTGCTCCAGTGCCAGTGTATCCTTCCTGAGGTGCGGGGCCCAAAATTGCTCACAGTATTCTAAATGGGGCCTAACTAATGCTTTATAAAGCTTCAGAAGTACATCTCTGCTTTTATATTCCAAGCCTCTTGAGATGAATGACAACATTGCATTTGCTTTCTTAATTACGGACTCAACCTGCAAGTTTACCTTTAGAGAATCCTTGACTAGGACTCCCTTTGCACTTCAGCATTATGAATTTTGTCACGTTTAGAAAATAAACCACGCATCTATTTTTTCCAAAGTGCAAGACCTCGCACTTGCCCACGTTGAATTTCATCAGCCATTTCTTGGACCACTCTCCTAAACTGTCTAAATCTTTCTGCAGCCTCCCCACCTCCTCCATACTACCTGCCCCTCCACCTATCTTTGTATCATCGGCAAACTTAGCCAGAATGCCCCCAGTCCCGTCATCTAGATCGTTAATATATGAAGAGAACAGCTGTGGCACCAACACTGAACCCTACGGGACACCACTCGTCACCGGCTGCCATTCCGAAAAAGAACCTTTTATCCCAACTCTCTGCCTTCTGTCTGACAGCCCATCGTCAATCCATGTTAGTACCTTGCCTCGAATACCATGGGCCCTTATTTTACTCAGCAGTCTCCTGTGAGGCACCTTATCAAAGGCCTTTTGGAAGTCAAGATAGATAACATCCATTGGCTCTCCTTGGTCTAACCTATTTGTTATCTCTTCAAAGAACTCTAACAGGTTTGTCAGGCATGACCTCCCCTTACTAAACCCATGCTGACTTGTCCTAATCCGACCCTGCACTTCCAAGAAGTTAGAAATCTCATCCTTAACAATGGATTCTAGAATCTTGCCAACAACCGAGGTTAGGCTAATTGGCCTATAATTTTCCATCTTTTTCCTTGTTCCCTTCTTGAACAGGGGGGTTACAATAGCGATTTTCCAATCCTCTGGGACTTTCCCTGACTCCAGTGACGTTTGAAAGATCATAACTAACGCCTCGACTATTTCTTCAGCTATCTCCTTTAGAACTCTAGGATGTAGCCCATCTGGGCCCGGAGATTTATCAATTTTTAGACCTCTTAGTTTCTCAAGCACTTTCTCCTTTGTGATGGCTACCATATTCAACTCTGCCCCTTGACTCTCCGGAATTGTTGGGATATTACTCATGTCTTCTACTGTGAAGACTGACGCAAAGTACTTATTCAGTTCCTCAGCTATTTCCTTGTCTCCCATCACAAAATTACCAGCGTCATTTTGGAGCGGCCCAATGTCTACTTTTGCCTCCCGTTTGTTTTTAATGTATTTAAAGAAACTTTTACTATCATTCCTAATGTTACTGGCTAGCCTACCTTCAAATTTGATCCTCTCTTTCCTTATCTCTCGCTTTGTTATCTTCTGTTTGGTTTTGTAGCCTTCCCAATCTTCTGACTTCCCACTACTTTTTGCCACATTATAGGCTTTCTCTTTTGCATTGATGCATTCCCTAACTTCCTTTGTCAGCCATGGCTGCCTAATCCCCCCTCTGATAACCTTTCTTTTCTTTGGGATGAACCTCTGTACTGTGTCCTCAATTACTCCCAGAAACTCCTGCCATTGCTGTTCTACTGTCTTTCCCACTAGGCTCTGCTCCCAGTCGATTTTCATCAGTTTCTCCCTCATGCCCCTATAGTTACCTTTATTTAACTGTAGCATCTTTACATCTGATTCTACCTTCTTTCTTTCAAATTGCAGATTGAATTCTACCATATTATGATCACTGCCTCCTAAGTGCTCCCTTACTTTAAGATCTTTAATCAAGTCTGGCTCATTACATAACACTAAGTCCAGAATGGCCTGTTCCCTCGTGGGCTCCATCACAAGCTGTTCCAAAAAGCCCTCCTGTAAACATTCAATGAATTCCCTTTCCTTGGGTCCACTGGCAGTATTATTTACCCAGTCCACCTGCATATTAAAGTCCCCCATGATCACTGTGACCTTGCCTTTCTGACATGCACTTTCTATTTTGTGGTGCATTTTGTGCCCCTGGTCCTGACCACTGTTAGAAGGCCTGTATATAACTCCCATTATGGTTTTTTTGCCTTTGTGGTTCCTCAACTCTACCCACACAGACGCCACATCACCTGACCCTATGTCGTTTAGTGCTATTGATTTAATTTCATTCCTAATTAACAAGGCAACCCCGCCCCCTCTGCCCACTGTCTTTTCGATAGGTTGTGAATCCCTGGATGTTTAAATGCCAGTCCTGAACCCCCTGCAACCACGTCTCTGTGATGCCTACCACATCATACCTGCCAGTCACAATCTGGGCCAGAAGCTCATCTACCTTGTTCCGTACACTGCGCGCATTTAAATATAGCACCTTTAATTCTCTATTGACCGTCCCTTTTTTGTTTTCTTAGTGTGGTGGACCTTGGTTTACTGAGCCTTTCCATACACTGTCATATTTTGTGGGATGGGGACAATCGTAACCACTCTTGAGTTTTGTCTGTTCGTGTTTTTTTTGTATTCCTAAGCAGCTACGCTCCCCGCTGATTACTTCACCTCTTGGTCCCCTGACTTTCCCTTCCCCCCCCCCCCCCAATCTTTAGTTTAAAGTCCTATTGACCACCCTATTTACTCTCTTCGCCAGAACACTGGTCCCAGCTCGGTTCAGGTGGAGACCATCCCAATGGTATAGGTCCCCCCTGTCCCAAAACTGATGCTAGTGTCCCATGAAAAGGAACCCCTCATTCCCACACCACTCTTTCAGCCACGTGTTAACTTCCCTTATTCTTGCCTAACTTCCCTTATTCTTGCCTCCCTATGCCAATTTGCACGTGGCTCAGGCAGTAATCTGGAGATTGTGACCCTTGAGGACTTGTTTTTTAATTTGAATCCTAGCTCTTTATAATCTTTAAACAGGTCCTCTTTCCTAGACTTGCCTATGTTGTTTGTACCGACATGGACCACAACAACTGGATCCTCCCCCTCCCTCTCCAGTATCCTTTCAAGCCGGTCAGAAATGTCCTGCACCCTCGCACCGGGCAGGCAACATACCATGCGGGACTCTTTATCCTGCTCACAAAGGATACTATCTATCCCCCTGATAATAGAATCCCCTACAACTACAACTTGCCTATTTACTCCCTCCCCTTGAATGGCCTGCTGAACCATGGTGCCTTGGTCAGCTGACTCATCCTTCCTGCAACCCTGTTCGCCATCCACACAGGGAGCAAGTGCCTCATACCTGTTGGACAGAGTCAAGGGCTGAGGCTCCTGAGTTCCTGACTGCTGGTTCCCTTTACCTGCCTGACTTGCAGTCACACCCTGCTGTCCCTGGCCACTGGCAGGATTTAAACTACTTACTCTGACAGGTGTGACTGCCTCCTGAAACAGTGTCTTGGTAAGTCTCCCCCTCCCGGATGTGCCTCAGTGTTTGAAGCTCAGACTCCAGCTCATCAACTCTGAGCCGGAGCTCTTCGAGCAGCCAACACTTCCTGCAGATGTGGTCGCTGCAGCTCGCAATGGGATCTGCCAGCTCCCACATCAAGCAGCTCAAGCACATCACCTGACCAACCATCACTAATTAATAAATTAGTTTAATTTAAGTTTATGGTGGGGGCAGCTTCAGCCAATCAGACACTACCCTGCACTTTTAACTGAAAAACAGCACAATTAGATTAACCACTTAGCTTTCCTGGTTACCTCACTGCACCAAACTACCAAATTCTCACTCTGTATCTCTCTCACTCCGGCTGTGTCTCCTTGACCTGCGCAATGTTTATAATATAATAATGCTAATAATATAATATGGCACTTACCTCACACGAATGGATCTTATTATTGGGTTAGAGGATAAGGGTGGGTGGGAGACACTACACGTGTAGTGTCTCGGGTTTCCTCTCCACCAGGATTTATTGGTTGGGGTGGGGGGGGGGGGGGGCCTTCCCTGAAGTCCGCGGGTCGAAAAACCCCCAGAAAATAAGTGTTTTTTTAAAGGAAAAACTTACCTCCCAGAAATGCCTTGCGCACTGCTCCTGCCAAAATCCAACGGCCTGCTCCTGTGAAGGTAAGTGTTTTTAAAGGAGAAACTTAGCTCCCAGAAATGCCTTGCGCACCGCTCCCGCCGAAATCCAAGTGCTGCTCCTGTGAAAGTAAGTGTCTTTTAATGGAAAAACGTACCTTATGGGCCGCATGTAGACTCCTTTCATCATAGCGAGCGCCGTCGGGAAATCCTCCGCGTCTTCGATGCGTGTAGATCTCCGGGCTCACTCTGGAATGCAGGACCTGCATTTTCTGATCTTCCGTGGTCCGGCCGTGGGCCGTTCGAAGGTAACCTTCGAAGCATGCTAGCCAGCGTTTAAACACGGCCGCCGAGTTTGTTGCATGGGGGCTGATTCACAGACACTCCGGGGCGATCCGGAGCTCCATAGTCTTTTAAGCTTGTTTCATAAATTGTAGCGCAACAATTACTCATTCAAGTCGAGAAGAGATGAAATCAATCGAGGCTTTATTAAGCAAGACTTGTTCCCCAGCAGCTCAGTTACAGAATGCGGCTGCTGGGAGAACTCGAGCTCTTATACTCCGCCTTCAGGGCGGAGCCAGAAGGCAGCAGATCCAACCAGGACCGGGGTCCTGTCAGCCAATAGCCTCTTGGCTTCACAGGTACCATATTACCCTTAATACATACCACCACATGAGGCCACAACCACGCATGATAGTAAGGCAAATCCTGGCATAGTTTTACTGAGTTAAATGCGGTTTCCTTAAGAACCTGTTTTCCTCGTTCCCCAATTCCAACCCAATCTGGGCCATAGCTCAGTGAATGCAAGCCAATTTGCTCCACTATTTATATTAAAAAAAAATAAAAAAAAATGTTTTTTAAATTGAACACTAAAACAAATGAAGATCACTTATCCATCCAGAGATCCCCTGAAGTCATTCTTCTCCACATTTAATCATGTGCCCTGCCGCACTAGATACCAATCCGAACAAAGCTGCAATTACAAATTGACAACAAATAACGGTGACAGATTGGGAAAACTCTCCAGTTAATTCAAGGATTCAAGCCAGGTGCCATTGTGCACATATTCATGAGGTGGATCTGACTTTGGAGCAACAAATGAAATGAAAATTAAAAACACGCTTAACCTTTTCCACCATGAAAAGCAAGTCTCTCTCTCCTGATGCTCCGAGTCGCTCAGTCTTTCTGTTAAACTGTGCCTCTACGCGTGATGTGACCCAGGCAACCCCTGAGACACCTGTCTAGCAAGTGATAATTGGAAATGCTTTACTCCTCCGCGAGACAGTCGGATGAATCGCCAATAAATGGGAGGATAATAATTAGAAAGTGGCAGCAATTTTATAGTTTGTTTGAGGTAATTGCATCATTAGCGTTAACAGACCTGGGTGGAAAAATGTGTAAATATTTAGATCAGGCAGAAGCTGCATAATGCAATAGAATGTGTAATTTGGGATTGCACGAGTTGACAAATGGACAACAAAAAGAATTTATGGTCTTTGGAAACCTTTCTTGTTATTTTAACTTAAATGTTATAGCTGGAACTGAAAATGCTTGTGTAGAAGAAAGCACTTGGCTTTTATTAATTCTTTCATAGGATGCAGCATTGCTGGCAAGGCCAGCATTTATTGCCCCATCCCTAATCACCCTTGGACTAAGTGGTTTGCTAATTCTTTTACAGAATCTGAAGTCACGTAGAACAGACTGGGTAAGGACAGCAGATTTCCTTCCCGAGTGGACGTTGGTGAATGTGATGGGCTTTAATCAATGAAAGGTGTGTTGTCAGGGTCGCCATTACTGAGACTAGCTTTTCATTGATTGAATTTAAGTTCATGAGCTAACATGGTGGATTTGAACCCTATTGAATTAAGGGCACTGGGCAGACTCAACAGAGCTGGAGTGTTTTTGAGGGGATCGGCAGGGAATGGCTGGTAAGTATCTGGGAGGGCACTTCAAGATGGAGGGTCCCTCAACAAAAGTTGTTGAGAAGGGGGTGAATTCCTCTATGTGGCTGCACTCTGAGGAAGCAGGAAGTGTATGTAGGCCTGCCAGGAATGCTGACATTCCAGCTTGTTCCCAGATACCTACCTTCCAGGCACCGATTCTAAAATGCTTCCATGGGAAGTGGATGTCGCTGGCAAGGTGAGCATTTGTTACAGATCTCTCTTTGCCGTGAACAGGATGGTGAACCACACTGCCCTGGAAGTGTTATAGACGACGTGGTGGAGGAACACCCTTGGTGCTGTTCCGGAGGGTATTCCAGTATTTTGACCCGGTGTCTGTGAAGGAACAGCGAAGTGCTAGTTCCAAATCATGATGATGTGTGGTTGAAGTTTTAGATGGAGTTCCCATATGTCTGCCCTTATCCTTCCCCACGGTAGAGGTCATGGGTTGTAAGGTACACTCGAGGTGGGGGGTGGTGCTGCAGCGCATCTTGTGTTTAGGAAACACTGTCATTACGTGCCAGTGGCTGAACGGACTAATATTGAAGGTGGGGAGCCATCAAGCGGACTATTTGTCCTGGATGATGTTGAGCTTCACGACTCGAGCTGCACTCATCCAGGCATGTGGCGAATATCCGAATGTCCTATCACACTCCTGACATGTGCCTTTTAGATGGAGGACAGGCTATGGAGAGGCAAAGAGGTGAGTTACTTGCCTCACAATTCTCAGCTTCTTGCAGCCGCAGTATTTATGTGGCTTATCCGGTTCAGCTTCTGGTTGTTGGTAACTCCCAGGATGTTAGTGGGAAATTTGGCAATGAGAATATCATGTGGTAACAGATTGTGCGCACAAATTGGTTACCATGTTTCGGTCATTAGAACAGTAGCTATGGGTGGAATGTTTTGATTTTTTTCCACCACTTTAGGAGGTTTTTGGCTTCAGCAGAGTACATGAACTAGTAATCCGGAGACCGGGTAATGTCCTGGGTTCGGATCCCACCACAGCAGATAGTGAAATTTGAATTCAATAAAAATCGAGTATTAAAAGTAGAACGATGACCATGAAAACCAAAAAACCATTGTCGATTGTTGTAAAAAGCCATCTGGTTCATTCGTGCCCTGTAGGGAAGGAAACCCATGATCCTTGTCTGGCCTACATGTGACTCCAGACGCACAGTCATGTGGAAAAAGCCCTCTGAAATGAATGCCATCTGAAATGGCTGAGAAAGGACAATTGTGTAACCCACAATGTTTAATTTTAAATCCATGGACTTGGAAAATCAAACCGGCTCACCTTTCTAGTGAGAATGTTGGTGATCTGCAATAAAAACAAATGCTGGAAGACGTCAGCAGGTCCAGCAGCATCTGTGGAGAGAAGAACAGTCAGGGTTTCGAACCAAATTAAACTTCTTTAGAACTTCCAATCACACCTTGGGGGTTGAAATCATAGCACTCTTCCTGTACTGTGTAATTTAACGAGTTAGCTGTGGCCGCAAAACCCGCCATGGCCACTAATTAGCGCGAGAGGCCAAAAACGGGTGGCGGGATTCTCTCACCCTGCGGCAGACTGCCCGTGCCATTGTAAACGCCGTCGCATTTTACGCTGGTGTCAGCGGCCCGGCCCGACGACTAATTCTGGCCCGCAAAAGGGGCCAGCACAGGCGCGGAGAGGGGTGGCGCCATACCTGCTTCATTCGCGCGATGCCCCTATGGCGCCATGTCACTGCAAATGTGCGCGAGCGTTGCAAAGTCCAGAGACCGGCGAGATGGACCCCCCCCCCCCGGTCGTGTCGCCCCGAGTTCCGTGACCATGACCTAGAGACGCTGCTGGACGTGGTCGAAGATAGGAGGGCGATCCTGTGCCGTGGACCTGGCCACCGGCACCCTGCCAGCACAGTGCGGAGGAATTGGCGTGAGCTGGGCATTGCGGTAAGCCCACAACCACCAGGAGCATGCGAGAAGTGGAGGGGGTTCACCTGTACTGCACCCCCTCACAGTACACGAGCAGAGGGCACTGGACTTCATTGGCGGGGACCGGGAGGTTGCTTGCTGCCAGATCGGAGGCGCACCAACAAGTGAGTCCCCTGCCTGCCTATATCCCGCCCCAGCACATACCCTCACCACATCTCCCCCCCCCCCCCCCCCCCCCTCACCCCACCCCAGTACACACCCTCACCTCATTCCACGTGTGTAACAATACATGCTGCATTGTGTTGCAGGACCTGCCGCTGATCATCCCGGACCGTCTGGCGCTGCTCACCCCCAACAAGTGCCAGGTCCAGATGCCCTCAGGGACGCATGCCACGGCGGGGAGGGCAGACAGTAAGGAAGGCCTTCCTCCGTCACTGGGACACAGGAATCGGACTGAGACCCAGGACAGTGATCAACAGAGGACGGACAGCCAGGACAGCGACAGCCCCGAAATGGTGACGATGGACACTGACGTGCACGACAGTCAGGACGGTGACACGCAGAGGGCATTGTTGCTCTGTTTCTCTGGTTATGAATATGGCGGACAATATGGTCGCCTTCCTTAATCCTAATTATGTTTGCTTTAGAGTCGCCAGGTATCTCTCGAAACCGCCACAAGGTTCAAACCCGAATGCTGATCAAAAGAGCCAATACCCAGTTAGTTAGTTCAAAGTCAATACTATTTATTTACACTCAGTGATATCTAAACTATAACGCTAGCTTCGGGTGCCCACTCAGTCAGAGGAACAATGGCCGTTGTTCGGATCTGAGGTTGCTGGGTTCGAAGGTGTACAGGAGAACCGCTAAGGTCGTCCGTCTGGTAGCGAGCGTTGACCTTGGACTTACTTGCTTCTGGTGCAGCTGGTGGACGGGTCTCTCTGCTTTCACTATACTCCAACACTATACACCAAGTGTGGCCTAACTAAGGTTCTATACAGCTGCAACATGACTTGCCAATTCTTATACTCAATGCCCCGGCAAATGAAGGCAAGCATGCCGTATGCCTTCTTGACTACCTTCTCCACCTGTGTTGCCCCTTTCAATGACCTGTGGACCTGTACTCCTAGATCTCTTTGACTTTCAATACTCTTGAGGGTTCTACCATTGACTGTATATTCCCTACCTGCATTAGACCTTCCAAAATGCATTACCTCACATTTGTCCGGATTAAACTCCATCTGCCATCTCTCCACCCAAGTCTCCAGACAATCTAAATCCTGCTGTATCCTCCGACAGTCCTCATCGCTATCCGCAATTCCACCAACCTTTGTGTCGTCTGCAAACTTACTAATCAGACCAGTTACATTTTCCTCCAAATCATTTATATATACTACAAAGAGCAAAGGTCCCAGCACTGATCCCTGTGGAACACCACTGGTCACAGCCCTCCAATTAAAAAAGCATCCCTCCATTGCTACTCTCTGCCTTCTATGGCCTAGCCAGTTCTGTATCCACCTTGCCAGCTCACCCCTGATCCCGTGTGACTTCACCTTTTGTACTAGTCTACCATGAGGGACCTTGTCAAAGGCCTTACTGAAGTCCATATAGACAACATCCACTGCCCTACCTGCATCAATCATCTTAGTGACCTCCTCGAAAAACTCTATCAAGTTAGTGAGACATGACCTCCCCTTCACAAAACCGTGCTGCCTCTCACTAATACGTCCATTTGCTTCCAAATGGGAGTAGATCCTGTCTCGAAGAATTCTCTCCAGTAGTTTCCCTACCACTGAAGTAAGGCTCACCGGCCTGTAGTTCCCAGGATTATCCTTGCTACCCTTCTTAAACAGAGGAACAACATTGGCTATTCTCCAGTCCTCCGGGACATCCCCTGAAGACAGCGAGGATCCAAAGATTTCTGTCAAGGCCTCAGCAATTTCCTCTCCAGCCTCCTTCAGTATTCTGGGGTAGATCCCATCAGGCCCTGGGGACTTATCTACCTTAATATTTTTTAAGACACCCAACACCGTCTTTTTGGATCACACCCCCTTCTCCAGACTCAACATCTACCAATTCCTTCTCTTTGGTGAATACTGATGCAAAGTATTCATTTAGTACCTCGCCCATTTCCTCTGGCTCCACACATAGATTCCCTTGCCTATCCTTCAGTGGGCCAACCCTTTCCCTGGCTACCCTCTTGCTTTTTATGTACGTGTAAAAAGCCTTGGGATTTTCCTTAACCCTATTTTCCAATGGCTTTTCGTGACCCCTTCTAGCCCGCCTGACTCCGTGCTTAAGTTCCTTCCTACTTTCCTTCTATTCCACGCAGGCTTCGTCTGTTCCCAGCCTTTTAGCCCTGACAAATGCCTCCTTTTTCTTTTTGACGAGGCTTACAATATCACGCGTCATCCAAGGCTCCCGAAAATTGCCGTATTTATCTTTCTTCCTCACAGGAACATGCCGGTCCTGTATTCCTTTCAACTGCCACTTGAAAGCCTCCCACATGTCAGATGTTGATTTGCCCTCAAACATCCGCCCCCAATCTATGTTCTTCAGTTCCCGCCTAATATTGTTATAATTAGCCTTCCCCCAATTTAGCACATTCATCCTCGGACCACTCTTATCCTTGTCCACCAGTACTTTAAAACTTACTGAATTGTGGTCACTGTTACCGAAATGTTCCCCTACTGAAACTTCTACCACCTGGCCGGGCTCATTCCCCAATACCAGGTCCAGTACCGCCCCTTCCCTAGTTGGACTGTCTACATATTGTTTTAAGAAGCCCTCCTGGATGCTCCTTACAAACTCCGCCCTGTCTAAGCCCCTGGCACTAAGTGAGTCCCAGTCAATATTGGGGAAGTTGAAGTCTCCCATCACCACAACCCTGTTGTTTTTACTCTTTTCCAAAATCTGTCTACCTATCTGCTCCTCTATCTCCCGCTGGCTGTTGGGAGGCCTGTAGTATACCCCCAACATTGTGACTGCACCCTTCTTATTCCTGATCTCTACCCATATAGCCTCACTGCCCTCTGAGGTGTCCTCTCGCAGTACAGCTGTGATATTCTCCCGAACAAGTAGCGCAACTCCACCTCCCCTTTTACATCCCCCTCTATCCCGCCTGAAACATCTAAATCCTGGAACGTTTAGCTGCCAATCCTGCCCTTCCCTCAACCAGGTCTCTGTAATGGCAACAACATCATAGTTCCAAGTACTAATCCAAGCTCTAAGTTCATCTGCCTTACCCGTAATGCTCCTTGCATTAAAACATATGCACTTCAGGCCACCAGACCCGCTGTGTTCAGCAACTTCTCCCTGTCTGCTCTGCCTCAGAGCCACACTGTCCCTATTCCCTAGTTCTCCCTCAATGCTCTCACCTTCTGACCTATTGCTCCCGTGCCCACCCCCCTGCCATACTAGTTTAAACCCTCCCGTGTGACACTAGCAAACCTCACGGCCAGGATATTTATGCCTCTCCGGTTTAGATGCAACCCGTCCTTCTTATACAGGTCACACCTGCCCCGGAAGAGCTCCCAGTGGTCCAGATAATGGAAACCCTCCCTCCTACACCAGCTGTTTAGCCACGTGTTTAGCTGCTGTATCTTCCTATTTCTAGCCTCACTGGCACGTGGCACAGGGAGTAATCCCGAGATTACAACCCTCGAGGTCCTGTCTTTTAACTTTCTGCCTACCTCCCTGAACTCCTGCTGCAGGACCTCATGCCCCTTCCTGCCTATGTCGTTAGTACCAATATGTACAACAACCTCTGCCTGTTTGCCCTCCCCCTTCAGGATGCCCTCTACCCGTTCGGAGACATCCTGGACCCTGGCACCAGGGAGGCAACATTCCATCCTGGAGTCTCTTTCACGTCCACAGAAGTGCCTATCTGTGCCCCTGACTATAGAGTCCCCTATTACTATTACTCTTCTGCGCTTTGACCCTCCCTTCTGAACATCAGAGCCAGCCGTGGTGCCACTGCTCTGGCTGCTGCTGTTTTCATGGAGTACGGTCCGGCAAATTTGGGGGAAAGGAATGAACTGGGGTTGTATAGGGATCGCATAACTTGCTGCCCTGCTACAAACTCTGTTGCGTGTACTGTCTTATCAAAGCAAACTTTGCTTTGCTTCTTGCATGTCCCAAGCCTAACAGCTGCTGCAAGCTGGGCTGCTTTCACATTCTCTCAAATCTGTTGAACTGCTTTCTATGGGTGAGGGTGGTGACTGCGGGGCTGGCGAAATCCAGTCCTAACAAATATTCTGTCCCTTTCATGGGGTGTTCGGTCGTGTGTGGGGGGGGGGTGTATCCTGTTGACATGGATACCATGTTTCTTATGAACATCAGTGCGAAGGGGAGAACTGTGTCCCAGGTGCTGTTGAGTTGTTGCACCATTTTTCTGAGGGTCGCTTTTAAAGTCCTGTTCATTCTTTCTACTATGCCGCTTGACTGAGGGTGGTATGCAATGTGGAATTTTTGTTTGATTCCGAAAATTGTAAAAACGTTTTTCATCACTCATCCTGTAAAATGGGAGCCATGGTTGGACTCTATGCTGCGTGGAAGTCCCCATCTTGTAAAGATGTGCTGAGTGAGGATTTTGGCTGTCGTTTTAGCTATGTTTGTTTGGGATGGAAAGGCTTCCACCCATTTTGTGAAGGTGTCGATGACCACCAACACATACTTAAAACCATTCCTGCAGGGGGGTAGGAGTCCTATATAATCAATTTGCAAGTTCGTCCATTGGGCCATTAACGGGACGGGTGTGGCTAAGCTGACCTTTCCTTGCGTATCTGTCCGGATTGTTCTGGGCACAGATTAAACAGTTCTCAATGTAGTGTGTTATATTGGCTTTTAAATCGGGCCACCAGCAGAGAGGTCTGAGGTGGGCTACGGTAGCTTCTATGCCTTAATGTCCATGGATGTCATGGAATTGACAAATAATTTGATGCCTGTCCTGGCTGTGGACTACATACATTCCTTCTTTTAAAATCACATCGTCATGTGTTGTCAACAGGAGGCTGGGAAGTTGCCTTTTAAAACTTCCCCAAGCTGTGCGTCTTTTTGGGCCTTTGCTAAATCCTGAATGTTGGTCTGTGAGAACTGAACCGCGTGTACTGGGGCGCTCTCGAGGGCGGGGGGCGGGGGGGAGAAGAGTTCCAAAGGTGACAGTGTCTGGAACCTACCTTTGCTCGGGCGTCTGCTTTAACATTACCGGGGGGGGGGGGGGGGGGGGGGGGAAGAACGATGGTGGCTATGGACTTTAATAATGCCATATTTCCTATCATCGGCTGTCTTTAGGATATGCCGGAGTAATGGGACTGAGGGTAGGGGCTTTCTGTCCGCGGAAACAAATTGTCTAGATTCCCACAGGAGTAGGAATTCGGCCAAACTGTTGCAGACATATAAACTGTCCGAATATTTGTCGGCTGGGGTCGGGAACGAGCCAGGGTGCTCTACAATATAAGCTATGGCTGCTAGTTCTGCTGCCTGTGAGCCTAAATGTCCTGGCAATTTCAACGATAGTTCTTCTAGGGCGTGTCCTCTGCATATATACTGCCACCGGTAATCCTTTATCCATTTAAAATTGCGGAGGAGCCATCCACATAGATCCTAAGGGGTGCGCCTATGTCTGTGGGCTGGGGTCTCTGAGGTGTAGTACCTGGTTTTGGGGGAGCTAACTTTGGTACAAAGGGTCCTGTATTGTGTCCAGTGGATATTATTTCACACTCGTGGGGTGCCTGAAAATTATCAGCGAGGAAAGTGTCTTTTTGTCCTCTTCACTGTTATGTCCCGTCCCTGTATGAGAAGGGTCCAATGGGCTGTGCGGATCTGGCTGACTGCGCCAATCTTAAGTCTACCATCAAGTAGGAGTTGTGTTGGGGTGTGCTCAGTAAAAATGGTGATGGGGTTGAGTCCTGAAATGTGGGCGAAGTGTAACTGCCCAAAAATCTGCGAGCAGGTGCCTTTCGTAGGCAGAAAATCCTTGCTCGACTGGATCTAATACGCGTGAGGCGTATGCCACGGGGCCTAATTGATCATGGCGTTCTTGGAGGGGCATGGCCGAAGTGTTCGGTCGGTGGTTGCAACTTCAATTACGTACGGGCAGAGTAGATCTGGGACCTGTAATACGGGGGCTGTGCTGAGGGCTCATTTTAATGCATCCATGGCATCCGTATGCTGTGGAAGCAATTCCCAAGGTGCCTCCTTCTTGAGAAATTCGGAGAGGGGCGCTGCCTTTGTGGCAAAACCATCGATGTAGTTTCTACAGTAGCCAACCAGTCCTAGAAATGACCGGAGGGCTGTGACGTTATGGGGCAGGGGTAATTTGACGATTGAGTCGATTCGTTTCTGCTCTATCTCGCATTTGCCATGTGTGATTACTGTTCCCAAGTAAATCAATTTATTTCCTGTAAAGTCTTGGCCTTTTTGGGGTTCACTTTACAGCCAGTTTGTTGAAGGAGTTCTAGTAGTTCTGTGAGAAGTGAAATGTGCTCTCCCTTTGCTCTGTCTGTAATAGCAAATCATCTACATATTGGACCAGACAATCGCCATCTGTAAAAGCAAATCATCTGCATATTGGACCAGACAATCGGGTTAGGAAAATTTTGCTAAACCAGCTGAAGGTGGAAAATGGAGGGGGAATTGTGGAAGGCGCATACACGTATATTGCTTTCCCTGAAAGGTGAAAGCAAATTTATATTGGCCGCTTTATCCAATGAAATGGACCAAAAGCCATTGCTAATGTCCAAAACCCAAAAAGTTTTGACTGGCGTCCCTGTTTGAGAATGGTCTCTGGACTCGTGACTACGGTGGGGGCTGCTACTGGGGTTACTTTGTTCAGTTCCCGATAATGGGGCAGTCACCATGATGCATCGGGTTTCCTGACGGGCCAAATTGGGGCATTGTTTGTTGAGGCTACTGAACAGAGTACACCTTGGTCAAGCAGACCCTGAAAACCTTTTGAGATTTCTCCCTCTGCTTCTTGGGGAAAACCATCCTGCTTTTGGGGTCTGGGGGTCGGGACCAGTGATGTTCACCAAGCCAGCGATCTTGCCACAGTCGTGCTTGTGCTGGGCAAAAGCTGCTTTGTGTTGCTGCAGGACTTCCCTAACTACTTTATTCTAACTAATGGCTCGAGGGTCAAACCAGAAGTCTCCTACTGCGCTAATTCTATTTTCATCGTCTCCAACTGTGAGCGTGGCGAGGGCTCGTGCTGCCTTTGCCATTCTCCACACACTTGTTTACTGGATAGAATGATAGATTGTGGGAACTCATAAAATCAATACCGAAAATGTGTTTGGCTGTCTGGGGTAGATCGACCAGAACTATGGGGTATTTAGTCTTCCTATTCCCTATCTGAATCGCTACAGGGGCTGTGATGTATCCCTGCTGTAAATGCCCTGTAAAACCGCTGAGAGTAATGGTGTCCGTGGTCGGCCATGTGTCTTGCTGAAACATCGTGGAGGAATTGAGCGTGGTGCGGGACCCTTCTGTGTCCCAAAGAAATTGTTGCCACTACCGGTCTACCAGATTTGTCCCAAAGGGTGTCGCAGACCCAAGTTGGGAAGTCCGAACACCGTCAGTCAGTGCCGTTCATATGTGTTATCAGAACGGGCGCGAACACTGTGAATTGGCTTTGCCCTATTCTTATTTAGAGTGCCTGTCTGCTGGTTTCTCTGCTGTTTCTGGGGCGCATTGCACTCTTGTGCGTAGTGTCCTAATTGGCCGCAATTGGAACACTCTTGGGATTTGCTTTGCTGTGGGCTGTTTCTTCCCTCGTTTACCCATGCAGGGTTATAGAACAAAGAACAGAACAGCACAGAACAGGCCCTTCGGCCTCTATGTTGTGCCGAGCATTGTCCGAAACCAAGATCAAGCTATCCCACTCCCTGTCATTCTGGTGTGCTCCATGTGCCTCTCCAATAACCGCTTGAAAGTTCCTAAAGTGTCCGACTCCACTATCACAGCAGGCAGTCCATTGTACATCTTAACCACTCTGAGTAAAGAATCTACCTCTGACATCCCTCCTGTATCTCCCACCCTGAATCTTGTAGTTATGCCCCCTTGTAACAGCTACATCCACCCGAGGAAATAGTCTCTGAACGTCCACTCTATCTATCCCCCTCATTATCTTATAAACTTCTAAGTCGCCTCTCATCCTCCTCCGCTCCAAAGAGAAAAGCCCTAGCTCCCTCAACCCTTCCTCATAAGACCTATCTTGCAAACAAGGCAGCATTCTGGTAAATCTCCTTTGCACCCTTTCCAATGCTTCCACATGCTTCCTATAGTGAGGTGACCAGAACTGCACACAATACTCCAAATGTGGTCTCACCAGGCTCATGTATAGTTGAAGCATAACAACTCAAGCCCTCAGTTAATAAACGCTAACACACTATAAGCCTTCTTCACGGCTCTATCCACTTGAGTGGCAATCTTCAGAGATCTGTGGACATAAACCCCAAGATCTGTTCCCCCACATTCCTCCGAACCCTGATGTTGACCCTGTAATCCGCATTCAAATTTTTTCTACCAAAATGAATCCCCTCGCATTTATCAGGGTTAAACTCCATCTGCCATTTTTCGGCCCAGCTCTGCACCTATCAATGTCTCTTTGCAGCCTACAACAGCCCTCCACCTCATCCACTACTCCACCAATCTTGGTGTCATCAGCAAATTTACTGACCCACCCTTCAGCCCCCTCCTCCAAGTCATTGATAAAAATCACAACTAGCAGAGGACCCAACACTGATCCCTGTGGTACACCGCTGGTAACTGGTCTCCAGTCTGAGAATTTTCCATCCACCACCACTCTGTCTTCTATGTGATAGCCAGTTACTCATCCAATTGGCCAAATTTCCCTCTATCCCACACCTCCTTACTTTCTTCATGAGCCGATCATGGGGAACCTTATCAAATGCCTTACTAAAATCTTTTATATGACATCAACTGCTCTACCTTCATCGACACACTTAGTTACCTCCTCAAAGAATTCAATCAAATTTGTGAGGCAAGACCTACCCTTCACGAATCCGTCTTGACTATCCTGGATTAAGCTGCATCTTTCCAAATGGTCATAAATCCTATCCTTCAGGACCTTTTCCATTATCTTCCCGACCATCGAAGTAAGACTAACTGGCCTATAATTACCAGGGTCATTCCTATTCCCCTTCTTGAACAGACGAACAACATTCACCACTCTCCAGTCCTCTGGCACTATCCCCGTGGACAGCGAGGACCCAAAGATCAAAGCCAAAGGCTCTGCAATCTCATCCCTTGACTCCCAAAGAATCCCTGGGTATATCCCATCTGGCCCAGGGGACTTGACCCTCGGGTTTTTCAAAATTGCTAATACATCCTTCCACAGAACATCTACTTCCTCCAGCCTACCCGCCTGAATCACACTCTCATCCTCAAAAACATGGCCCCTCTCCTTTGTTAACACTGAAGAAAAGTATTCATTCAACGCCTCTCCTATTTCTTCTGACTCCATGCACAAGTTCCCACTACTGTCCTTGATCCGACCCGCCAAGGACTTCTCATGCCCCCTCCTAGCTCTCCTAAGCCCTTTTTTTAGCTCATTCCTTGCTGCCTTGTAACCCTCAAGCGGCCCAACTGAACCTTGTTTTCTCATCCTTACATACTCTTCCTTTTTCCTCTTGACAAGACAGTCAACTTCTTTTGTGAACCATGGTTCCCTCACACGGCCATTTCCTCCCTGCCTGACAGGGACACGCCTACCAAGGACACGCAGTATTTGTTCCTTGAACAAGCTCCACTTTTCATTTGTGCCTTTCCCTGACAGTTTCTGTTCCCATCCTATGCTCCCTAATTCTTGCCTAATTGCATCATAATTACCCCTCCCCCAATTATAAACCGTGCCCTGCCGTATGGCCCTATCCCTCTCCATGCAATAGTGAAAGACACCAAATTGTAGTCACTATCTCAAGTGCTCTCCCACAAACAAACCTAACACTTGGCCCGGTTCATTACCCAGTACCAAATCCAATGTGGCCCCCCCTCTTGTCGGCCTATCCACTTATTGCGTCAGGAAACCCTCCTGCGCACACTGTACAAAAACGGCCTCATCCGAACTGTTTGACCTATAGAGATTCCAATCAATATTTGGAAAGTTAAAGTCACCCATGACAACTACCCAGAGACCTCCACACCTATCCATAATCTGTTTTGCAATTTCTTCCTCCATCTCTACTACTATTTGGGCACCGATAGAAAACCCCTAACAATGTGACCGCTCTAACTTCGGTCCATATTACCTCAGTAGGCAGATCCCCTTCAAATTGCCTTTCTGCAGCCGTTAAATTATCCTTGATTCAACTCCTCCACCTCTTTCACCACCTTCCCTATTCTTACTGAAACATCCATACCCCGGAACTTCCAACAACCATTCCTGTCCCTGTTCTAACCAGGCCTCCGTAATGGCCACAACATCGTAGTCCCAGGTACCAATCCATGCTCCAAGTTCATCTACCTTATTCGGATGCTCCTTGCATTGAAGTGGACACACTTCAACCCACCTTTCTGCCTGCCGGTACACTCCTGTGACCTTGATATCCTCCTCAGTACCTCACTACTCTCGACACTGGCTTCTGGAACACAGTTCGTTTTCCCAGCCCCCTGACAAATTAGATTAAACCCCCCCGGAGAGCCGTAGCAAATTTCCCTCCCAGGATATTGGTGCCCCTCTGGTTCAGGTGCAAACAGTCCTGTCTGTACAGGTCCCACCTTCACCAGAATGTGCTCCAATTATTCACGTACCTGAAACCCACCCTCCTACACCATCCTTGCAGCCACGTGTTTATCTGCACTCTCTCCCTGTTCCTCACCTCACGAGCACTAGCACCGGCAACACACCAGAGATGAAAACATGGTTTGTCCTGGCTCTCAGCTTCCACCCTAGCTCCCTAAATTCCTGTTTTAAATCCCCGTACCTTCTCTTACCCATGTCATTGGTACCGATGTGCACCACGACTTGTGACTGCTCCCCCTCCCCTTTAAGGATTCTGAAAACACGGTCCGAGACGTCACGGACCCTGGCACCTGGGAGGCAACATACCATGCGTGAGTCTCTTTCACTGCCACAGAACAGTCTATCTGTCCCTCTAACTATCGAGTCCCCAATAACTATTGCTCTCCTCTCCTCCTTCCCTTCTGAGCCACAGGGATGGACTCAGTGCTGGAGATCCGTTCACCATGGCGTACCCCTGGTAGGTCGTCCCCCTCAACAGTATCCAAAGTGGTATACTTGTTACTGAGGGGAACGACCACAAAGGATCCCTGCACTGACGGCTTCCTCCCAGCCCCTCTCACCGTCACCCATCTTGATTCTTCGGAGTACCTACATCCCTGAAGCTACTATCTATGACCATCTCTGCCTCCCGAATGATCCGAGTTCATCCAGCTCCAGTTCCTTAACGTGGTTTCTAGGAGCTGGAGGTGGGTGCACTTCCCACAGGTGAAATCAGCAGGGACACTGACGGCGTCCCTCACCTCAAACATTCTGCAGGAGGAACATTGCACTGTCTTCCCTGCCATCCCCTCTCAATTTAAAAAAAAAAAGAAAGAAAGAGCTTACCTGTTATTCACTCTACCCCTTAGGTTGAAGGGTGGGGGATACTACAAGTATAGTGTCTAGGGTTTAGAAACTGCCTAACTTAAATACAGGTAAAAATAAAACACTTAACCAGCAACAACTGCGCCCCACACAATAACAGCAATCAGCTGTTATAGGCCTGCGCAAACAATTTAAATCTTTACTACTTACACAGCAGTCACTCCATCCTCACTCCTACCGGATTCAGCTGGAAACTCCCAACAATAAGTTTGTTTTAAATGTTTACTTCCCTTCACAGCAAGCACTCACTCAGCAACCACTGCGCCCCACACAATAACACCTCAGGGAAAAGAAAAACTACTTACCAGTCACCAGCCAATCACTTCCCTGCAGGCTGTGACGCATGGTTCAACTTCTTTCTACTTCTACCTGCCCTCGAGTCTCCCTCTTGATCTTTACTCAGCTGGGATCCTTACGGTGATTGTCGTCTTTTTTTTGGTTCAAGGAGGAGGTAGGGAGGGAAACACTGAAGAAGTGTTTTGGGTTTAACTGTCACTTGACAACAGCTCCTCCACAAACCACCTTCAAGATACGGTGACTGCAATGCACTGATGCAAGTTTTCCCCGCAACAGCCAATCAGCAGCTCCACTCTACTGCCCTCTGCTGGATGCATGCCTTTACTTGAACACCGAGGGTGTCTTGCTCGGGTACTCTTTCTGGATGCAGTCACTGCAATGCACTGATGCAAATTTTCCCCTCAACAGCCAATCAGCATCTCTGCTCTACTGTCCTCTGCTGGATGGGTGCGTCCTAACTGGATGCATGTTCGCATCTGTCTGCTCTGCCTCTGCTTTACCATCAGCTGTTTTACCTTGAACGGACTGTTCCCAAGCGTGGGACAATCTCTTTAAAACCCATTTCTCATTGTGGGCCTCGTCTGAGGTGTCGTAATTTGCGCAAGCTCTCTGTCCTGCTTCTGTTGTATGAGAGACTAAGATGCAAGTCCATTTGGCCATATTATCTGGGGTCAAATCGGCGCGGGCTAACTCTCCAAACACCGCTGTAAAATGTATCCACAAGCGTCCAGCAAACGCTGGTCTTTTTCTGCCTACACTGCCTTCTACGGGGTCTCCTTTGTTACAGCCGATCACATCTAGGATCGCTGTGTCCATTTCTTGGAGGGTGCCTCCTCCGCCATTTTGTGGGTCGGGAAGGGCTGCCACGACTGAGGGGTCGAGGCTCAGAACTGTGAGCTTCACTTGCATCTTTTCATCCAGGCCGTACATGGGTAGCCTGTTGTTTTATTCTTGCAAAGTAATGGTGGGAATCCGATGTGGGTAGGAATAGTGTAATCTTGTTGCACGCGCCCTTAATGGAGTGGTTAATGGGGTGGTGTGTAGGAAATCTAGGTCTCCTTCTGTTGCATTGCCCTGTGTGGTGGCAGGGTTCATAGGACTGTGTTCTCCTTGTGTAGTCGGGGGTTGGGGTGCTTGTCTCTCTTGTGGTTTGTCCTGTGTACATGTGCCATGTACATATCTGTGGGCAGTCTCGTTTAACTCCTGCCAATCGGGGTCATTTTCTTTGTCTAATTGGGGTCCAAACGTGTCCTGGAACCCATTTTGGACAGAAAGCAGAGATTGCAGCTCTGCAATTTGCTTCCGGCATTTTGCGTGATCTACCGAGCTCTGCCTTTGTTCCGTCGTGGAAGTGCGGATGCTCGTTGGGCTGCTTTTAAATCATTACACTGTTTCTGTAACTGCTCAACTTGGTGTTCCGTTTCACTCCAAAGGGGCCATCCTTTCCCTTGAGATATTTTCTAATTTCCTCTTCCCATACGGGACACTGGCCTACTCTACTGGTCGCTGCGACCTAGAATTCCTGGGGGTTCATAAGGCGTTCCATTGCCTTCCTTGCCATTTCTATCGCTATCTCTGGGGTCTCTACCGAATTTGGAACGGGGAATAAAGTGATGTAAAACCGGGAATGGCTTACGCTAATTTTCGGCCTACAAAACTCCCGACAGTTTTTCGCAACAAAATCTCTCAGGTTTACCTGATATCCCTGTTAGTACGCATGCAAATAACACACTTCCGAATCTTGGTGGTTTGATCAGTATTGGTCTTACGCTTGTGGTTTTTCTGTTTCCAATTGGATTCTAATTCAAATTTGGGGTTCTCTGAGTGACGAGGCCACTTCAAGGTCGAGTCCCGTCAGATGTCGCCAGTAATGTTGGTCTGTTTCTCTGGTTATGAATATGGCGGTCAATATGGTCGCCTTCCTTATTCCTAATTGGATTGGATTTGTTTATTGTCACGTGTACCGAGGTACAGTGAAAAGTATTTTTCTGCGAGCAGCTCAACAGATCATTAAGTACATGAGAAGAAAAGGGAATAAAAGAAAATACATAATAGGGCAACACAACATATACAATGTAACTACATAAGCACTGGCACGGGTGAAGCATACAGGGTGTAGTGTTAATGAGGTCATTCCATAAGAGGGTCATTTCGGAGTCTGGTGACAGTGGGGAAGAAGCTGTTTTTGAGTCTGATGGTGTGTGTTCTCAGACTTTTGTATCTCCTGCCCGATGGAAGAAGTTGGAAGAGTGAGTAAGCCGGGTGGGAGGGGTCTTTGATTATGCTGCCCGCTTTCCCCAGGCAGCGGGAGGTGTAGATGGAGTCGATGGATGGGAGGCAGGTTCGTGTGATGGACTGGGCGGTGTTCACGACTCTCTGAAGTTTCTCGCGGGCCTGGGCCGAGCAGTTGCCACACCAGGCTGTGATGCAGCCCGATAGGATGCTTTCTATGGTGCATCTGTAAAAGTTGGTAAGGGTTTATGTGGACATGCCGAATTTTCATTGTTTCCTGAGGAAGTATAGGCGCTGTTGTGCTTTCTTGGTGGTAGCGTCGACGTGGGTGGACCAGGACAGATTTTGGAGATGTGCACCCCTAGGAATTTGAAACTGCTAACCATCTCCACCTCGGCCCCGTTGATGCTGACAGGGGTGTGTACAGTACTTTGCTTCCTGAAGTCAATGACCAGCTCTTTAGTTTTGCTAACGTTCTCTAACGCTAACGCCTATTCTTAGCTTCGGATGCCCACTCAGTCAGAGGAACGATGGGCGTTGTTCGGATCTGAGGTAGTTGGGTTCGAGGTGGTACAGGAGAACAGCTAAGGTCGTCCGTCTGGTAGCGAGAGATGGCCTTGGACTTGCTTCTGGCGCAGCTGGTGGATGGGTCTCTGCTTTGAAGGCCAAGTCCAAGAGAGCGATTCTCTCGTGGGAGTTCCTTCTTATACCTGGAGGGGCTTCATGCGCTTTTAGGCGGGACTTAAACTTGGCCCCAATTAATTGGGCCGCTTCTCGATCACTGGTATTGATCTTGGCCAATAAAGGGGTGGGTGCCCTGATGGCTGGGCGTGTCCTAGGTGGCCGTTGGCCTGGCTGTGTTTGTGCTTTCGGTTTGGGGAACTGGCGCCAGGATGTCTGGAGTTGGATCGGTTGCTTGAGTGTCTTTCCTTTGTTCCCGGAGATGAGCCATCAATATGTTAATTGACCTATAGTTACGTCCCGTCTGGGAGCTGTCTCTCCAATATGCATACAGGCTCTGTGCCTGCTTTCTTTCCTAACATTGTCCACCATTCCCTACAGTCTTTGCGAGCGTCCATTTTATATTCTGGAAGTGGCCATCCCAGATGGCTACAGCATCGAGCCAGGACGGTGACACATAGATGACGGACAGACCGGAGGTGCCCCTCCGAGGGGGCGACAGAAAGAACACCGGCCCCGGGATCAACGCAGGAGCCCCCAGATTTTGGGTCCGATGACGACCTAAACTTGGCGTCACTGCACTCACCCACACCTCCCACCGTCGCAGAGACTCTCACCTCGGTTGGGCAATTTAGTGATGAGGCTTCTGGGACACAGACTGGTGCGCACCTCACAGCCGTAGCGGTACAGCAGGTGGAGGTAGGAGCAGCCGAGGGGCCGGAGGGCAGCCCAGCCCCAGCAACCAGCTGCCGCCCAGACGGTTCCTGGGTTCTTGGACTTTCCAGTCCCATCCATAGACCCAATGAAGTTAGAAACCCAGGGACTAGGCGACGGGATGATGGCCAGTCTGCAGCAACTGCAGACGCAGGTGGAGGAGTCCATCCGCGTCCAGGAGCAGGGAGTGGTGCCGGTCATGGCTGCCACCCAGGCCGACACCGCACGGGTGGTGTCCGTGGTGGAGGCAATGCGGGTAACGGTTTCTGCCATGGGTCAGGTTATGCAAGGCATGGGTTTATGTGCACGCAGCATCCGTGGCCCAGGACAGAGCTAACCTCTCACAGGCAGTCATGTGCCAGAAGCAACTGGACATTGCCGCCGCGCTCCGGGGTCTGGCCCAGTCTCAGCAGGCCATCGCTGAGGGCATTGGCAGCCTCGCCCAGATGCTGGATGGCGTCGCACCAGCACAGAGGGAGGTGGCGCAGTCCCAGACAGGAATGGCCCACTCCCTGAGCTCCATCGCTGCTAACATTCAGACCCTGGTCGATACCATAGCGGGCCTTCGGGACTGGCAGCGCCAGGTGTCGGAGGTGTCTCGAGGCTTGTTTCCGTCCCATAGGCCCGGGGCAGGAGGACGTTCTGGGGCCCGTCCCGGTGACTCCTGCAAGGGAGGTCCCGGAACACTGCGGATCCTCGGACTCGCCCCGTTCCGTCCCTGGAGCATCTGGCGGGCAGTGGGCAGAGCAGGGTGGCACCAAGCCATCCAGCATGCCCGTAGAACAGCCTGGCCCATCCAAGCTGGGCCACCCCAGGAAAATCACGCCGACGGGGAGCTTGGTCGCAGGGCAGGAGTCTCCGCAGTCCGCCTCCACTCCTGCTGTACCGTCTGGGGGAACACCGAGACATAGTTTTGACACCTAGTAAGTTGGCACGGGTGCAGGGCACAGTATAGTTATAGGGGCTGCGGCACTTGGTATGTTACCGTTACAATTAAACTCACTGTTACACCAATGCAAGATGCCTCTGTCCTATGTCCGGTGGCCGCGTGTTCGTGAACAGAAATGATCGGCACTGTGTTCGAAGGTCGGTGGAACGGTCAGCCCAGGTGGGTGTAAATATTCCCCCTGACGTACTCGGCACCCCGCCGCCAGCTACCCAACATGTCCATGGGAGTGTCCGAAATCGTAAAGGGACCACCCACGTTGAGGGTGCAGCTGTGGCCATGAGACAGGCATTAGCTAACGATTTGGAGCTCACAGCTCAGCTCATTGCAGAGCGGGTTGCCATCATTCACCATGGCAATGATCACACCCGCTTCCACAGGCAATCGTGTGAGACCACATTGTGTCGCAGTTGGAGGGTGCTGTGCATGTGGCGGTGTGGCAGGTAAGGTCATCGGGTGGTGTGGGAGGTGGGAGTGCTGGGTGTTGAGGTGGGGCGGTACGGTGGTGCCACTGCCCCTACTCCGAGAGCCCCTAACCCCTAGTTGGTGAAACGTGTGGCAATTAATGCCTTGCATGCTCGCTGGCAAAGCTGGTGGCGTCGTGCAGCCTCTCATCCATACCCAGCCCCCAGGTAGCATCTGTTGCCCCCCCCACGCCCCCATCCTCACCTGGAGAGTCGTCCTCTCCCGTGGCCTCCCCTCTGCCCCTTCCTCCTCCTCCAGCACACCACCCCTCTGCTGGACAAAACAATGCGACCGACCCTCTCTGAATGGTACTGGAGGGCCCCTCCATCGCGGTCCAGGCACCGCGCATCTTCAACAGGCCGAAGCACCTCTCGACCACATCCCTGGTTGCTGCATGGGCCTCGTTGTATCGGGTCTCCGCGTGGGTCTGCGCCTCCGTCTAGGCGTCATCAGCCATGACCGCAACGGATAACCCTTGTCACCCAGCAACCAGCCCTGCAGGTTGGGGGGGAGGCTTCCCTCGAACAAGGAGGGGATGAACGATTGTGCCAAGATAAACGCATCATGTACACTGCCCGGGTACCAGACGCAGACGTGCATGATCTTCATGCGGTGTTCACAGACTACCTGAATGTTCATGGAGTAGGACCCCTTCCTGTTCATGAACACGTCCCTGTACTCCGCTGGTGGCCGCATGGCGACGTGCACCCCATCAATCTCCCCCTGTACCATGGGTAACCTCGCCACAGCAGCGAATCCCGCTGCCCGGGCACTCTGGTGGGCAAGGTCCGCTGGGAATTGTATATAGCGGTCCGCGATGTTGTACAGGGTGTCAGTCACTGCACGGATGCACCTGTGCACCGATGGCTGGGAGATGCTGGACAGGTCCCCACTCGGCGACCGGAACGACCCTGTCGCATAGAAGTTAAGGGCCACTTGTCAGCTTGACGGCCACCAGGAGAGCATGTCCTCCTCCAGTGCCACGCGGTGCCAGGTGTGCCATCAGGTGGCAGATATGTGCGACCATTTCACGGCTCATTCCGAGTCTCCTCCTGCATGCCCTGCATGCGGCGCTCATTGGGCTGCTCCGACACATCGGTATCGTCATCCTGTGCATCCCCCTCGTTGTTCTGTTCGTCGTCCGCCTCGGCCTCCTCCTGCGCCCGTCGGGCAGGCGGCCCTGCAGCTTCAGCGCGTCCCACCTGGTCTGCAACCCATCCCTTGGCTGCAGCCGCTCTGAGCCGCCTGCGCCGACGCTGCCACGTGGTCACACATGCAGGGCAGCGGCTCCCACCACGGCGGCCAACATCGCTGGCTGGTGACCAAACATTATGATCTGCAGGGATGATCTGCAGGGGGTGGGGGGTATACAAGTTTAGGGATGGTGCATGGTCCGCTCTACAGCCATGTGCCATGGGCTACATGTCTGCCCCGGTTTGCTGATTGCGCCACAGCCACGCATGCACCTACACCCCTGCCCACACCCTCCGTCCTCCGCCTAGTACTGTCCGTCCCTCCTGATAGCGCCATCGTTGGATGGCTTTCCCCTCACTGGGGCTGCCATGGGTGCGGATCTGCCCCTTTCTACCAATGGATGCCAGCTGCTGGGAGATCTGCCCCGGGGATGCCACACCCATGGGAAAGGCCCGGGGCCGTGTTGGCAGACAGTGCCCGGGGCCGGTGCCCATCAGCCTGGCCACCGAACATCACCTCTTCAGCTCTTATCGAATCCTCCCACCCACCCGGTGCGTTGTCACGCTGGCGCGATTTACCTCTGAAGTGGGAACTGGGCGCCATGACCTCTGAGAGGGGGGAAGGAGGCGAGCACCACTGTCTCAACTGAGCATCAGGGAGCCCAGGGGGACAGTGGCAGCTGACAATGGGGGGTGGGGGGGAGAAAACCAGTCAGGGTTGGTGGGGGGGGGGGGTTTTGAGAGAAAGGGGGAGGGCAGCTGTTCAGGACATCTGTACTCGAGGAGCAGGATGGGTTTCGTGTTTGGTGTTGGTCCGGGAGTCTGCTTTCAGTACTGTGAAGGTCTGCTGTCTGTTTTGTGCGAGTTTCATTTCAGTGTCCTGTAAATACGCAGTCTATGGCATGGGAGTCTGGGGAAGGGGGCCGCTATGGGGCTCATGGGGTGGGGTATGGTGAGGGTCATGGAGTAAGACCTAATGGGCTGGCTGGAGAAAGGAAAGGCAACATGGTGCCCTAACAGGTTGTGGGGGTGAGGTGAGGTGGTTGGGGTGGGATGGAGTAGCTGTCCAGGAGGATTGTGTGTTGAGGCGTAATGGAAATGAGATCTCTAAATTATGCAGCCCGAGTACGAAGGATGTCTATTGTCTCTCCCTGCACAGACTCCAGCAGCAACATGTGGCAGCTCCGAGGGGAGATCCTGCAGAACAAGACCAGCGGGCCACAGGGCAGGTTCAGGGGCCAGAGACCACACCAGCCATTCAGGCTGCACAAAGGCTCCAAAGAGGACCAAGGCTCTACCAGACTAATGGGTTCATCATCGAGATATCCCACACTTCTGCCACCAAAGACTCTGCCTTATGAAGGAGACCGTGCGCCACATGTGCCATGCCTTTGCTGACTTGGTAACAGGTGAAAGATGCCCAACCCCTGTGGCCGTCAAGGTCACAGCAACCCTCCGCTTGTATACCATGGGGTCCTTCCAGGGCTCCACGGAGACCTCCAGTGGTATTTCACAGGCATCCACCATAAAGTGCATCGATGAGATGACAGATGCTCCGTATGCATGGACACTGGACTCTTTGATCAGGAACAAGCTCCAGGATGAGAGCGCGATGGAGTTTGGCGCGTAGCTGGTCTGCCACGGGTGCAGGGGGCAATAGACTGCGCCCATGTCACACTCTCCACGCCCCAGCTGGTGCTTCATGCACCTGTGTGCCCATTTCCGTTCTGACCCCTCTGGATATCTATCATGAGGGTGCTGGTGAGTCCTCGCGTGCCTGTTGGCCCGGTCAATGCAGGAGGGCGGTGATGAAATCACTGAGGAATGGTCTGTGATGCTCCTCAGCTGCTGCTCATGTCGGACTCCTGTCTTGTCTGCTGCCAGCACGCTGACACCCTGGGTCATGTCTGAGTGAGGTTCTGTGCAGGGCACTGGGGGCAAAAGGCCTAGTGTTCACTGAATTGCTGACACCTCCTCCTGGTATTCTCAGCTCTGCCTTTTATGTCTCGAACAGCTGAAAGGGTCAACGTGTCCAGGGGCGTGGCAGCTGCCTGCAGCACACCCAAGTCCTGGGATGCAGCAGACCTCCGACTCGCTGGTCCCTGGGACATTCCTGCATCCACCTGGGACGTTCCTGCCTTCACCTGATGTGCGTCAGAAGCAGTGAGATTCTCACCTGATAGCAACCCATGAGCCTGTGTGCGAAGTTTGCCCACCAAGATGTGGGTCTCGGCACTGGTGGACGGTCCGGGTGACAGCTGTGACACTTCATTGCTTTATGCTCTGTTACGACACCCTCGGCTAGTGCGTGGTCAATTCCCGCCCTGGAGTCACAAAACCAGTGAATTAGCCAATAATCCTTGTACGAATATCCTAAACCTTTGGCCCTTGGCTACCCAATAATCACAGTCACCTGGTTTGTAAATGTAAACACGATTACTGTTTATTTATACCAAGAACTATCATGAAATATGCAGTAAATACAACTGGTTAATGACCAGCTAATACCTGCTGCCCACTTTAACTATCTCACCCTCCACCCACACCCACAAGGCAGACAAATGGGGGGGGGGGGGGGGGGGGGGGGGGGGAGGGGGGAAGTCAAAAGGGTAAGTCTTTGCTTCATATGGTGGTTTGGTTAGTACACTCTCTTCACAGCGAGCTTGCAGATTAGAGTCTTTGGTCTACAGCCTGTAATCTTCTTTGTAGATTCATTCATTCAGGGACTCTATAGTTTAGGAAGTGCAGTATTCTGCAGCTTACTGGAAAGGCTCTTTATTTCACGTCAAACGTTGCTTTCAGCTCCGGGTTTGTCTTCAGGCCTCTGCAGTCTGCAGGACAGCACTTGAGGAGCTTGCTGTAGAGAGAGAGAGTCAGCCTTCACAAGGGTCATGAGAGAATTAGCTGGATCTTTATGGAGAGAGTCCGTTTGATCTCTTCACCTGGCTTCCGGAATCAAAACTGAAATCGAATTCAACCCTTGAAGCACTGAAAAATATTAGCAGGCAGAATGCAGGCTTTTGGGCCAATTCATTGACCACCAGTAAATCAATCAAACTGAGTCATCAGTCTGCAATCGACAGTTTAAGCCAGCATTGCTTTCCTGGATTCTTCTGTTTGAATTAAAGGTACAGGCTGCTTTGTCTTAAAGTCACCGGTCCATTAATCATCCATGAATCAAAGATGTAACAGGAAATAAGGTAGCAAACAGGAAGGACCCTTCCACCTCTGACATCTCCCGAGATCATCTCGAGGGTGGGTGGTGGACGCTGCTAGTGGAAGGGCCAGGCTGATCGGGTGATGTTCCTGCAAGGAAGGCGACATGGCCAGGTCAATGGGCTGGGATGCACAAACTCACTTGAGATGGGTCATCTGGGTGAACATGTGGTGACTCCGACATCTCCCCTCTCAGGCCCAGCTCACGCTCAGCACAGGCCCATTCCTGCTCGTGCCCCCCCCCCCACACTCCCTCTACAAGCACCAGGGCTCCCTCTTCAAACGCAGTCAGGATCTTCAACGCGGGCATCCCACCACCCGTCTTCTCTCCCTTGCGTCGGTTGTGGGCAGGAATTAGGATGATGTTAGCTGGCCGCCTGGTGGGTCAGATGTTGTTGACCTGAGATCTATGGGAATGGCGCGTAAGCAGGGACAGACTCTGCAGAGGGAGCTGGGGGCTCGAGGAAGCTTGTGGGTGTTCGGGAGCTGGAGCCCTGTGAAGTGGCAGCATGAGGAGACGGAGCACTTGATGCGCGATCAATTACACTCCAGACGAAGTGATTTCATAACTGAAGGCTTTAATCTACTAGAACTTGTTCAGCAGCTTCGGTACAGAAAGTGAAGGCTGCTGGGACGGCACCGTTTCTTATACTCCGCCTGTCAGGGCGGAGCTACGTAACAACAGCCAATGGTAAACTCCTGGGTTTAACCAATGGTCATCAGCCTCTTGGGTACCGCAATACCTGGTACTACCACAGCACTTACCCCTGGTAGAATGCAATAGTTCATTCGTCTTCTTGCGGTCTTGGCAGACCCATCCTCTTGTGCAAGCTGCTGGCACTGACTAGAGCTGCGACTCACTGGTGGGGGTTGGTGATCTTGGTGGCTCTCCTGCCACCTTGCTTGCCTGTCTCATCACCAAGGTATCCAGCATGTGGGTGAGGATCCTCTCCGTGAACCGTGGAGCAAGCTTCCTTGCTGCCAACCTCCTGGCTTGAATGAGCGGAAGTGCTGGAAAGCCATTTAAATGCAGCGCCTCTACGATTAAGGTGCTCAGATGACCCTCTTTCCCCCCCCCCCCCCCCCCCCCCCCCAAACCATCGAGGCGGGTGAATCAGATGCTTTGCGCCTCAGGTACAGCATTTTTCACACTGGGAGAAAGGGCATAGAAATTGTGCCCCAGGAAACGACAATAATTGCACTGTTTTGTGCGCTGAGAGTGAAACTTTGCCATTTTATGTGGAAAGTCCGCCCATAGAGTCCAGGGGTTTAATTGATCGGTGCTTGACTATGTTCGTCTAGTAATGGATCTAAGAGTTTGATGGATTAAGCCTGGGTGGTGACTCCAAGCTTGAGTTAGCAAGTGTGCAGACAGACATTTTGCGCTTGTAAATAAGCGCCGCAAATAAAACGTGCACATTTAGAAACCAATTTTACATTGCTCTGAGCCAAACTGAGAATATAAAATATTGTAGAAATTGGAAATACACAACATTCCCATTTATTTGAAAGTGGGGACATGCCCGGATGTGCGCTCTGAAGGTTTCACCCAGCGAAGCCAAGGATTTATACCGCCTACATCAGCTTCAATTCTATAGGTCATGTGGAAGCTAAAAGAATGACAAGATACCCAAGACAATTTTCTGGGACTGAAATGTGCCACCCTGTTGAAGGAGATAAGGGGCACCATTCTCCCACGCCGCGCCGTACCGGAGAATCCATGTTTGCGCCATTTTTCCGTGCGACCCCGGTCCGACGCCGTCCTACCATTCTCCCAACCGGCGGGAACGGTTGATTCGTGGTCTGCGCGCATCGGAGGAACCGCAGAGAGGGCAATCGAGGCATTTCACACAGGCCCCTGCTATTCTCCGGCCCGGATGGGTCGAAGTCCCGACGGCGTGACCCTAGGTCACGTCGTCGCCGTTCACCCCTGCAAACTAAAATCGTCAGGCAGTCTTGCTGGCTGACGAAGCGGAAGAGGGAGGTAAGTAGGCGGGCCCATCCCGGCAAACCAGGAAGCAGCATCCGCATTCAGTGATGTGGGGGGGGGGGGTGGAGATGGAGGGAGTGGGGGGGAATGGCAGTCTGGGGTGTGCGACGAGCAGGCCAACGAGGATGGGTTGTGTGAGGGAGTGCACGGAAGGGGGAAATGGGGTTGGGGACAGTGGCGATGTTGTGGTCCTGGGAAGGGGAACGGAGGACAGAGCGGGGCAAATGGGGGGGGGGCCAACTAACGGGTGGCCGCGGGATGGAGAACCCCCGATCGAGTGCGGCGGCAGGAGGGTGGCGAAGACATCGTACCAAACTGGCGCCATGGTGAAGGTGTCTGTCTGCTGGCCGAGCGATGTGGAGGCACGGGTTGAGCGGTGTGGGAAATGGATACCGTGGCGGGTGGGACGGTGCGTGTCTGATTGAACAGTGTGCAGGCTGCCTGGGCACCCGTTCAACCAAATGGCCCTGGCTGCCACTTGTCAAAGCGCCCGAACAACAACTGTCCTTGCCTCGCCCTCCCATACCACCCCCCCCTTCAAGTGCATGATGTTTTCGCAGCAGCCATCTATGTTCGCCGCCGTGGCGGCAGCGGCAGCCACGCAGATGGCAAACCGTCGCGTGCGAGGAGGGAGGCTCATGGAGGGTGCGGTAGAGGGAGCTGCTGTTACAGGCCACCATGCCCGACCAGTCCACGAGGAGGCGGAGGGTGCGGACCACCCCCACGTTGCCAGCCGGGAACAGGGCGACGACACAGATCCTGAAGCATCACCTGGGGACGAGGACGATCAGGTGGTCGTGCCAAGGCAGCAGAGGCGTGCCATGCGTGGCCAAGTGTACCGGGACCGCATCTTGTACGAGGACACGATGGAGCTGGCATCCAGGAGCAGACTCCGGATGAGCCCTGGACGGTTGTACATATATGCAACCTGCTGGCACACCTCGAGCCACGTGGAACAGGGGGAGGACATGCCCTCCCAGTGAGGGTGAAGCTAACTGTGGCCCAGAATTTTTTTTGCGACCGGCTCCTTCCAGTCACCGAGCGGGTACCTAGAATAGAATCATAGAAGTTTACAGCATGGAAACAGGCCCTTCGGCCCAACCAGTCCATGCCGCCCAGTTTTTACCATTAAGCTAGTCCCAGTTGCCTGCACTTGGCCCATAACCCTCTATACCCATCTTACCCATATAACAATCTAAATGCTTTTTAAAAGACACAATTGTACCTGCCTCTACTACTACCTCTGGCAGCACATTCCAGACACTCACTACCCTCTGAGTGAAGAAATTGCCCCTCTGGGCCCTTCTGAATCTCTCCCCTCTCACCTTAAACCTATGCCCTCTAGTTTTAGACTCCCCTACCTTTGGGAAAAGATGTTGACTATCTACCTTATCTATGCCCCTCATTATTTTATAGACCTCTATAAGATCACCCCTAAGCCTCCTACGCTCCAGGGAAAAAAGTCCCAGTCTATCCAGCCTCTCCTTATAACTCAAACCATCAAGTCCCGGTAACATCCTAGTAAATCTTTTCTGCACTCTTTCTAGTTTAATAATATCCTTTCTATAATAGGGTGACCAGAACTGCACACAGTATTCCAAGTGTGGCCGTACCAATGTCTTGTACAACTTCAACAAGACGTCCCAACTCCTGTATTCAATGTTCTGACCAATGAAACCAAGCATGCCGAATGCCTTCTTCACCACCCTGTCCACCTGCGACTCCACCTTCAAGGAGCTATGAACCTGTACTCCTAGATCTCTTTGTTCTATAACTCTCCCCAACGCCATACCATTAACTGAGTAGGTCCTGGCATGATTTGATCTGCCAAAATGCATCACCTCACATTTATCTAAATTAAACTCCATCTGCCATTCGAGATCAGTCAGGCCTCAGTGCACCAGTGCATCCGGGCAGTAACCGATGGTGTATATGCAGTCGCGGGATGGTTCATCGACTTCCCGGAGGACTGCGCTCACCAGGCTGCCAGGGCATCGCAATTCGTCAAGATGGCCGGCATTCCGACGGTACAGGGCGTTGTTGATGGTGTTCATGTCAACCTGCGTGCACCACCGCGGGACAGGGACGTCTTCATGAACAGGAAGGGGGCATACACAATCAACGTACAGGTGGTGTGCGACCAGGATTATGCACTTTTGCGCCCAGTATCCGGGAAGCGTACAGACGCCTTTATTTTGGCACAGTCGTTCATGCCCGCAATTTGAGGGTCACCCACCCCGGATGAGGGGCTGGTTGTTGGGCGACGGGGTATCCATTGAGGCCGTGGCTAATGACGCCCATACGGAGGCCACAAACCAACGTGGAGCGCCGGTACAATGAGGCGCACGCAGCAGCCAGGGAAGTCGTGGAGAGGTGCTTCGGTCTCCTCAATGAGGTTCAGGTGCCTGGACCGATCAGGGGGCGTCCTGCAATACGACCCTGACATGGTCGGATGGATCGTCGTTGCAAGCTGCGTTCTGCACAACATCGCCCAACAGAGGGGCGGTGTCATGGAGGGGGAGGACGCACGTGAGGCCGAAGAGGCTGATCATGAAGAGGAGGGGGGGGGGGCACGTAGACACCATTGGGGCATGGGATATGGTGGAGAGGCCACGACGGAACCGATTGGGGCAGCGGGCACGCGATGCGCTGATCAGCGCACGGTTTGTTCACTAGGGGGAGGGCATCGTTCTTCAGGGCACTGGGACCATTGACCGCGTGCATAGTCACCACGCAGCACCCCCCTCGCATGTCCCGCACCAATGCCCAACCCTACCAGACACGGCACCACCATCACGCGCACTGCATCTGCGGCACCTTGTCACTGTCGGTAGACTGCTACCTCCATAAGCGGGTGTGAACGCTGCCCTGCTGGATGATGACAACCCGCTCTGCGATGAGCTGTAAGCCACAAATCGCTACTGACCGTCTCACTCACGGCCATTTCTGAACACCGCCACCTCGGTGTCCTCGCTATTCATCAGGGACACTCCATCACATGTCCATGTGGGGCCACGGGCGTTGTCGCACGGAGGACACCGCCACCCCCGCCCCACCCCAGAAAAAGGGCAGATTCATGTGTCATGATATCCAGATCAGCATATCGTGGTGCAATCACACACACACTGATGGACAGGCAGTTGGACCAACCAGCACACAACATCGCAGCCAATCACCAGTGAGAGCACACGCACTATAAAACAGGGAACACCACAGTTCCCGCTCATTCTACCAGGAGATGGCTCAGGGCACAGAGCTCACAGCGCGCCACTCAGACATAGACCATGTGCTGAGTGCCTCACTAAGATAGTGATAGGGCTGGGTCCACAGGTTAGCTGGTGAAGCATGTACCCAAGCCAATAGTTAGTTGTTACCATTGTTTAGACAATAAAACAGAGTTGTACCATCTACAGCTATGTTGGATCATTTGTGCATCAGAACACCCAACACGACATGATACCAGTAGTGGACGCAAACCAGCGACTGAGACCTACCTGCACCCTTTCAGAAATCCGCCATCCTGCTCCTTGGAAAACATCAGCCCGCCGCAGCCGCTCCGAATCGCTGGTAATCCCGGCGTAAACTGGAAGCTGTTTAAACAGCGCTTCCAGCTCTTCCTCGAGGCCACAGGCAGGGAGAATGCATCGGACACCAGGAAGATCGCCCTCCTCCTCTCCACGGCGGGGCAATGCGCCATCCACATCTATAACTCCCTGGCATTCGCGGAAGGCGGGGACAAAACAAAATATACGACGGTGCTTCTGAAGTTCAATGAACACTTCAGCGTGGAAGTTAATGAGAGCTTCGAGAGGTACCTGTTCCAGCAGTGCCTGCAGGGTAAGGATGAGCCTTTCCAATCTTACTTAACACGCCTCCGAATCTTCGCGCAGTCCTGCGGCTATGGGGCCACCTCCGACTCCATGATACGGGATCAGATAGTTTTTGGGGTCATCTCGGACACCCTACGCCAGCAGCTCCTTAAAATAAAGCACCTCGCCCTAGCGACTGCCATCGAGACCTGCGTCCTCCATGAGAACGCGACCAGCCGGTACTCCCAATGCCAGGCAGCCGAAATGGCACAGCTCGGGTCTTACGAGACGGAGCGGGTCCAGTCGATCGACTGCGTCCCGGCCCGTGGCCCGGATGAGGGCCGCCATTTTGTGCGCTTTGAGGCCTCCCGCGCTTGTACCCGCCAAAAGAGGGGACATTGACGCAGAGGTACGTGATGCGCAGGCGTGCCCTACGCAGGACCGCACCGCGCATGCTAGATGGCGCAGCGAACGCCATGACGTCACGACGTATGCCAACTGTGGCTCCGCCCACTTAAAGTGGCAATGTCCGGCCAAAGCGTGACAATGCCTATGATGTGGCAGGATGGGCCACGATGCTGCCTGCTGTCGAGCAGCTCAACCTGCCAACTCCCAACAATTCCACCAGCCTCGCAGGGACGTGCGGGTTATTCAGCCCCCCTACACTGAGTCATATGCAGACCAGCGATACCGAAGACGGGGAGCCCTTCCGCGTTGCGGTAATCCACAAGAACCGGATGTCCCCAAGTCGGAACCACCAGCCGCTGCCAGTGCACAGCATTGATCCGGGCGGATGAGTGGTCAACCGATCCCAGATCACATTTCGCCTGGACACTGGTGCCTCAGCCAATCTCCTCGGATGGTCAGCCTTCCAGACCTTGAAGGTTAAACCACCGATTCTGCCATCCCACTGTCAGCTGGTTGACTACAACGGAAACATCATCCCGGCCACGGGGTCCTGCCAGTTCGAAGTTACACACAAAGCCACATTATCATTTGAAATCGCAGGATCCTCGAAAGACTCTCTGTTCGGCGCACAGGCGTGCAAGATCCTCCACCTCGTTCGGCGGGTACACACTCTGTCTCCAGAAGGCACGTCCGATTTCCCAGATGCAGACTTTAGGGCACAGCTCCACTCACACTCCTCACGCACAACCAGGAGGTTTTCGAGGGCATGGGCACACTGCCCTACACGTACAAAATACGGCTTAAGCTGGACGCCACCCCGGTCATTCACGCACCTCGTAGGGTCCCAGCACCACTCCAGGACCACCTCAAGCAGCAGCTGCAGGACCAAGGAGTGCTTTCCCGGGTCACGGAGCCAACGCCATGGGTCAGCTCCATGGTGTGTGTCAAGAAGCCCTCCGGCGAGCTCCGGATCTGTATCGACCCGAAAGATTTGAATCACAACATTGAGGGAACACTACCCCATACCCAAACGAGAAGAAATCACGAGCAAGATGGCTCAGGCAAAAATATTCACCAAGCTTGATGCCTCAAAGGGCTTCTGGCAGATTCAATTGGATCAGTCCAGCAGGAAGCTGTGCACTTTCAACACTCCATTTGGCAGATACTGCTACAATAGGATGCCATTCGGCATCATTTTGGCCTCCGAAGTGTTCCATCGCATCATGGAACAGATGATGGAGGGCATCGAAGGGGTACGCGTCTACATAGATGACATTACCATCTGGTCCACCACACCGCAGGACCACATCAGTCGTCTCCAGCGTGCCTTTTCACGGATACGGGATCAGGGCCTGCGCCTTAACCGAGCCAAGTGCTCTTTTGGCCAGTCTGAGTTCAGGTTTTTGGGGGACCACATCTCCCGGTCGGGTGTTTGGCCGGATGCCGACAAAGTGGCAGCCACCGCAGCCATGCAGCAGCCGTCAGACAAGAAGGCAGTGCTGCACTTTCTTGGGATGGTCAACTTCCTGGGGAAGTTAATTCCTAACCTTGCTTCGCACACGAATGCTCTTCGCCACCTGGTCAAAAAGACAATGGAATTCCAGTGGCTGCCCGCACACCAGAGTGAATGGGAGGAGCTCAAGGTCAAGCTCACCACCGCCCCGGTTCTGGCGTTTTTCGATACCATGCGGGAGACAAAGATCTCAACTGACGCCAGCCAGTCTGGCATTGGGACGGTACTCCTGCAACGGGACGACACCGCATCATGGGCCCCGGTCGTCTATGCGTCGCGGGCCATGACCCCCACAGAACAGCGCTATGCGCAGATTGCGAAGGAGTGCTTAAGCCTGTTGACTGGCATTGACAAGTTTCACGACTATGTATATGGTCTTCCGCAGTTCACTATGGAGACCGACCATCGCCCCCTGGTCGGCATCATTCAGAAGGACCTCAATGACATGACCCCTCGCCTCCAGCGCATTCTGCTCAAGCTCCGGAGATACGACTTACAACTTGTCTACACCCCGGGAAAGGATCTCATCATCGCAGATGCTCTGTCCAGGGCGGTCAACACACCATCCGACTCGGAGGGGTTCGTTTGTTCGATTCTCCTTTGCATTATTTGCCAAAGCAATTTCATGTCCCCTTTTTTGATTTCCCTCTTAACTCTACTTCGACAATCTCTATACTCTTTAAGGGATCCACTTGATCCCAGTTGTTTATGTACGTCATATGCCTCCTTCTTCTTTTTGACCAGAGTCTCAATATCTCGAGTCATCCAGGGTTCCCTACTTCTACCAGCCTTGCCCTTCACTCTAAAGGGAATGTGCTTACCCTGAACCCTGGTTAACACATTTTTAAAAGCCTCCCATTTACCAGCCGTCCCTTTGCCTGCCAAAAGTCTCCCCCAATCTACCTCTGAAAGTTCCTTTCTGTAACCATCAAAATTGGCCTTGCCCCAATTAAGAATTTTAACTCTTGGGCCAGACCTATCATTCTCCATAGCTATCTTAAAACTAATGGAGTTATGGTCACTTGTCCCAAAGTGATCCCTCACTAACTGTAGAGGGTGCCATCTCCGCTACTCCACTACTGGGCCGATATCTGGGGTTTGAATATCTGTGTGTGTGTCTCTCTCCAGCTGGCACTGAAACTTCAGAGGCCAGGGGATGTCGCGCTGGGACACTTCCACTGGAGAGAGCACTGATTCAAGCCTGCCGTTTATTCCTAACCGACAGCCTGAGACTTATATCACACAGATCTCCAGACCCCTACCAATACCCAGGTGATTCTCTCTCTTGCCGGTGGTGCAACACTCACCCGGTTCCTACTCCACTAGAGTAGCTTTCCCAAGAGAGAGAATAGGACACTGCTGTTTATTCCCTAACCAGCAGTCTGTCCTGAGTGAATCGCTCAAGATGACCCTCGATTCCTGAACCCGGAATTAAGGTGAGGAGTATTTTAACAATGACTTGGTCAGAGATCGCTGGTGAAGGATTGAAGAATTTAAACGACTCCAATTATCATCAAATCAAGGTTTATTGTAAAACCCAGGTCAAAATCATCAACAGAAGAAACACAATACAATCTTATGCTCTAATATACACTATGTCTATTCAAAAGTAATATAGCGGACACAACGAAAATTCTTATGCTTACACAGGTTTTAGCAATATCACAAGGCACAAAAACAAGTTCCCTTCCCCAAAGCCTCAACCACTATTAAAGTCAAGGGATTTTCGTAAGCTGCTGCGGAGTACTTACGGTCACAGGCTGCAGAGGTCAAGTCAGGGGTGCAGAGGTCGAGCCACGAACGAAGAGACCCCCAATCGAAAACACAGCCCCTTTTATATTGTTTTACCTGGCTTTGTCCTGTGGTCGGCCAGCCCCTTTTGCATTGAAAAAGGTAAGGTTTAAAGTTCCCGCTGGTCCTGCCCCCTTTGAGCCGGTCAGACCTGTCGAGATGGGAGTACCTCCCCTAGGTCCGCCTCCAGTCTGTTTTTTTGAGATAACGAGGTTGAGCTCCCTTGAAGATTTTCAAAGACTTCCATCTGCTCCGGAGATGCTGCTATGTTGATGGGGTGTTGATTGGATTCTGCTCTGGTGGAGGCCAGGTCATTTACATTTGCATGGGGCTATGACCATCCCATTGTCCTGCTTGCATGCAAGCCTCCTGTGTATTCCCGTGCCCCTTTGTCTGTGTCTTGATGTTATCTTGTTGTCTGGCTCCTTCTTCCTTGTAGCTCCTAGGGGGGGTGTTTGTGAATATTCTCTCTCTATGTCCCTACTCAGCTCAGCGGGCCAAGCCTGCTGGGAAAACTGGTTCTGTTCCCTTGGCTGGAAAGTCAGTTTACAGTCTCTGAGTTTCTCCAAAAGGGCCGAATTGCCCGAAAACCTTACAGATGCCCCTTCGATACGTCCCTACATGCTTGGACCGTATCGACACAGGTGAAGGGCAATTATTTCCTTTTGTGTGGACCGTAGTCCCCCCCTCAACAACATGCGAAACTACAAGTCCCAAGACAGTTCCCTTAATCTAGGCTACCCCTGATTTCAATAAAAGGGAAAGACAAGACCATACTTAATTCAAGCAGACAGTAACATATACACATTTCACCGGAACCCCAAACGTAAGGGTCCCTGTACATATATCACACTCAAGTACACATTTCACCGGAACCCCAAACGTAAGGGTCCCTGTACATATATCACAGTCAAGTAACTGGGACCTGCGAATCCATACAACTATTTACAATTGCATCTGTTTTATTTCACCAAGGATCCTCCTTTCTTGGCTGCACTTCGCTTCTTCCCGTTGAGGGCTCTTCATTTACTCTCCATCGTCGATACCTGCAGCTGAGAGGTTTAGTCCAACTGAGGCGACAGCACAATGTACCCCCTGTACAACATTTCCTTTGTGGGGCAAACACTAAACCATTCTCAGGCCCCCCCCTGGTGGTGATCGGACAGTTGTGAGGGTCGATCGGTTGGGCTGTGGGCAGGGGTCGCTTTACCTGAACCAGCAGTTCGGTAGCTTCTACAGTCATCCCTTCCCTGGGCGTTACACATCCCTCCCCACTGCGGTCAATTTATCCCGTTCCCTGGGTTCTGCCACCACCTTACAAAAGTGATTAATGCCCCTTGTGGACATGCCTTGGTAGATCCCCATGAACACAAATAAATGCCCTGGTCAGAAGCCCACCCCTTATCCCCGCAAACGGTGATCCTACCCGGTGACCCCGTGATGGTCCGGTAGGTGTTGTCCAGTCCGTTCCCAGTCCGAGGACCGATCCCTCATGTCCAGCCTCAGCTTCCTGGGCCACCACCGTCTCCCCAAAGGAAGGTCCCCCTCACAGGTTGAACACACCCGCCTGCCCTCAGTCACCCTAACCCGGTCAGTCGAAGGACTCTTCTGTCTCGCCTCTGCGGAGTTCTCCCGGTCCCACCATCGCCGAGATCAGCAAACTCCACATCGTCGGGTGCCCCATCTGTAAAAACAAAACACATTCTTGCCTCTACAGCCCTACCTACCTTGAAGTGCATGGGTGCTATCCGGTGGCGGCAGCAGCTCCTGCTTTGAAGTTGCCGCAGCCTGTCTGGGGTTCTGTGTTTACAGCCCGGCTCCCCAGGGTCCTAGTGCCTGCCGCGATCCGGTGGCAGCAGCAGCTCCTGCTTTGAAGTTGCCGCAGCCTGTCTGGGGTTCTGTGTTTTACAGCCCGGCTGCACCAGGGTCCTAGTGCCTGGTGCTTCGTCATTTTACCCTTGCACCAGGCGCTTCTGTGTTCCCACGATCCTAAATACTTCACACACAACTACACACTAATTAGAACTAACAGGGGGGGGAATGCTATATACAATGCCACCCGTCTCCGGGTGGCCAAATTAAAACTGTGCCCCGCTAAACTGGGGCAGTTCACCTGTTTGGTCCAACGGCTCGGGCCAGACCGTCCCCTCCCGGGGGTTCGGGCTGCCCCTTGCCTCTCCTTTCCCAACAGGGTTCGGTGATCCCTCATCGCTCCCTTCCCCTCTGGCCCCCTTACTGCGGGACCGGGTGACAGGGAGGTGTGATGGGGACCATCTTACCGGGGGCTTGGAGACCCGATTGCTCCTTCGTCCCCTGACTGGTTCCCAAACCCAAGGTGATACCTCCACTTCCTCCGCCTCCTTGGCCTCTATACTAAGGCAGGCTACCTGACCCACAGGGAAGGGCTTGGGGATTGTTACTGTCCCTGGGCTGGGTGCTTGCAGCACTGTCGGTTTCTTTGGGACTGCCCCTTCGGGACAGCACCTTGTCACCGGTTGTGTGACCGTGGAGTCAGGGACCTCCCCCACCGTCGTTAATTCTACGGGGGGTTTCTCCACTACCACCCCCAGTCTTCCCCCCACCTTGCTCTTTCTTGTCCTTATGGGGTGGAACAATTTAAATTGGCTGATGTGGCGTTCGCATGGGTCCCACCTTAAGGGATTTAAACTGCAAATAGCCCCTGAGGCAGCCTCCAGAATGGGACCCTGCACCTGGACCGGACCAGGGTCTGGGGCTAGAACTACCCCTGCACTCCCTTTTTCCTGAGGCTGCTCCCTGGGTAGTCATACGGGTTCTTGTGGTGTGGGTGCGGGCAGGCCCTGGCCCGTTGCCATTGCCACCTGTCCTGAGCCTTGCAAAAGGGCTAAAATTTTACTTATTTCGATGGTTCCCGGGGCAGCTGCTCCTACCGCCGGGGTCTGACTCTCTACTGCGGGAGCCCTCTCCTGCTTGCTAGGGTTTCTACATTCCCTCTTGAAATGCCCGGCCTTCCCACACCCGTAGCATACCGGTTTCTCGTTGGAGGTCCGGGTGCCCACATGCTTCCACTCTCTCTTAGGGGCTGCTGGCGCGATTTCATGCACCCTACCCTTAAGGGGCTTGTCCTCACCCCTCTCCCCATTACGATATGCGAGGGTAAGTTTCCTAAGGACCTCTGCCTCATTAAGGTCCGGACTCTGCGGGTCGAACCAGTGTTCGGCCTTTGCCCTAACGTGAGGGAGACAGTTAGCTACGAGGGTCTTCAGCCAGTGGGCTGTTCTCTCATCTAAATTCTGCCTATCTGCGGGAGCCCCACACGCCTCCACATAGACAGTCCACAGTCTGTCTGCGAACATGGTGGGAGATTCCCCTGGTTGCTGCTTGGTTTCCCCCACCCTCATGAAAGGGCTCCCCAGATTCAAGCCCATTGCCTCCAGAACAGCAGTCTGTGCTGCCGCCCAGGTGTCAGGTCTTCCCCCATTCCCAGAGGTCACTGTCCTGCATAGCTGGGCATCTAGGGTTATCAGGAGCATCTTTATTTGCTCCCCTTCGTCGCAGTCATTGATGTTGGCTGCCTGTTCCACCTCCATAAAATGCAGCGACGGATCCCCCTTTAGAGTTAGTCTGGGAACGTGGGCCACCATCCCCCTGAGCGCGGATGCCCCATGAGGAACGATAATGTCGCCCTCAACCGGTCCCCTATTTGCCATCCCCGCCGGGGGACCATACCTCCTTTGCCTGACAGGGCACATCTGCCCCACCTGGGGTTCCTGCTCCTCCTCCCCACTGTCCAGCTCTCCTGCCTCGTTGGGTAGCCCCCCTGTCCCCGGGCTAACTACCCATATAGGAGACGCCGCTATCTGGGGATACACCACTGACCCCCCTTGGACCTGCCCCTGACCGGGCGGTCCAAACCCTACCTGCTGGCCCGGCCCCATCACCGGCATCCCAGGCAGCGGTCTGTCCCCATCCCATGGGGACCCACATACGAAACCAGGCGGACACGCCGCCAGCTGGGGGTACCCTGCCGACCCCCCTTGGACTTGCCCCTGAACGTGCAGTCCGATCCCCCCCTGCCGGCCCGGACACAATCCCGGTGCCTCAGGAGGCGGTCTATTCCCCTTGGCCTTTGGGGAATCATCCGCTGCGAGGAGCACCTTGCCCCTAGGGAACCCCCCTGGACCTACCAGGTGTATCTGTCCCCTGAACCTGGACAAGGCCTCCTCCAACTCCGTTATTCGTGCCTGGCACGGCCCATGGGCACAGTCCCCTACTTCCTCGCGAGCCACTCGGTATGCTGCCTGGATGTCCCGGGACTTCCCCTCCAGCTTCCTACACTGCTCTGTACTCCGAGCATAGAGTCCCTGGAGCCTCCGTTCCTTTTCTTTACCCTCCACTATCTGGCAGTGGAGATAGTCCTTCTCACATCTGTTAGACTCGCTTTCCTGTTTCATTTCTGCCACTTCCCCCCGCAGTCGTTCCGCTGCGCTAGCCTCCTGCTCTAACTCTTCGATCCTTTGCTCTGCGTTGACCACCTGCTGAGACAGGCAAACCAGCCAAACTGCCTTCTCTAAGTGCCTTTTGTGCGCCTTGCTTTCTGTCCATGCAGCCGCTGCCATTACCGGTTGCTCCGCATTGATTAATTCTGAAACCCAAGGTTTGGTGAGGTTGACCTTTTGCCACAAATACGAGGATATTCTCTCCTCCATTTTGCTTCGTTCCCTCACCCCCTCTGCCAAGTCACATACTCCAAACCACCGGGGTCCTGCCGCGGTCGCCATTGTAGAGGGTGCCATCTCCGCTACTCCACTACTGGGCCGATATCTGGGGTTTGAATATCTGTGTGTGTGTCTCTCTCCAGCTGGCACTGAAACTTCAGAGGCCAGGGGATGTCGCGCTGGGACACTTCCACTGGAGAGAGCACTGATTCAAGCCTGCCGTTTATTCCTAACCGACAGCCTGAGACTTATATCACACAGATCTCCAGACCCCTACCAATACCCAGGTGATTCTCTCTCTTGCCGGTGGTGCAACACTCACCCGGTTCCTACTCCACTAGAGTAGCTTTCCCAAGAGAGAGAATAGGACACTGCTGTTTATTCCCTAACCAGCAGTCTGTCCTGAGTGAATCGCTCAAGATGACCCTCGATTCCTGAACCCGGAATTAAGGTGAGGAGTATTTTAACAATGACTTGGTCAGAGATCGCTGGTGAAGGATTGAAGAATTTAAACGACTCCAATTATCATCAAATCAAGGTTTATTGTAAAACCCAGGTCAAAATCATCAACAGAAGAAACACAATACAATCTTATGCTCTAATATACACTATGTCTATTCAAAAGTAATATAGCGGACACAACGAAAATTCTTATGCTTACACAGGTTTTAGCAATATCACAAGGCACAAAAACAAGTTCCCTTCCCCAAAGCCTCAACCACTATTAAAGTCAAGGGATTTTCGTAAGCTGCTGCGGAGTACTTACGGTCACAGGCTGCAGAGGTCAAGTCAGGGGTGCAGAGGTCGAGCCACGAACGAAGAGACCCCCAATCGAAAACACAGCCCCTTTTATATTGTTTTACCTGGCTTTGTCCTGTGGTCGGCCAGCCCCTTTTGCATTGAAAAAGGTAAGGTTTAAAGTTCCCGCTGGTCCTGCCCCCTTTGAGCCGGTCAGACCTGTCGAGATGGGAGTACCTCCCCTAGGTCCGCCTCCAGTCTGTTTTTTTGAGATAACGAGGTTGAGCTCCCTTGAAGATTTTCAAAGACTTCCATCTGCTCCGGAGATGCTGCTATGTTGATGGGGTGTTGATTGGATTCTGCTCTGGTGGAGGCCAGGTCATTTACATTTGCATGGGGCTATGACCATCCCATTGTCCTGCTTGCATGCAAGCCTCCTGTGTATTCCCGTGCCCCTTTGTCTGTGTCTTGATGTTATCTTGTTGTCTGGCTCCTTCTTCCTTGTAGCTCCTAGGGGGGGTGTTTGTGAATATTCTCTCTCTATGTCCCTACTCAGCTCAGCGGGCCAAGCCTGCTGGGAAAACTGGTTCTGTTCCCTTGGCTGGAAAGTCAGTTTACAGTCTCTGAGTTTCTCCAAAAGGGCCGAATTGCCCGAAAACCTTACAAACACTTCTGTCACTTGCCCTTCCTTATTTCCCAAGACGAGGTCAAGTTTTGCCCCCTCTCTAGTCAGTCCATCCACATACTGAATGAGAAATTCCTCCTGAATACACTCAACAAATTTCCCTCCATCCAAGCCCCTAATGCTATGACTGTCCCAGTCAATGTTGGGAAAGTTAAAGTCCCCGACTACCACCCTATTTTTCTTGCAGCTATCTGTAATCTCCTGACATATTTGCTCCTCAATTTCCAGCTGACTATTTGGGGGCCTGTAGTACAGTCCTATCAAGGTGATCTCTCCCTTCTTATTTTTCTGTTCCACCCATATAGACTCAGTGGGCGAACCCTCGGATATATCCCCTCTAAGTACTGCCGCGATGTTCTCCCTAATCAAAAACGCCACTCCCCCTCCTCTCACCTCCTGTTCTATCCTTTGTATAGCATCTATACCCCAGAACATTGAGCTGCCAGTCCTGCCTCTCCCTTAGCCATGTTTCAGTCATGGCTATAATATCCCAGTCCTATGTACCCATCCATGCCCTGAGTTCATCCGCTTTGCCCGTCAGGCCCCTTGCATTGAAATAAATGCAGTTTAATGTAGACTTTCCTTACTCTCTGTTCTCTGGTCATGCTTTACACACTCTCCCTTCCTGCCTTTTGTTTCCGTCCCCACTGACTTCGTACATCGGTTCCCATCCCCCTGCCACATTAGTTTAAACACTCCCCAACTGCACTAGCAAACACACCCCCACGAACATTGGTTCCGGTCCCACTCAGATGCAGACCGTCCGATTTGTACAGGTCCCACCTCCCACAGAACTGGTCCCAATGTCCCAGGAATTTGAAACCCTCCCTCTTGCACCATCTCTCAAGCCACGTATTCATCCTAGCTATCTTGTCATTCCTACTCTGACTATCACGTGGCACTGGTAGCAATCCTGAGATTACTACCTTTTGAGGTCCTACTTTTTAGTTTAACTCCTAATTCCCCAAATTCAGCTTGTAGGACCTCATCCCGTTTTTTACATATATCATTGGTGCCTATGTGCACCACGACAGCTGGCTGTTCACCCTCTCCCTCCAGAATGCCCTGCAGCCGCTCCGAGACATCCTTGATCCTTGCACCAGGGAGGCAACATACCAACCTGGATTCTCGTTCGCGTCCGCAGAAACGCCTGTCTATTCCCCTTACAATTGAATCCCCTATCACTATAGCTCTGCCACTCTTTTTCCCGCCCTTCTGTGCAGCAGAGCCAGCCACGGTGCCATGAACCTGGCTGCTGCCACCTTCCCCTGGTGAGCCACCTCCCCCAACAGTTTCCAAAACGGTAAATCTGTTTTGGAGGGAGATGACCGCAGGGGTCCCTGCACTGCCTTCCTACTCTTCCTCTGTCTGTTGGTCACCCATTCCCTATCTGCATCAGTAATTTTAATCTGCGGTGTGACCAACTCACTGAATGTGCTATCCACAACTTCCTCAGCATCGCGGATGCTCCAAATTGAGTCCATCCGCAGCTCCAGAGCCGTCAAGCGGTCCAACAGGAGCTGCAGTTGGACACACTTCTTGCAGATGAAGGAGTCAGGGAGACCAGAAGGGTCCCTGAATTGCCACATCTCACAAGAGGAGCATGACACTGGTCTGAGCTCTCCTGCCATGACTTAAACCTGAAGTTAAATTTGAACTACACTACACAGCTAAGAGAAAGTCAAAGAGAGAAAAGATTTTAAAAAATCACTTACCAGTCACAAGCCAATCACTTACCTGCTGGCTGTGATGTAATTGCTCCCGAGACTCCCTCACAGGTCTGCTTCTCTGCACCTCCTTGAGATGAGCACCAAATTCCCTTAACCAGTTAATTAATTTACTTAATCAATTGGTTTTTTTGGGGGGAAACTCAACCCCAAACACAACTCCAAAGAAAACCACAGCCCTCACTTACCTCTTACCCGAACTCAGCCTTACCCAAACTCAGATACACTCTGATTGCTTCCAGCACTCTGTTTCTAAAGGCACTTCAGCCACACCTGTTGTATCCTTCCTGATTTACAGTCAGCCAATAGGCCTGCTCCCGGAACTGAACTCCCGAAACTACCAGCTGACCTGCAAGGTAAGGACGTTTTTAAAACCGTACTTACCTCTCCCAGCACCACTTGCTCCCTGTGGCCGCTCCCGAAACTGAACTGCCGAAACTACCAGCTGACCTGCAAGGTAAGGAAGTTTTTAAACATCCCTGGGATGCCAATTGCATCAGGTCTGTGGGTGGACCTGGGATGGCCAGGAAAGTAGGAGCCGTCTGGGCAGCAGCTGGGTGCTGGGCCTGGCCTGCCCTCCGACCGTCCAGGTCCTCGGCTTCTCCTACCTCCACCTGCTGTACCGGTTTGACTGTGGTGCGCACCAGAATGTGTACCAGATGCTTCGCCACTAACTTGCCCAACCGACGTGAGTGTACCTGTGGTGTTGGGGGGTGTGGGTGACCGCAATGCTGCGGCCGCTAGGCCTTCGTCTGTCCCCAGCTGTGTCTCCTGTGTGGAGTCGTGGCCCGCTGGGTTTCGACCACGGCCGGTGCGAGGTTCCCTGCCCCCATGCCTTTAAGTCAAGGTTTCATCAATTGTGCCACTCAAAAGAATGTCCCCAGCAAGATCAGTACAAATTTGGAGTTAAATTCTGGGATCTTCCTGATCGATATTGCTCGGGATGAATTTACAGCCGTTGAAAAAGTCCTTAATATTTGAATCCCGGGTTGGGATTTAAAAATCCGATACATCTTTAATAAGATGTATTAATTCAGCTGTAGAGAGGTAACTAGGATACCAGAAAGGCCAAATGAACTCTGTGGAAATGTTAAATCACAAAGATGGTGAAGGCGGGGGAGGGAAGAAGGGAAATAAAATCAATGCACTGTAGTTTTAAAATGGAAACAAATGTTTGGGTCCTGAATGCATTTCACATGAATCTTCAAGATGAGGCAATATCTCCAAGGAACACTCCGAGAGATGAGGCTTCATCAAGTGTTCCATAAGACACCGGGCCTCGTCCCCCAGACACTCTCTTATCTGGAAGAAACTTCCTGTCAGTTGGAGTTCTTTCCCAAAGGAAAATACAAAACAAGGATTTGAAATAAAAAGCTGTCAGAGGCTTGAAGGTTCAACCAGAACAAACGCAAAAAAAAAAGTAGAGTTTAAAAAGCCGCGAAACTGTTGATGGTGGACCAGAATTCCGGACAGAAGCTTCTTTTTTGCTTTGAAACAAGTACTGCGCTGATGGGAAATGGGGATGTGATTGCATTAGGGGAGGTGCAGAAAAGCTTCACGTGAATGGTTCCACGGTTAAAGGGCAGCACGGTGGCACAGTGGTTAGTATTGCTGTGTATGGCACTGAGGACCCGGGTGTTGTGTTGGGCGCTCTGGATCCGTGGATCACATACGGGTCACCAACACTTGAAATAGTACAACACTATTTTATTGAGTCATTAACAGTTTAACATACACTCACTGTGGGTTAACACAATACTAGCTTTAACTAAAGACCTTTGCCTTGTCCTAACCAGTCTATGCGCGCAGCACATGGTGAATGTCTGTGCTGCAGGCTGAGAGCTCTGTCCTGCTAGGAAGCTGCAGCTCGAATGAACGGGAACTCTGATGCCCTCTGTCTATATAGTGAGTGTGCTCTAACTGGTGATTGGCTGCGGTGTTGTGTGTGTTGATTGGTCCCACTGTGTCCATCAGTGTGTGTGTCTGCACCATGATATACTGGTGTATATTATGAAACCGGGTTCGAATCCTGGCCCTGGGTCCACTGTCTGTGTGGAATTCGCACATTCTCCCCGTTTCTGCCTGAGTTTCACCCCCACAACCCAAAGATGTGCAGGTTGGGTAGATTGGCTACGCTAAATTGACCCTTAATTGGAAAAAAATAATTGGGTACTCTAAATGTATTTTTTTTTTTATAAAGTTACATGGGTGGATTGGAGATGCCGGGAATGTTTTCTTTGAAGAGGAGAAGCTTTAGGGAAGTTGTGATAGAGGCATTCGGAAAAAAAAACAAGGGTGCAGAGCAGCGAGGGGCGAAGGGGAACGCTGATTTAAGATGATTGGCAAAAGAAGTAAATGGCGGCATGAGGGAAAACGCTTTTGATTCAGCGATGGCAAGGTTCTGGAATGCGTTGTGTGGAGGCAGATTCAAACTCGGCCTTCAGTAATGATGTGAGACGAAAAGGAAGTGCAGGGTTATGGGTAAAAGGCCGCTAGATTGGGAATGGGTGCCCCAGGGAGCCAGCATAGTCACAATGAGGACAAATGGCAGCCTCCTTTTGCTGTAACCATTTGACGACTGTTGTTCATCTTGTGACATAATAGTTATTAACATTCACTTTTATTTGACGTCAGCTCTCTCTTTATTTGACTTACAGTTTTGAGGAAGCTGAGGTGTTTCCCAATATGGAGAGGGCTGGCTTGTCCAACCTTTACACATGGAGGCGCCACATTAAAATTTTTATTTTTCAGTGTTGGGGGAGGGGTGGTTGGTGGTGGTGATAAGGCAGCATTAAACAGTTGGGTGGGATTCTCAGTTGCCAGGCGCCGAAATCCGAAATAGGATAGGGCGGAGAATGGCTCCCAACGCCGAAATTGCGCCAGGCGGCGGTTTGATGCCAGGTCGCCATGATCCACCCCCTCCAAATCGGCGTCATCAAGATGCGCACCGCACGCAGTCGCAAACCTGTTTCAATACCATTATTGGGCCCACTCACGATGCTCCTCCTCCGATGGGCCGAGTTCCCGACTGGGCGACGTGTGGTCTCAACGGTCGTGAACCTGGCATGGCAGCTGCAGAGAGAGAGACGGGGCATGCGGATAGTGTCCAGCAGCATCATACTCTGCCGATAGCCATGCCACTGGCCAGGTGGCTTCTGCCGGAGGGGGGGGGGGGGTTTGGGGTGGACGGGTACGTGGTCCAGCACAAGCGGCGCCATCTTTTCCAGCGTAATTGGTGTGTGTGTAGGGGGTGCAGACATACGCGTGGCTGCAGCTTGTCAGCCCTGCACATGTCCAGCACGGACCCGCCGATTCTCCCACCGTTGTTTGCGCGTTCCGCGGGTGTTTCACGTGGTGTCAGTGCTAGCCCCTCACTGATAGCGGGTGTGGTGCCAATCTTTCCGGTGAAACACCACAGAGCCTCCGTTGGTGTCAGCACTTAGACTCCGGAATGTAGAATCCAACCGTTATATTTTTTAATGCTGATGTATGAAAAGAGACAACTTGTTGCTCACTGCTCCTTCTCCCGTGCTCTTTTCCCACTCGCTCGCGTACTCCATTGCCCGTTTGCTCGCGCGCGCTCTTGTTGCACACTGCTCCTTCTCCCCTGCTCTTTCCCCACTCGTTCGCGTACTCCACTGCCCATTTGCTCGCGCGTGCTCTCTTGCTCGTTTGCTCGCAGTTTCTCTGGTCGTTCGCGGCCTTGCTCGCTCGCTTGTCTCCATCTTCACATTCTCGCAGTTGTCTGCGTATGCTGCTTCTCCAATCACAGGCTGTTTCTCTCGCCTGTTCAACAATAACTCCACAGGTCCCGCTGCACATTTTAGCCTCCGGATTGCAGGTTGGACAAGCCTGGAATATGGCCGCCTCATGCTTTTGTTTGACTTCACAACAGAGCAGCCACAATTTGTTCGAGGTGACGTTTCATGGTAATAGGCAGGAGAACAAAGAACAAAGAAAAGTACAGCACAGGAACAGGCCCTTCGGACCTCCAAGCCCGTGCCGACCATGCTGCCCGACTAAACTACAATCTTCTACACTTCCTGGGTCCGTATCCCTCTATTCCCATCCTCTTCATGTATTTGTCAAGATGCCCCTTAAATGTCACTATTGTCCCTGCTTCCACCACCTCCTCCGGCAGCGAGTTCCAGGCACCCACCATCCTTTGTGTAAAAAAAACTTGCCTCGTACATCTACTCTAAACCTTGCCCCTCTCACCTTAAACCTATGCCCCCTAGTAATTGACCCCTCTACCCTGGGGAAAAGCCTCTGACTATCCACTCTGTCTATGCCCCTCATAATTTTGTAGACCTCCGTCGTTCCAGTGAGAGAAGGGAGGTAGAAAATAATCAAGTAAAGGAAGAGGTGTCTGATCTCCACTCTCCAGCAACGATGATTTGCAGAGTGACATCCTGTCCTCACTGTGCAAATGCTCCAATTATAACAAATTTAACAGCTTTGAGCTCAGTCGAAAAACATCCATCCCCAGGATTGCTTCAATGCAGTAATGGAATCATGCATATGTAACTGGTGGAGAAAAATAAAATAATGGCCCATAATTTGCTGTCAAAATGTCAAATTACATCCTTCCATCTGTGAGGAACAAAGGATGCCCTGCAGCTTCAGAATTTTGGTTAAAATCAGATGAGATCATCTCCTCTTAGCCCCACTCTGAAAATACAAAGGGATTTTCCCTGATATCGGCGGCCAATGTTGGATGGGAAAAGCAGCATTGAAGCCACTGACAGCAATACTTCTGAGGGGGGTATCAACATAGGGTCTCGCGATGTATCACTGGCAGAGTGGCCCCTGATTCATCCACCCTGCCTTCAACATAGACACTCGCTGATCCAGAGACCATTTTTTAAAATGCCGCCCCAGTGTACAGCTAGCAATCCAATTCACCCAGGTACACTCCCTCTTCCCAGAGTGCTGCAGTCACCTGAGCTCCCGGGGAGGTTTGCTCACCAGATCTACGCCTTCGGCGATGAGCTGCACTTCACTCTTGTACTGCTGTAACGCTGTCGTGGATGGATGTTTTGACATGGGGAGGAAGATTCCAGGTCCAGGGCCTGAAGATGAGATGTTAATTTATTATTATTTTCCCGGCATTGACATGGCCCATCAGAACATGGAGGGGAAATTTGCAGTGTAAAACCTTTCTTATGGGTCAGTGTTTAGAGAACCCCAAAGTGTATCATAGAGTTCACCTGATCCACAACTTTTAATAGATTGTGGTTATGGGGAGCACATGGTCCACTCAACAGGTATGGTGCAAACAGTGCTTTACAGTACTTTCAATGTTTATTCTATGACCTCAAGTTAACCTTTTTAAAACATACAGTGAATATCTTAGCAACCATTAATTCAAATACAGCCCCCAAAGAACACAACACTAAGTAATCCTTGATAACTTCCCAAACAACAACCAGAAGACACAAGAAACACCTTTTAACAGAAGCACATTAGGTTTACATTCACTACTGAGAACATTTATAATTCTGAATTCACCAAATGATCAAGAGATAGTCTTTTCATGGCAGAGAGATCAACAGTACACCTGCTCTGTCTGGCTTCAGTTCCAACACTGAAAACGAAACTATAAAACACCTTGCAACAAGCAGCTTAAAATGAAACTAAAAAGCTGACAGACAGCCCAGCTCCACCCACTCTCTGACATCACTGCAGTAGTAAATACCCATTTTTTAAAGATACTCTCACATGACACCTTGCAATGTAAAACCTAACTAAATATCTCACAGTATTTTCCGTTCCCATCACCGGGAAGTGAACAGCCCCAAAGTGAACAAAAGCGGAAGATCCTGGCCAACGTTTGCTCCACGTGCCACAGAGGAAGTTGTGCTTTGGCCCCTCATGGAATGATCACTGCTGGTGCCTTATTTGCTGGCCTGACATCTGTTTTGGAGTTTCTGGAAATGCGTGTCATCGTGGTGGTGAATTCCTGCCCTTTGCCATTTGTATCGATTGTCAACTGGAGTGTCCCCATTGTCGTGATTGACGTTGAGGGCTTTTCATCAACATCTTTGAATCGGGGCCTTGGATGTCCTGCCTGGAGTTCCTCCCCATGGGAATAGTGTACATGGGCTTTAGAGTGGTTTCACAAGTCAGCGCAATATCGAGGGCCGAAGGGCCTGTACTGTGCTGTAATGTTCTATGTTCCATGTAGCAAACCCTTAGCGATGTGGCCATCTTCCATCGTGTTCAGATGTCAATGTTGGAGAAGCTTTCTTGTAATATCTTGACAGGTGGGTGCCCGCCAAGTGGATCAATGAATAAATGGTATATTAAAGTAAGGAAGTATATACAGAAGAGTGTGATAAAAGGCTGCCATGTTCGGAGACTCCTAACCTGAACTCAGCCCCAGGGTTTGCATGCGCCGACCCTATTGGCTAATAGTCACATGACATTCCGGGAATACTTCTCCCTTAAAGGGACATGCTACCACACACCAATGCTAGATTAACGCTGGCATTGCTTGGCATGTTTGCCTCAGAAAAGACTACTTCCTTGGTGACTTTGTCTTTCCATGTGTTGCTGAGGATGTGGAATTAGACAAGGGAAGTTATTGAGCCCTCAGGCCAACGGTTTTCCAGCAGTTGATATTGTGCGTCTAGTGCAATTGAATCATCTATTGTTGCCTAGCTTACTGTGATGAGGGAGGTGAATGCACAAATCTTTTCTTGCCAGGACACCGCTTCCGCAACACAAATTTCCTGGAGTGCCTCCTCATAGCAGCACATGGCAACTTCGGCCCCAAGTTAAACTGTGGGGGATGTCGGAGGAGCATTGCACCCCCGCCCTCCCCTTCCTGGCTTGCGATATGCAGCTCATCATCACATGGACATGCCCTGCTGTCCATCAACCTGATCCCAATTATAGGTCAAATAAAACTAGAATGGGGTCGTATAGGTGGCTGGTGATTCCTTTAATCAAGCACATTCTGGAAACATCTGCGCCCGAGTGGGGGGCACCCGAGGTATATGGACTCCGGTCAAGAGGGAGAGACAGCTATTGGACAAGTCTATGTCTACGAACACTGCCCAGTGGGCAGCATGGTAGCATTGTGGATAGCACAATTGCTTCACAGCTCCAGGGTCCCAGGTTCGATTCCGGCTTGAGTCACTATCTGTGCGGAGTCTGCACATCCTCCCCGTGTGTGCGCGGGTTTCCACCGGGTGCTCTGGTTTCCTCCCACAGTCCAGAGATGTGCAGGTTAGGTGGATTGGCCATGCTAAATTGCCCTTAGTGTCCATAATTGCCCTTCGTGTTGGGTGGGGTTACTGGGTTATGGGGATAGGGTGCAGGTGTTGACCTTGGGTCGGGTGCTCTTTCCAAGAGCCGGTGCAGACTCGATGGGCCGAATGGCCTCCTTCTGCACTGTAAATTCTACGATAATCTATGATGAAAATAAACCAAACTGCTGTCAAAATAACATCCATTATTTATGCACAAACACTGCAGATTTAGATTAAAATGTATTGTCATGTGTACCGAGGTACCGTTAATAGTATTGTTCTACGTGTAGTCCAGGCAGAACTCTTACATGAAAACATGTAAATACATAAACATAGGCATTGGGTGAAGCATACGGAATATAGTGCTACACCTTTAGATAAGAGGCGTAGAAAGATCAGCTCAGTCCATAAGAGGGTCATTCAGGTGTCTGGTAACAGAAGGGAAGAAGCTGTTTTTGAACAGTGTCCTCAAACTTTTGTATCTCCTGTCTGATGGAAAAGGTTGGCATAAAGAATAACCTGGGTGAGAGTGGTCTTTCCAAGGCAGCGGGAGGGGTAGACGGAGGCAGGTTCGTGTGATGGACTGGGCTGTGTTCATGACTCTCTGTAGTTTCTTGCGGTCTTGGGCCGAGCAGTTGCCATACCAAGCTGTGATGCAGCCAGATAGGATGCGTTCTATGGTGCACCTGTAATAATTGGTGAGGGTCATTGTGGACATGCCGAATTTCCTGAGGAGGTATAGGCACAGTTGTGCTTTCTTGGTCTTGGCGTCGACGTGGGTAGACCAGGACAGATTGTTGATGTGCACACCTAGGAATTTGAAACTGTCAACTATCTACCTTGGCACCACGTGGATGACACTTCGCTTCCTGAAGTCGATGACCAGTTTGTTAGTTTTTCTGACATTAAGGGAAAGATTGTTCTCCTTGCACCACGCCACTAGGTTCTCTATCTCCCTCCTGTATTCTGACATCGTCATTATTTGAGATCTGACCCATCATCAGCAAACCTGTCGATGGAGTTGGAGCTAGATTTTGCCACACAGTCGTGTGTGTGTGTATAGGGAATACAGTAGGGGGCCTGTGTATAGGGAATACAGTAGGGGGCCAAGCGCACACCCTTGCGGGGCCCCAGTATTGAGGACCATCTTGGAGGAGGTGTCCTTGTTTATCCTCACTGACTGCGGTCTGTGGGTCAGGAAGTTGAGGATCCAGTTCCAGAGGGAGGAGCCAAGTCCTAGGTTTCTGAGTTTGGATATGAGCTTGGCTGGGATTATGGTGTTGAAGGTAGAGCTTTAGTCTATGAATAGAAGTCTGACAAAGGAGTCCTTGTTCTCAAGATGCTCCAGGGATGGGTATCAGGCCAGGGAGATGGTATCTGCTGTGTGCAGGTTGTGGTGGTAGGTGAATTGCAGTTGATAAAGGCAACTAAAAGATTGTCGTTGATGTGTCTCATGACCAACCTCAAAACACTTCATAATAATAGATGTCAAGACCATCTGTCGGAGGCCGTTGAGGCACGTTGTCTAGTTCTTCTTTGGCGCAGGTATGATGGTCTTCATGAAGCAGGTGGGAACCTAAGACTGAAGTAGGGAGAGTTTCAAGATGTCTGCGAACACACCCGCCAGTTGGTCCACGCAGGATCTGACCAGCGACTCTGTCAGGACCCATTGCTTTCCAAGAGGTCAAATGTGATGCACTCTGCTGTTAGCTATCAGATGAAGTATTAAATTGGATGATCAGCCATGATGATAATGAATGGCTTCCTCCTGCTCTCATTTCCTATGTTTCAATTAAACAAAAGGTCCTGACTTCTCAGATGGATGCAAGAAATCCTGTGAAAGTATTTCCAGTTTGAATATTTATCCCTCTAACATTGTCATCGCAGTTTGTCTGGTAATTACTAGGTTTCCATTTGTGGGATCCTGCTGTGCGGAACGCCACTGCTACATTTCCTACCTCACAACTTTGACTGCACTTCACAAGGGTGTAATTAGCTGTGAAGTCCCTTGGGGATGTCCTGCAATTGTGGAAGCTTCTATATAAATGCAAGATCTATCTTACGGTGATAACAAATGATAACTGAGCTACAATCCACTTGCCGTGCAGTTGTTGCTAAACCGCCTTTAACTGCATCTCCACTGGTGCTTTCACTCCCTTGCAATCAGCTAAGTAACTCCCTTTTAAGATGCAGTCAGCTAAGTAACTCCCTTTTAAGATGCACTCTTTAAATGACAGTGCTCGCAGCTGCGAATGGTGAACAGAACAGCTTGAAAGAATGCTAATGTCAATCATCGCTCTTTGACTTTGAAAGAAAGGAGTCTTGCTGTCACGGCTTCCACTTTGAGTGAATTATGTTGAAGATTTTCCCTGCGCAATGGCTGAAGTGCTGCAGCCGCCCAATTTTGTTTCCAGCACCTTGGCCCGATAGTGCAGCCTGGCTAAGTGCAGCCTGGCTAGTTTAGGAATGGTGCTATCTGTTGGCAATATTTGCACGCATTTTATTGCACTTTGTTCATTGAGCTAAGCACAGACATAATGGATTATTCCACTGATAATTCCACCGCAATTATTGCACCATTTAGCAATCCAGATGGATCTGATTTCTGACTGGTCCGGTAAATGGAAGGAACAAGCCTTTTAACAGCTGATGGGGAAACATTGGCCAAAAAAAAAGGACAACGGCTAACTCATCAGCAATCTGAAAGGATACTAAAGGAATCATTAGCTGTTGCTGCAGCTGTTACTATTCCTGAATGGAGATCAATCATTAACAAAACACTTGTCAATTTAGTTTCCAAATCATCTCAAAGAATAAATACATCAATAACTACATAGCCCCTCTTCCTTTCCTGAAAGTATTGATTACTTGCTGGGTTATGCTTTTTTGCCTCTTCATGCCCCACACACACAGCCCCTTAGGATCCCTACAGTGCAGAAGGAGGCAATTTGGGCCACTGAGTCTGCACCTACCCTCCAAAAGAGCACCCTGCTGTGGTATTATCATAACTATCAGCATTATAAGGGTTAATGTAGTGTTGCGAGTAGGCACTAGAGGGAGCTGCAGGTACAACTATATAAGGCAGTGATGCTAGACCTTGGGGGAGGAGTGTATGCAGGAGATAGCTAACGATGGTCATCAGAGCAGTTAGTGCGAGGTTAGATTATAGTTTATACCAGTAGTGAGATTAGCAGTAGATGAGTAGAGTTAGATGCTATTGATCAATTCTGTATTCTAAAAGGACAGTGTCGAAACCCAGTTTAGTAGTGTAAATAAAAGCTACTTTGTGGAACACTACGCCAACCAACCTGAATAAGCAACACAAAGAACACCCACTTCTCTGCCCCCCCCACACCTAACCTGCACATCTTTTGGACACTATGGGGCAATTTTGCACGGCCAGTCCACCTAACCTGCACATCTTCAGACTGTGGGAGGAATCCCAGAGGAAACCCACGCAGCACTGGCAGAACTCCGCTCAGACTCTCACCCAAGGTTGGGATCGAACTCTGGTTTGGATTGAGCTGCCGGGGCCGACAGGAATCACGCTGATTTCCGCACCCAAAATGCCTTTATTTCTTTCTACCTGGGATTGGACATTAAATTTGCTCACTCCAACTTGCACTTCATTGTCCAGTCTTTTTGCCATTAATTTCACAATCCTGCATTCTGTTGGTTACGGAGGTAGCTCATCTGTTTGCCCTATTCGCCTCGCCCACACGTTCAGCACACACCAGGAAAATCGAAACATTCCTGGAACTAAACGGCAATTGTCATTTACTTCATGTCCGCAGCATTTGTTGGATCATTTGATTTATTGGTCCAAGGGTTTATTTGCTATAATTTCCAGCTGGCTGCTTTATTTTTTAGCCATTTGCCAAAGATAAAGCCAATTTAGCAACTCGCATTATTAAACTTGGCAAGAATTACATCGAAAATGACAGCAACCACCTCTAATTATTACGTGTAAGGAAATCCAATCAGCCCATGTTTTCATTAGTGCAGAATTTAGCCCACTATGTCCACCTACCTTCTGAGAACAAATTGCCAAAGTATCTTTAAGGGTTTCTCATGCAATCCAAACCTGGCAGCATGAATCGTCCAATGGGAGTTATGATGAGATGCCATCTGTCTTTTAAATCAGGAAGAGTTTTCTCTGTTGTTCCTGAATTTTCAAAGTTCATTGGTCCAGGGCTTAATGTGTGGAATCAATACTAAAGATATTTCTCCAGTGATCGAGAACAATCTGTTCACCAATGCGTGGGTTATCAGCTGGTGAATCTATAAATAACCACATACACCTAGAGCTTTGAACAATGAAGAATAAATTTGACTGGCAGCTTGTGATTTTCCTCCGGATTACCACTGGAAATTGCGTTTTCCAGGGCTGTGTGGAGAAAGTTAAAACGCAGATTAAAAAGCTAAATTGTTACATGCGCAATGAAACCAAATACTTTCCCCAACATTTCCAGAAAAACGGACAGGACTTTAGGACGCAGGAGTTGTTGGTGACGAATATTAATCTCTTCCTGTGACAATGCATTCTCGCATGAAACATTTTCACCTTCGTAAAGGGAATCTCTTCTGGTGGGAGAAACTTATTTTCCAATTGCCTTTTCGTTCCGTGGCATCTATATGGAAATTCAATTACTGGATTTGTGATGATACTTGGGCCCTATCAGTCTAGTACAACTTTACTGTGTTCCCTCCATACCAATAACATCTTCCTCAGAAAGGGAGACCAAAATGAGAGACAGAGGCCCTGTATAATTGCAGCAAGCCATCCCTGCTCCTGTACTCGAATCCTCTGGCTACGAAGGTCAACATACCATCTGCCTATTTCACTATCTGCTGCACCTGCATGCTACTTTCAGCAGCGGTGTACAAGGACACTATTTGCACATTCCCCTCTCTCAATCTATAGCCATTCAGATTATCATCCGTCGCCTTCGTTTTGCTACCAAAATGGATAACATCAAATTTGAACACATTATACTGCATCGGTCATGCGTTTTTCTCACTCGCTCAACTTGTCTGAATCACACTGAAGCATCTCTGCATCCTCCTCACAGCTCAACCTTCCACCCAGCTTTGTGTCATTTGCAAATTTGGAGATATTACATTTGGGTCCTTCATCTAAATAATTTAATATACATTGTGGGTAGCTAGGATCCCAGCACTGATCCCTGCGGTACCCCACTAGTCACTGTCTGCCACTCAGAAAAATATCTGTTTATTCCTTTTATTTGTTGCTAGTTTGCCAACCAATTTTTTCTCCATCTCAATCATTACACCCAAACCCAAGCGCTCTAACTTTACACACAATCTCAATCAGGACCTTGTCGAAAGCTTTCTGAAAATTCAAATATACCACATCCACTGGCCTCCTCCTTAAGGGCAGCACGGTAGCATTGTGGATAGCACAATTGCTTCACAGCTCCAGGGTCCCAGGTTCGATTCCGGCTTGGGTCACTGTCTGTGCGGAGTCTGCGCGTTCCCCCCGTGTCTGCGTGGGTTTCCTCCCACAGTCCAAAGATGTGCAGGTTAGGTGGATTGGCCATGCTAAAATTGCCCTTAGTGTCCAAAATTGCCCTTCGTGTTGGGTGTGGTTACTGGGTTATGGGGATAGGGTGGAGGTGTTGACCTTGGGTAGGGTGCTCTTTCCAAGAATCGGTGCAGACTCGATGGGCCAAATGGCCGCCTCCTGCACTGTAAATTCTATGAAATTCTATTATCAACTCTCCTCATTACATCCTCCAATAATTCTGGTAGATTTGTCAAGCTTGAATTTCTTTTAATAAATCCATTTGACTGATCTTGCCACTGTTTTCCAAGTGCTCTGCTATTAAGTCTTTTATATTGGACTCTAGCATTTTGCCCACTATCATCGTTCTGGCGACTGGTCTATAATTCCCTGTTTTCTTTCTACATCCATTTTTTAAATAGTTGGGGTTACATTAGCTGCCCTCCAATATGAAGAAATTGTTCCAGAGTCTATAGAAGTTTGGAAGATGACCACAAATGCATCCACAATTTCTAGGGCCACTTCCTTCAATGCTCTAGGATTAGATTATCAGGCCCTGGCGATGTACCATCCTTCAATCCCATTAATTTCCCCCAAACCATTTCCCTACTAAATCTGATTTATATCCGTTCCTCCCTCTCACTAAACCCTGTGTCCCCCCCAAACATTTCTGGAACATTATTTGTGTCCTCCTTTGTGAAGACCGAACCAAAGTATGTATTTAGTGCCTCGTTCATTTCTTTGTTCCCCATTATAAATTGGCCTGTTTCTGACTGTAAGGGACTTATAATTGCCTTCTGCAATCTTTTTCTCTTCACATTCCTGCAGAAGCTTTTCCACTCTGTTTTTAACAACTTAATTGTAGTGTTAATGTAAGCTTACTTGTGACACTACTAAAGATTGTTCTCCACAAGCTTACACTCGTACCCTATTTTCCCTTTCTTAAACAATCTCTTTCTCCTCCTTTGCTGAATTCTAAACTGCTCCCGTTCCTTAGGTTTGCTTTTATTCTTGCCAATTTGAATGCACTTTGGGTCTAATACTATCTCTAATTTCCCATGTAAACCATGGTTTGGCCATCTTTCCCATTTTACTTTCGCGCCTGATGGGAATCAATGTTGCAATTCACCCATGCATATGTTTGCCATTGCCTAGCCACCACCTCCCTTCCCCAATCCATCATAGCCAACTTGCATCTCATATCATTGTAGCTTCCTTTATTTAGATTCAGGACCCTAGTTTCAGAATCAACTCTCCATCTTGATGATGAAGAATTCCACCATATTATGGTCACTCATCCCCAAGGGACCTCTCACAACTAGATTGCTAATCATTATTTTCTCATTACACAATACCCAGTCTAAGATGGCCTGTTTTCTAGTTGATTCCTCAATGTATTGGTCCAGAAAACCATCCTTCACACTCCCCAGAAAATCCTCATCTATGGTATTGTTATTCATTTGATTTGCTTAATCTATAAGTAAAGTCACCCATAATTACAGATTTTTCTTTTATTGCACATGTCTCTCTCCTGTTTAATGCTATCCCCAACATCACTATAACAGTTTTGGCATCTAGATACAAATGTTATTTGCCCCTTGGTGTTTCTCCGCTCTAGCCATACAAATTCCATGTTGTTGGAGCTAATATTCTTCCTCACTAATGCATTAATTTCCTCCTTAATCAGCAACGCGACTGACCAGCCTTTCCTTTTTTTCTGTCCGTCCAAGATATGGGGCGCGATTCTCCACTCCCGCGCCGGTTGGGAGAATCGCATGGGCCGCCAAATTTTCTCGCGACGCCCTCCCGCGATTCTCCCAAGCGGCGAGAACGGCCCCGTCGAGCTCCGCGCGGCGCAGGCCGGAGAATCGCCCGAGACACCCAAAATGGCGATTCTCCGGCACCCACGCTATTCTCAGGCCCGGATGGGCCGAAGTCCCGACGGCGTGACCCCAGTTCACGCCATCGCCGTTCACACCTTTTTAAAGTCGTCAGCCAGTCGTGCTGGCTGACGCTGGGCAGGGAGGAGGTGAGCGGACTGTTCCGGAGCTCCTGCAGACCGGGTCGGCTTACCCGAGAAGGCTGAGGCCAAAGGGGTGGTGTGGTAGAGTGTGCAGGTGGGAGGGGGGGGGTGGTGAGGGAGAGTGTGCAGGTGGGAGGGGGGGATGAGGGAGAGTGTGCAGGTGGGAGGGGGGGCGAGGGAGTGTGTGCAGGTGGGAGGGGGGTGAGGGAGAGTGTGGGTGGTATCGTCCATCCGCGGATGCCACATGTCAGCCGCCCTGATATGGCAGGACGGTGACGAGGACACGGCCGCAGGTTGTATGTGGCAGATGGGCACAGGCGAGTGGCACACTGGTGAGCAGTACGGTGTGAACTGACCGTGGGGCGCAGACAGTGACCAGGTGTTAGGCTGGGTGTGTATCTGCAGCGCGACCATCCCACCGGGGCACACAGGGATCCCATGCAAGCCAGCTGCTGAGGTGTGGAAGAACCTCCGTGTAACATGTCGTTTCTCTGCCCCCCCACCACCCTGCAAGTCACCATGTATGCCAACCAGACAGCGATGTTTACTGCCGTGGTTGGAGCCGCAGCTCTGGAGTTTGCCCTCCGGCAGCGTAGAGTCAGACGGCCCACAGTGGCTGCAGATGCAGCGGTTGCCGGTGCAGCAGAGGGGACGGCCGCGGAGTGGCCCGTCGTCGCCGCGCAGTCCGCAGGCGCTCAGGACCCGAATGTACAGGGGGATGCTGAGGGGAACATTGACCGCCAGACGGCGAGGAATGCAGAGGGAGTGCTTGGGGTGGGTGGGGGGGGGGGGGGAAGGAGGAGGAGAAGAGAGAAAGAGGGAGGAAAGAGAGCAGGAGGAGGAAGATCCACTGATGGTGGTGCCAGGGCGCCACAGGCGTCCAGCAAGGCCGAGGGTGTACCGTGACAGAATGTCGTTCGAAGCCCTAACGGACATCACATGCAGGAGGAGACTACGGTTCAGCAGGGAGACGGTCGCACATATATGCCACCTCGTGGCGCACCTCGCAACACGTGGAATGGGAGGAGGACATGCGATACCAGTCTCCGTCAAGGTGACGGTGGCCCTAAACCTTTTATGCTACCGGTTCCTTCCAGGCGCTGAACGGGGACCTCTCCGGGATATCATGGGCATCGGTCCACAGGTGCATCAGGGCCGTCACCGACGCCCTGTACGCCATCACGGACAGGTACATTCAATTCCCCGAGGACCGAGCACAGCAGGAAGCACGGGCACGTGGATTCGCCAAGGTGGCCGGGATACCGATGGTCCAGGGTGTCATCAATGGTGTGCACGTCCCCATGCGCCCGCCTGCAGACAACAGGGAAATGCTCATGAACAGGAAGGGCGCATACTCCATAAACATTCAGGTGGTGTGCGACCCCCACATGAAGATCATGCACGTGTGTGCAAAGTACCCCGGCAGTGTGCATGACGCCTACATTCTGGCACAGTCATTCATCCCCGCAATGTTCGATGGATGCCCCCGCCCCCCCCTCCCCCCCCCCCCCCCCGGCTGAGGGGCTGGTTGCTGGGCGACAGGGTCTATCCAGTGAGGTCATGGCTGATGACGCCAATACAGAGGCCTCACACCAACGCGGAGAGCCTATACAACGAGGCACATGCAGCAACCAGGGGTGTGGTGGAGCGGTGCTTCGGGCTGCTGAAGATGCGCTTCGGATGCCTGGACCGATCAGGAGGGGCCCTGCAGTACCAACCCGACAGGGTCGGTCGCATGGTTGTGGTCTGCTGTGCACAACATTGCCATGCAGAGGGGAGATGACCTGGTGGAGGAGTCGGAGGGAGGACCTGATGGCACCGGAGCCAACGCAAATGAGGGGGATGGGGAAGAGGAGGATGCGGATGATGGCGCGCATCAGGGTGGGGGCAGGGGCGCAGGACACAGACACTGCCCGGCTGCTCGTTACGTCCAGGAGGCTGAGCGACGGCACCGCCGCGGGCACGCGACGCGTTGGTGGCCGCACGGCTCACGCACAGTGGGGGTGGGATTCGCTGAACACTGCCACTTGCACCATCAGTCCTGCACACGGGCACCACAGCACCCACCACCTCCCCTCCCCGCACCCCCGCACCGCGTTCACTGCAACAATTCCACATCATCTTACCACTGCGGCACTATGGGATTGCACAACATTGATGATTGGATAAGCGGGTGTGATCAGTGCTATGTTGAATGATGACAGCCCACTCTGCGATGAGCTGTGTGATCAGATTCGTCAGCCAAGGTCTGACTCATGGCTATAGCTGAACCATCCGCTCCGGTGGTCACAGCCTTCGTGACGGATATTTCACCACATGCCCGTGGGGTGGCTGGCGTCAGTGTACCGAGGACAACGGTGTCCGATTATGGGAGGCAGGGGGGGAAAGGGTCAGCACAGCCGGAACAGACCTTGAATGGCTTGTATACCACTATGCCAATCGTGCACCCTCCCGAGCCCCCTGGCACCGGACATAGCACACAGTCTTACAAGTCAAATTCAAAGGTGAGTTTATTCGTGTGGTGAACATAAATGCCCTACCCACTACAACTAGACTGTGCCCTGCACCCATGCCAACTTCTTACGTGCCTAACGTCTTTGCCTTACGGGCCCCACCACTACGTCTAGGTGTGTTCCCAGATGGTACGGCAGGAGTGGAGGCGGACTGCTGAGAATCACGCCCTTCGACATGTCTCCCCGTCGGCACGCATTTCCTGGGGCGGCCCGGCTTCGGTGGGCCAGGCTGCTCGGCGTGCGTGCTAGATGGCGTGGTGCCACACTGACCTGCCCGCTCCCCACCAGATGAGGCAGGGACGGAACGGGGGGAGGCTGAGTGTACCGGACAGGCCCCAGCACCACCACCTCCCTCGGGGAGCCCGGTGGCCCCCGGGCCTCACTGTGGGACGGAGATGCGCTCGGAGACATGCCCCGTCGCACCACCGACATCTGCCGCTGCCAGTCCTGGAGGCCTGCAGCAGTATCGACTACGGTCCGAATGTTCGCCGAGACGGAGCCCAGGGAGTGCCACATTCCTGCCAAGGACTGTGCGATCTCGACCTGAGTGCGCGACGCCATCCATCATGTGCGCCAGATGGTCAATGCTCTCCGCGACCGACTGCTGGGATTGTGCCATCGCTTGCTAGGACCGGGCCATGGCATGGTGAGACTCAGCCAGGGCCCCGAGAGCGGCGGCAATGTCCTGTTGGCTCTGAGAGGGCAGCCCTCTCCTGGGCCATGGACGACGCGTGCACGTTAACCCCAACGCCTTGCAGAACCTGAAACATGGACGAAACCCTTTCAACCATCGCCACCCGTGCGGTGTCGGCCTGGGTGGCTGCGATGAGCGGCACCACTCCCTGCTCCTGGACGCGGATAGACTCCTCCAACTGCGTGTGCAGGTCCTGGAAGATGGCCCTCATCCCGTTATTCAGTCCCTGGGTGTCCACATGCATCGGTTGTCCGGGTGGGTCAAGTACATCCAGGAACCCGGGAACCATCTGGGTGGCAGCTGGTTGCTGGGCCTGGGCTGCCCTCCGACCGTCCAGCCCCTCGGCTGCTCCAAACTCCACCTGCTGTACCGGCTCGGCTGTCGGGTGTGCACCAGACAGTGACCCGGGAGCCTCAGCACTTATATGCCCAACTGAGGTGAGTGTCTCTGTGATGGTGAATGGTGTGGGAGACAGCAGTGCCGCAAGCTCGAGGTCATCATCCGTCAGGAAGTCTGGTGTGTACTGGTCCCCCTCATGGCCCGGCGCAAGCTCCACGCGCGCCATGTCGTCTTGACCTCCAGGTGGATCCAGCGGGTGTGTGGCCATGATGTGCACTTCGACATGACTGTCCACCCTGTACCCCTCACTAATGTCTGTCTCAGTGGTCTGAGCGTCCCGGTCCTGCGTCCCAGACTGAGGGGTCTACCCTCCTGTCCGACTGACTGCCAACATCTGGCGTGCGTCCCTGGGTGCAGTTGCGGTTGGCGATGTTGCGCTGTTTCCTGGGCGAGACGTCCCTGAAGGTTCGGCGGGTGGCCCTGGGGAACATAAAGATTTGTGGTTTGTTAGACACGGTGGGCCGGGTGTATGGTGGTGGTGGGTGCACAGTGTGAAGGGGGAGGGGATCAGGGGTGCAATGGCCAGAATGTGAGGGGGGATGGGATCAAGGGTGCAGTGGCCAGAGTGTGAGGGGGGTGATGACGGGTTGGGGGTGGGGAGGACATGCAGGGTTCTCTCACTTGCTTCTGCGCCTCTGACCTGGCATGGCGCGATCTCCTGGGCGGCGGATCCCCCAGCGAGGTCCAGGGCCCTCTGCTCGGGAACGGTTAGGGGGTGCAGGACCGGAGAACCCCCTCCGGTTCTCATACGCTCACGCTGGTTGTGAGCTGTCTTGTCCTGGGGGGGGGCGGGGTGTTGGGATAAAGCATCACTATTAGGCGGGTATCACCAGGGCATGCAGTTATAGACAACATTGTTGCTGGTTCAGGAGACAGCACGTCATGGCTTCGCTCCAGGGGGTTGCCGGGGCTCATGTGGGTCGAGTAGATAGTTGGGCACCATGACACCACCACCGCCCCTGATCCCTGATGCCCCAATCTCCCCCCCCCCCCCCCCCCCAGGCGCCCTCATGGCACTTACCCTGGCAGCCCGGGTGAGGTCGTGCAGCTTCCTGCGACACTGCTCCCCCGTCCGGGGGGGTCTGCCCCACAGCACCGACTGCGGTGCCAACCTCACGCCAGCCGTGCCTCACCGCGCTGGATGGCTGGCGATGCCCATGTCTTGGGCAGAGGGTGTCCCTTCTCTGTTCGACCTTATTAACCAGGGTGTCCAGGTCCGTGTCCCGGAACCTCGGTGCAGCTCTTCGGGGCTCAGCCATCTCCTCTCTTCTCCTCTGGGTCCTCTGTGCGCGGATCGCGCCATTTATGATGCAGCGCCGCATCATTCGGGCGTCGCGCGGTGACGAGGCGGCCTTCGCGACACGCCCCCCCCCCCCCTCCGAGTTTCTCGCGGCCCCTCTCCTAGCCCATTTTCGGGCCCTGGATCGGTCAGGATCGGGGCCGTTTCGTGCCGTCGTGAACCTCGACGGCGTTCACGACGGCGTGGGCACTTCGGCGCGGGAGTGGAGAATCGCGCCCATGGAATACCCTGGATGTTCAATTCCTAACCCTGGTCACTCTGCAACCACCTCTCCGTAACTCTGACTCATACCCGTTTACATCTATTTGCATGATTAATTCATCCACTTTATTGCAAATGCTCCACGCATTCAAACAGAAAGCATGAAGGCTCATCTTTTTAACATGTCCCTGTAAGAAAGTAAAAGTAGTTTCGAAGCAAGCATTAGAAATAACGTGTAGTTTTAGATGGGTTTAGTTTAACGTTTCTGTGCCTGGAAGGTTAAAACCTACAGTTAGATTCATGCTAGGCAAAGATGTTTGTGTGGGGTTGGTTTTTTCAACTGTGATTCTGTTGTGCTTCGATAGGCTATCACATGAAGAGTAAATAAACCAGCAGTGGTTGCTTAGCAACTGGAACGTTGTAAGGTAGAGAGGCTTTTAAGTTCTAGTTTGGCTAATTTGGTTGCAGTTTGTAGAAGGGGCTTTAGTTGGCGGATTATTTGCCTTAATACTCTATTCATTTTAACCAACTGCTTGCCTATATTTCATGGAAATAGGCACTTGGCAAAGCATGATGGATATTTAGCCTTTTTTCAGCCAGTTCTGTATGAAACAGTTGGAAGGTCATACAATGTAAACAAGCGTACAGCTGCACATTGTTTTGCTGACAGCAGACAATTATTATTTTTCTTGGGCGAGGGACTCGAGGCCTGTTATTAAACTCTAACTCCAGCCTGCTCGCTTTTCTGTCTTTTTGCTAATCTAAAGAATGCCTTTTGTCCTAGATATTGCTTACTGTATCGTATAAATTGCTTGCCTTACCTTTTGTAAAGCAGGACATTTGGAATGACTGTGGTCTCTCTAATCCCCCCACAAACTTTTTGTTAAATAAAGGACCTTTGGCGAAAACTCGAAGTGCTGACTTGTAATTTCTTCAACACAGTTGGAGGTGGGTAGTGAGAGAAGCAGCTCTCCTAGAAGCAGCTGGTTTTAGAGGGTTAAAGAAAGATCCTCTTTCTCAGCCTTGCTAGAAGAAAAGACATATTATGGAGTAATGGTTAAGCACACAGATGCCGAAACCTAAAGTCTAACTAGCGAAATGAAGACTGAAGTTAATGGAACCGAGTAAACGAGTAAACTGGGAACCAGAACATATTTGTTTTCAGCAAATGCTGAATGCAGGAGAAATAATGTGCGTTTTGGAATAAAAATTCAAGAATTGATGATCAGTAAGGGGGCAGTAATAGACTTCGAGAGATGAAGTACTGATGAAGTGACCGCACTTGTGGTGTATGAACTGGAGTAGCCAATTTGTGCTCAACAAGGTCTCAAAGAATAATATGATAATCTGATTTTTCTGATACTGAGGAAGAAATATTGAACGGTGTTGCTCGTTTTAGCCTTGGTTTAATTGCTCTTGTTCTATCACCTTTTGCTCTTGAGTCGCCAGGTATCTTTCTGATACCGCCACGTGGTTCAAGTCCGAGTAATGATCAATAATCCAACACACCGCTTAGTAAGAGTTAAATCAACGCACATTTATTATATACAGTAATCAATACTTATACATATAAAATCTACTTCTAAGCTACTTCCTACAACTAACAGGCCAATACTTAACTTTGGAAATGGCCCACCAGGTCAGGGAAATTAATGGCCTTTCGTATGGGTTCTGAGCCTGCGGGATTCAAAGCTGGTACAGGTCAATAGCCAGGAGCGTCTATCTCGTAGCGAGCGTCGAAGTAAGACTTACGATTTTAGCGGCTGTTGCAGAAGGTCAGCAGAAGGGTCTCGAAGGATGCGGAAGAATGGAGAGAGGAGAAGAAGGGTGAAGAAATCCCAATGACCGCGGCAGGACCAGTGACCTCCCACCACCGAGAAACACACAGGGAGGCCGGAGAATCTCGCCAATAATCTCTGGCAGTACAGCAATCCCTACTGTACTGGAGTTTCGGCATTGATTTTTGTGCTGAAACCCTAGAGTGGGGCTTGGACCCCAGAGCCTTTGGACCCAGAGCCTTGGGTCAGTGGTGAGACGGCTATTGCCTGACATGTGGCAGATTGAAATCTAATAGAGAATTATACCGTTTTTGGAAGGAAGACGGAGGAGAGGCAAAATTAAATGTCAAATTTGAAAGGGGTAATTCAGGAGCAGGGAAGCCTGGGGTGCGCATCTTTGAAGACAGCAGGATGACCTGAGGAGCCTGTTATATTGAAACAAAACACATGGGATTGTTGGCTTTGCAAATTAAGGCTTTTGTGTGCAAAATAAACATTCTAAAACAATAGTTCTGTCTCAGCTGAAGTACTTTGCCCAATTCTGGGCACCACACTTTAGAAAGGATGTCAAGACCTTGGAGCGGGTTCAAAGGAGAATTATTAGAATGATATTGGGGCTAATTATGTGGAAAGAAAGAGAAGTTGTATTTTTTCTCTCTTCACAGCAGAGAAGATTTAGACATGAAGTCATGAAGTGTTTGGATAAAGTACAAAAAGAGAAGTTGATTCCAGTGTTAGGAGCGTCTGTGAGACCAGAGGGGGCGGGGGAAGGATTAACATGTACGTTTTTGGTGCTTTCCATTGCTCCAGGACATCCTTGGCTGCGTTGATGTTCTCCAGGACATCCTTGGCTGCGTTGATGTTCAGTGTTTACTGTTGTCTCATTAGTGAATGCCAGTACTGTTGTCATGGCTTTTGTGTTAATATTAAACATCACTCATGGCTATTCTTGCCAGGGGAGCCAGTTTTCCACACTTCCTTCCTGTGGAGTTTGCTATGGTTCATCAAATTCTGGTTCATACAGTTCAGCTCAAAGGATTAGTTGCTGCTCTTGCCTGCCTATGCCAGAAAATTTCCTTCCTAATTGTCATCAGCTTCACAACTTAACAAGAGGCCTGATTCAAAAAATATCGTTCCACTTGCTACCACTGAGAAATTTATGTTGCATCCACTAATAAACATTTAACATGCTCATATATAATTTCAATCCCACTACTTTAATCATATTTTCTTATTTATCTTGATGGGTCAGTGTTTCACTCTTTCCCCCCCCCCCCCCCCCCCGCACCATTTGAAAAATAAAATCAGGGAGCGGATTGTTAATGAGTTTATTAATTATTTATACCACCAATTATAATTGTAAATACCAGGCTTAATTTAAAAGATGGACTGGTACAATGTGACCAAAAGATGGACTGGTACAATGTGACCAATGCAAGAGATTAGGTATATTGGATTATAAAAATTTGGCAATTTAAGGGTGTGTTTCACTGCAGTAATCATGTTTATAAAAGAACCTTGGGCGCGATTCTCCGCTCCCGTGAATCGCCCGGCGCGTCATTTTTCCCCGCGACGCCGGTCCGACGCCCTCCCGCGATTCTCCCAAGCGGCAAGAATGGCCATTTTCGCCATTTTGAGAGGCGTGCGGCGTGATTCCCGTTGGCGGGCATTTTTCCGGGCCGGTGAATACGGCAGTCGCGTCGGAGCGGCAGGGCAGGATTCGCGCCGCCCCCTCCCCGGGGATTCTCCAACCCGGCGGGGGGGGGGGGGGGGGGGTCGGAGAATCCCGCCTCAACTTTTCCCCTCCCAGTATTTTGCACTTAGTTCTCAGTCCTTTCGCTGTTATTTTTCCATTCTTCTAATCGGATTATGAGAAACGTTCAGTCACTTGCTCTGCTAATTAGAGTCCTGGGCACCTGCTTTCCCTTGGTCGCACTTTCAGTAGCTTGCCACACAGAATATGTAAAAATAGACACGTAAAGATAAGGCGACGTGATGGTGGTTGGATGCCAACGACATGATGGTTAGGTGCCTTATCGCAGCAAAGTCTGTCCCTATCGTCACTGACTGAATCAAACTAATAGTTCTCACCAAAGCAACAATGAGAATATTTGAAAATCCAGTCGCTCTCTAAAAAGTGGATGGATTAGTACACTTGAGCTTTGATTTTTGAATTATAAACACTTGGCCAGTCTAAAGCAGACTGCCATCAATGTCTTAATGGCTGCAATGGTCATTGTGAAAAGTTGCATCAAATTAGAAGATTGAAAGCCAATTTTTATTGGCTGAGAGGCTACAGAAAATAAAATTTAAAAATGAGACTTGCCACCGGGAAGCGCTGACTACGCGTCAGGAATTTGGCGGGGAGATCGGGAAGGCAGAAAATCCTACAGGTAATTTGAGAGGTGGGAAATGTACCACAAAGTGGCAGCTCTATAGTATTTTATCACAAGGTAATGCTGGGACTACCTGTGCTACTGGTGCTCAAGGCTCATTTAAAGGCGTTATGGTCCAGGGTTTAACAACTCCAAAGTATATTATGGAGTTCACCTGACCTAATAATTTAGATTGATTTTGGTTACGATGAGCACAAGAGCCTGTCTTCCAGGTGTTATCCAACAGAGTTCTTCAATGCTTTCAATCAAAAAAACATGTTTTATTCTACAAATTTAGTTAACATTTGTATAAACACAACAGTAAGAATTATTATTAACTTTAAATATAAAGACCCCACACAGCTGCAATAATCTGTGTAACCATTAATAAATTCCCCCTTTAACTGTTCCAATTCAGTAACAAAATCCAAGTAAAAACAGAACCCCCTTTTCAAAGGTGTGGCCCAGCACACGGAACTCTTGCTGGTATAAGACTGTTATTGATACTCTGTTCCCCCTTTCAAAACCGCATTTCCTTCCAGAAAGCAATTATCTCAAGTTATCAAGTAGTCTGGAAACCGCTTTTAAAATGAAGGCAGAGAAATACTTCTTTCAACATGTGCAATTCCAAACTCAGAGTGCAAGTAAAAACTCGGAGTCACTGCCCAGCTCCTCCCCCACAATGACATCCCTGAAGCCATGTGATAAGACAAAAACATTTCTTAAAGCGACACTCCCATGACAGGTTTGAAAAGTGTATAAACTGTGATGGGGCTTCCCCCTCCCCCACAATCCTGCAGGTGGGACTTTCCAGCCCCACCCGCCACCAGGCTCACACGGTCTCTCAAAGTCAGTGGAGCTTTGATTAGGTCGCCGAATCTACCGTTGCAGGACCCACCACAATGGGGCAGTCCTCCCTCACTGAGCACTCGTAAAAGCTAGACTGGTGCAGGAACTGCCCCACTCTCTCAACAAATCAAATACCTAAAAGCTCCGAGACCTTGCTTGGCTGGTGGTGAGAGGCTGAAAAGCATCTTTCATCGAGTTGACGATCCTCCTACACGCACAGACTCTCACCCCATCTGTACGTTGCCCTCGAGGTGGCTGTTGTGGGGAAGAGACCACCATCCTATTCCCAGGAAGGTACACCAAGACAAATATCAGCTGTTGCTGGAGGATTGTCAACTCTGCAAGACGCTCTTTGGCCTGCCTAAAACCTGTTGGTCGCCCAGCGCAAAGAGTTGTCTCTGACCGAGTGACAAAGTGCTGAGGGAGGCATTAAAGCTTGGGGCAGCTGCCACAGATGCGCAATGGGGGAAGGTCGCTATCAAAGCCCTTTCAGCCATAGTGAACAGAGGGGCTGGGTACTGTATAGAAACTCCTCGGACTGTGAGACTCACATTGAATGCATACGGTGAATATTAGATGAATGTATACGGTGAATAGGGTGCTGGGTACTGTATAGAAACTCCTCGGACTGTGTGACTCACATTGAATGTATGCGGTGAGTAATAGATGAATGTCTGCGGTGAGTATCACAATTGTATTGAAGCACCTCAAGAATGCAATTTGATGGATAAAACCGGAATATGATTGCACTTTTGATGCACAATCAATACGCTTGAGTCCACGTGGAGTCATATCGATTCAGCTTTAATCAGATAGAACTGTACCCAGCAGCAAAGTTAGAGGTGAAGGCTGCTGGGGACTGCACTGGTTCTTATACCCCGCCTCTCAGAGCGGGGCTATGTACATTGCCCAATGGTAGACCCCGCGGTCTAGCCAATGGTCATTCCTCTCTCTGGTACCGCAATACCTGGTATTACCACAACTTTGTCATGGCCATTTGAAACGTTTGTAATGCTCTTTCAGATATTTTATGAATAAAGTATATTTTTGCAGAAAAGAAATGCCTAAAATGTGAGGATACCGTGTAAAACCTCTTAAAGTTCAACAACTGCTATGGAACATGGACATGTCACCCTACAACTGAATGAGGTGACTTTCTGACGACGTGTTTCAAGTAGTTTGTTTGAGGTGATGCAGTAGAAGCGTGACAATGCGTTACGACCGTGTGAAACCAATGCTGAAAGTATGGGATACTGAAACTCTGCAAAAGTGTGATACACCCAAGCGCCTTAACCCACTCCTCACCATCGCAAAAGGAATTTAATGTAAATGCTGCCAAGAGATTAAGTGTTTATTTTTTCTGAAAAGCCATCCAAATTTGCAATAACTTAACAGCTGCTGTTTATGAATGTTGTTGTTAGATTCAGTGGGCATGTGAAGCAAAAAACCTTCTCTTGTGAAGCAAAAAACCTTCTCTTGTGAAGCAAAAAACCTTCTCTTGTGAAGCAAAAAACCTTCTCTTGTGAAGCAAAAAACCTTCTCTTGTGAAGCAAAAAACCTTCTCTTGTGAAGCAAAATCCTTCTCTTTTCCAGGCTGAGTTAACTGCCATGATTTTCCATGCATAGACGGGATCGTTGTCCGACAATGCAGATGAAATTCAAACCAATTTCATATTTCTTTTAAAAGAGAGTTGGATAAATAATTGAAGGAAGTAAACGCAGGGGAATGTTCACCAATCCGGGAGAGCTGGGATTAACTGGGTCGCTCTGAATGAGAGCTCTCAAAATCAATGGGCCGAGTGGCCTCCTATCTGTACTAGTCCGTGATTCCATGAAAACTCAATCTATGTACCTGCGACATGTTCAGGACAAGTAAGAACCAGAGACATGGGGCTGGATTCTCAGTTAGCCGACGCCGAAATCGGGAATGCGATCCGGGCGGAGAGAATGGTTTCCGATGCCAAAATCTCAGGCTTCGCAAATCGCAATTCTCCGTCACCTTAAACAGCGTCGATGCGTTTCACTCCGCACGTTTGCATATCATTAGCGGGCCCGACCCGGGATTCTCCCGGGTCTCCGCGATTCTCCGCCTCCAATGGGCCGAGTTCCAAACGGCACGGTTCGCTTGTGCTTTGAAAAATCGTGAAACCGGTGTGGCGGCTGAGGGAGAGAGAGAGGGGGGTCCAGAAAGTATCCAATGTCGCCATAGTTTGCTGACAGTTGTGGCGTTTGCCAGGGCTGGGGATGGCCAGGGCGTGGACTGCTGGGCCGGGGTGGATGGGCGTGGTGCACCATTGCCGCAGCCGGCAAGGCAGCTTTGCACCTGCGCACACTACTAACAGACAACTGTGAACCTGGTGCCACAGGTCATATGTGTCCCACCGGGGCGCCCCCTTCTGGCCCCAGAAGACCCATCAGCTGTGTGGCACACTCCAGCACAACCAGTGCCATCTTTTTGGCTGGGATAAGTGTGTGGGGAATGTGATGAGCATGTACGGCTGCAGCTTGTCAGCCCCCTGAGTGTCAATCATGGACCCAGCAAATCCTGCACCGTTTTTCATTAGAATTGATTGTGTTCCTCACGGGACCGGTGCTCGGCCCTTAATAGTAGCAGAGTCGGTGCAATCTAAATTCCAAATACGGAATCCTGTGTCTTGGAGCAAGGGAAAGGAACTAACAGGATGCACTGTCCACACCTGACCCTTCGCATCACCGGCATTTGTACAGAGCCGTCTGAGTGTATCTCGGATCACAGGCTCTGCAGGGTTGGCTTCAGGTACAAGTGCGTGAAAATCAATACGACACTGAATACATTTGTACCTCCCCCTCCTTTTCAAGCTACCTCCGAAGCATCTGCTACACTAGGTAACTTTTCTTGTTTATCCCTCGAGGCAAAGATCACTTATGTTTCTCAGCTGTGCTGCTTTGCAGGGTTCCACTGGGTGCGTAGGTGGCTGCTGTGGTGTTGATCTGCGCCACCCGGAAGGTTCCGCCGCAAGTTGGGCAGGAAAGTGTGGACGATTTGAGATTTGGACGAGTTGCTGGTTCAGGTTTTGCTCGCCCAATGGTTTCTCCTCTGCCTCTGATCTGCTTTGGAAAGAAACATCCTCATTTTTTTTTTTATTTGGTTGCAGCAGGTACAGCCACCTTGGGCAAGCTTCTCCCAGGTCTCGAGGACCAAAGGTGGTGGAGTCAGAGTGTCGTTGTGGTGCCAATTTAGTTCATGATCACATTGATGTTTGTTGGGCCTTACTGTGTACATATATAGGCTTTTAGACTTCTAAATTACAAGAGTGACTACACTTAAAAGTACCTGATTGATTGGGTTAGGATCCCAGATAAGAATGCACCTGCCACTACATATTCCAATTAAGCAAAACAATATAGTTCAAATACCACTTCGGTTACTTGCTTTTCTCTGTGCACAGCCCTTGGGGAGAACCTTTCAGAAACAAACTGAAAAGAGACTTCTTGTAGGACTAAAATCCTATGGTAAACAAACTACAGACAGACCTGGCTCCTCCCCCTGAATACATCTTCTGTATCCAAAACATAAGGCTTTCTTCTGTGTCCTCCCACAAGATGTCCCATGACTTGGTTAGCCAGGACCAAATACAATGAGCATGATTAATGGGCATGATTCTCCGATCCATCAGCCACATGTTGCTCGGCCATGCACCGTTCGACGCGGTGGGATTGTAGCCACCCCACGCTGCTGCAAAACCCGTTGGCGGGGTTGCACTGCTGGAGGGAGATTGACCGGAGAATTCTGGCCACCATCTCAAATTATCTAACCCAGGGACCTACAAACCAAAACAATATTCCATAAGCCACCTATCTATTAAGTAAATCTATTTTGGGCTTTGGGCAGGCCAAAGAGTGTCTTTCAAAGATGACAATCCTCCAGCAACAGCTGATATTTGTCTTGGTGTACGTCCCTGGGAATAGGATGGTGGTCTCTTCCCTTCTCAAATCTATCGGGAGAACTCTCTCCCTGCAAAATTAAGGATTACCTAATTTTTATGACCTTTTAATCACCGCTTTAGCAGACATATTAGTTGATTGCATCTTAATAACATTACTGCAACAAATAAAAAATATAACAATTTCTTACATTGATCACTGTAAAGCATTGGGATGCCCCGAGGTTATGAAAGGTGCTATATATGAATGCAAGTCTGTCTTATTTCTATCATTGCCTGAGAAGTTGGCTTGGTTAGATGGATAGACTACCACTCGAGAGGTAACTGCTTCTTTCACCATTTGCATCAATAGTAACAAACTTGCCAACTACAGGATGGTTAACGCTACCAACAGTACAGGAGGTGGGTAAACCAGGCACCAGCCGGGGAGAGAAGTGCCTGTATGTATGGCATGCTGGTAGGACCACATCAGAGATCCAGCTCCGGTGCTGAAATAGTCTGTATAAATTGCAAAGGCGTGACCGTAAGTTATTGATGGAACTTCCATACTGCAAATTCGACGTCAATCCTTCTTTCTCAACCTATACAAATTTCACTCTGCTAAGGCGAGCATGCGGGAAACAAAGGCTTTAGGCCATTCAGCCGTCGGGTATCCAGTGCACCAGGAACGCTCTGACGCTGTAAGGTAAGGTGTCGCACCTGAAGAGTGCTTCGATGGGTCCAAGGGTGTTAGTAGCTCGTTTGACTATAGGCACCGCTTGACCTCCTGGAAGGCCCTCTGGTGTGGGAGGTCCCATTCCCATCACTGCCGTTTCTTTGAGAGCTGGAGGAGCGGGTTGAACAACATGTCTATTCTGGGTATAAACGTTCCATAGTAGTTGACCAGGCTGAGAAAGGAGCGAAGTTCTGTCAGCGACGAGGGATTGGGGGGGCCTGTAGGTTTGCCCGCACCTTGTCCTCCACTGGGTGGAGGCCCCGGCTATCTACCTGGTAAACCAAGTAAGTGACCTCTGGCAGACACTGGCCTGTTCAAATTCATAGAATATCATAGAATTTTACAGTGCAGAAGTTGGTCGAGGACTTTGGCGAGATTCTCCATATGTTCCTTTTCAGAGGTGCCTGTAATTAGGACGTGTACGGCCACCCTTGGCAAACCCCGTAAGATGTTTTCCATGACACACTGCAAAATTGCATGGGCCGAGGAAACCGCAAATGGCAACCAGGTATATTCGCATAGCCCCTATGGGTGTTAATCGTTAGAATTTTTGGGACCCCGGATCCAGCAGCAGCTGCAGGTATGTGTGGCTCATATCGAGCTTAATAAATGTCTTGCCCCCCCCCCCCCCCCCCCCCACCCTGAGCTTAGCATATGGGTTGTTGATACACCGGACTGGGTAACGGTCGAAGCGTGATACCCGGTTCACGGATATCTTGTAGTCTCCATAAAGTTGTATGGATCTGTCAGGCTTCAATACCGGGACCACTGGTGTAGCCCAATCCGTGAAGTGGATAGGGCGGATAATTCCCAAATGCTCTAACCGGTTGAGCTCTTGGTTGACCTTGGGGCACAGTGTGTAAGTACTTGGTTGGCGCGTAAATACCGGGATGGAGCATTCCTGCCCACCCTGATCATTGCTCCCTTTATGGTACCGATGTCCTCGGCGAAGAGTCCTGGGAATTTGACCAGCGCTCCTTCCGGTCCATGGGGTACATCCAACATGCACACTGCCAATCCAACCACCGGTGGCATAGCTAACCGTTGGCCAGCAACCTGCGTCCATCGCCGCGGACCAGCACCAATGGCAAGCATGTTGATTGGTCCCTGTACACTGGGCACATGGGCAGCATCCTCGCTAAGTGTGTTGGAGTGCGGAGGGCAGCCCACCCGATTTGTGGCTGTCTAGCATCTGTTGCTCTTTGCTCTTGTATCTGAGTTGCTGTAGAGGCAAAGGCTGCTGTCCTTTGCTAAAAGAATCACCCAGGCACCAGAGAGAATGAAGGGAATGAGATTACTGGCGACTAGACATAGGACTTACAAATTGGAAGGAGATGAATATCTGAAAGAGGAGGGAAATAGTTTAATTCCATGTGAACTGACCACAAATTGAATTTTGGTAAAGCCAATTTGAACGATTTTAGAATGGCTTCCAGCATACGTCAGAGAAAATAAATAAATCCGATTAACACCAGATTCGACAGGTGAAGAAGCGGAAGATATTCTATGAAATGTATAAGCGAGTGTGGGATCAATTTGAAACTGATATTTTGGCGTGTTGGAACTTGATTTCTAAAAGACCAAGATTCAATAAACAGAAATAGGAAAGAAAATTGAATCGCTCGACAATTTCGGAAGGGCTTCCTGCTCTTTGCCCAAACTCTTGTGGCTACGGTACTCTCCACAGTAAAATTACTCTGCATTCTGGGACTGAGGCAAGAGACCGCTTGGGATTCGGGCCACAAGTGAACCCCTTATAAAGATGTGATTTGATTTCGATTCATTGTCACGTGTACTGAGATGCAGTGAAAAGTATTGTTCTGCATACTGTCCAGGCAGATCGTTCCATATAAAAACGCAGGACGTACGATAAATACACAATGTAAATACATAGACATCGGGTGAAGCATACGGAGTGTAGTGCTACTCAGTAGAGAAGATGCGTAGAGAGATAAGTTCAGTCCATAAGACGGTCATTTTAGGACTCTAGCGACAGCGAGGAAGAAGCTGTTTTTGAATCCGTTAGTGCGTGTCCTCAGACTTTTGTATCTCCTGCCCGATAAGAGGTTGGAAGGGAATATTAACTGGGTGGAAGAGAGAATAACCCAGGTGGGAGGGGTCTTTGATTATGCACGGGAGGCATAGACAGACCCAATGGATGGGAGGCGGATTCGTGTGATGGACTGGGCTGTGTTCACGCCTCTCTGTAGTTTCTTACGGTCTTAGGCCGAGCAGTTGCCACTCCAGGCTGTGATGCAGCCAGATAGAATGCATTCTGTAAAAATTGGTAAAAGTGAATGTGGACATGCCGAATTGACTTTGTTTCCTGAGGAGGTGTAAGCGCTATTGTGCTTTCTTGTCCGTAGTGTCTACTTGGCAATAATGTGTGCCATTTAAGTGCAGCAGCTGGAAGCAAATAGTAATCATTTAAAGGATTCAGGAAAACTGTAGCAGACTAGAAATTCAGAAGCTCAGTATAGACCAAACAGCAGCATTGTGAGGAATTGATAGCCCCAAGTAATAGAGCCCTTGGAAAGATAGATGTGGGAGAGTTATATCTCTCTGTTGGAAATCAGCTTCACTTCTCTTCATCCTCCCACAACAAAGGGCAGGCCACCCGTATGTCTTGTCCGCAAAAGTCAAGCCAAACCCAATCTGGTCGAAGAGTTTGCTCTCTCATTGGCAAGTTGGTGGAAGGTGTGGCCAGCAGTACGAGAAAGCAGCACTTACTCACCAACAACATACTAAGTTTTGGTTCTGCCAACTCCGCTCTACACCTCAAAGCCTAAATCCAAACATGGACGAAAGAGATGAATTCCAGAGGTGAGAGTGGCCCCTAGACCTCAAGACCGCATTTGACATGAAGGTGGCCCAGCAAAATGAGCATTAATGGAATCGGAAGGAAAATTTGTAGCTGGCACAAAGGAAGATGGTTCTGTTTGTTGGGAAGCCAACATCCCAAACCATGGACATTGCCACAGTAGTTCCACAGATGTAATATACTAAGCCCAACCTTCTTCAGCTGCTTCATCGATGACCTTCCATCCAAGTTCAGGTTGGTGTTATAACCTGCCTGAATACTATTGGCTGGGGACAATTGGCGTGTTATAGGGCCAACCAACTAATTAGAAGAACTGAAACTAATTAAGGGATGAATCCTGCAAAGAACAACCGGAGCACAGCCCAAAAACAACAGAGGAAGGTAAACTTAAAAACCATCAAACCAAAATGTGAAATTGGGGTCGATAAAGCACTTCAAACCCTGCGGTGCCCACCGAGCATGGAAGGCCTCGATTGTGCCCGTGGACACCGCATGCTCCCTTTCCAAGGACACCCAGCCACGAATAAAGCCGCGGAAGTGGGGCAGACTGTCCAGTCGCACCCCTCTGCCGCCCATTGCCTGGACCTGTTTATAGCAAGTTTGGCCAGGCCCAGGAGCAGGTTCATTAGGAGATCCTCCACCTTCCCCACTCCCACACCGGATGCCCGTAGATCAGGAGCGTGGGGCTGAAGTTCAAGCAAAACTTCCAACAATGTTGTCAAGAAACCAAAAAGGGAGTGCAACCTAGGACATTGAACATAGACGTGGTCCACGGACTCTACAAGGCCGCAGAAAGGCTTTTTGGTGTCGTGAACCACTGCGGACGGTGATTCCATGGGACTGCCGCGTGCATCACCCTCCACACCAGGTCCCCAAGCTTTGAGGAAGACACCTCCGTAGAGATACCCGCAGTGGGGACCTCCGCCACCGCTGGATGAGGGCAAGGAGGTGGAAGGTGTGCAGCAGCAGACGGTACAGGAAACCCCTCTGCGCAGTCGGTAAAGGCAAGGAGGGTATTTCCGCAAGGCAGCTGGTGTTAAGACCATAAGACCATAAGACATAGGAGCGGAAGTAAGGCCATTCGGCCCATCGAGTCCACTCCACCATTCAATCATGGCTGATTTCAACTCCATTTACCCGCTCTCTCCATAGCCCTTAATTCCTCGAGAAATCAAGAATTTATCAACTTCTGTCTTAAAGACACTCAACGTCCCAGCCTCCACCGCCCTCGGTGGCAATGAATTCCACAGACCCACCACTCTCTGGCTGAAGAAATTTCTCCTCATCTCTGTTCTAAAGTGACTCCCTTTTATTCTAAGGCTGTGCCCCCGGGTCCTAGTCTCCCCTGGTAATGGAAACAACTTCCCTACTTCCACCCTATCTAAGCCATTCATTATCTTGTAAGTTTCTATTAGATCTCTCCTCAACCTCCTAAACTCCAATGAATATAATACCAGGATCCTCAGACGTTCATCGTATGTTAGGCCTACCATTCCTGGGATCATCCGTGTGAATCTCCGCTGGACCCGCTCCAGTGCCAGTATGTCCTTCCTGAGGTGTGGGGCCCAAAATTGCTCACAGTATTCTAAATGGGGCCTAACTAATGCTTTATAAAGCTTCAGAAGTACATCCCTGCTTTTATATTCCAAGCCTCTGGAGATGAATGACAACATTGCATTTGCTTTCTTAATTACGGACTCAACCTGCAAGTTTACCTTGTGAGAATCCTGGACTAGGACTCCCAAGTCCCTTTGCACTTCAGCATTATGAATTTTGTCACCGTTTAGAAAATAGTCCACGCATCTATTCTTTTTTTCCAAAGTGCAAGACCTCGCACTTGCCCACGTTGAATTTCATCAGCCATTTCTTGGACCACTCTCCTAAACTGTCTAAATCTTTCTGCATGGGGTACCGGCGCGCGGGGGAGGTTCTGGAGCTTGATCAATGTGGAATTCCGTCCGAGCAGGAGTCCGCTCAGACGGGTTACTACCGCACGCCTGAAGACCGAGTGTGCCCTCTGGGACGAGCATGGCCATTTTGAGGCCTTGAATGGCTTCGGCCGTGTCCTGGATGGACATCGTTCCGCACTCAGCGAGCTCGTAGGGTGCCATCCAGCTCACTCCTCCAGCATGTCCCCGATCCTGGTCACCCCAGCAGCCACACTCCTCTGCTCTGCCAGCCACCAGAGTGGATATTAGTGGAGGTGCGGATTCCTGAGCAGCGGCTCCATCATGACAGCCACTACTCCTGACGGGGGAGAGCTGCGGCGTGTGGAGACTACGTTCCAGACTTTCAGATGCTCCTGGTACAAGACTGGCAGCGCCAATGAAGAATTCCGAAGGCCGTGCTGGTCAACAAACAGGAGCTGCACGTCGTAGTTCAGACTGTGCATCTGGCGGAAGAAATGCATCACCAAGGCACACCATCGTGGAGGAGGTGGGGAGGCTTCCCCTCCTTGAGGCTTTGCTGTGACGTGGGCAAGAGTCACATCCGGGCCTTCAGTCAGGGGTATGCAAAGGGGTTGGCGGCGAGGCAGAAATCCAAGATCGCCAAATTGGCTGAAGAAGTCTTTGGTCTGGAGTCACGTCTCGCTTGACCCGATGAGGACCCGCCCCTGGGGCTGGTGTACAGAGAGAAGGGGGGCGTGCTGCTTGACCTGCAACTTGTCTGATCCCGCGATGTTGCTGATCGGTCTCCTGGACCGGGGCTCCCTCTTCTACTCGCTGGAAAGAGGACATGGGGCCCGTCAACAGATTTCTTCGCTGCTGGCCGACGGGTCCCTCGTCTCACATCTGGAGGGGGTCAGGACCCTAATTCATGACTTTTATTTCGACCTCTTTTCTCCGGATCCGTCCAGTGCGGACGTTTCCAGAGTTCTGGGAGGGCCTGCCGCATATCGCCCCAAGGGGCACTGGGAGGCGCGACCAAATAATCAACCTCCCAAGAGCTGACCGGCGCCCTAGATGGCTTGTCAAGTGGCAAAACCCCAGAGCTGGACGGGCTGACCGTGGAGTTCTTCAGGGAGTTTTGGGACGTCCTGGGGAACGACTACTCTGGGAGAATGTATCGCGACTGGGGAGATGCGCCTTTTGTGGCGCAAGGCCCTCATTTCCCTGCTGCCCAAGAAGGGGGATCTCCGCCTCCTTAAAAACTGGCGGCCAGTCTTCCTCCTCAGCACGGACTGCAAAATCTTCACCAAGGTGATGTCTTAACTCCTTGGCCCTGTGCTGGACCACTTTCCACCCTGACCAGTTCTACATGGTGCCATGATAATATCCATCTGGTCCGACACATAATCCACTGTACCCAGAGGACAGGTATGTCGAGCGCCTTCCTGTCTCTTGACCAGTTCGACAGGGTGGGGCACGCGTATTTGCTGGGATTCTGCGAGCTTTCGGGTTCGGGACGCAGTTAATCAGACACTGAGGCAGCGTACAGTAATCGGATCCGGGCAACTAACTGCGTCCCGAACCCGAGAGCTCGCAGAGTCCCGAGCAAATACTCACGCCCCACCCTGTCGAACGCCTTCTCCTGGTCAAGAGACAGGAAGGCGCTCGACATACCTGTCCTCTGGGTAAAGTGGATTATGTCCTGGACCAGATGGATATTATCATAAATGGTCTGGTCTGGGACCGTGTACGACTGGTCAGGATGGAAAATGTGGTTCAGCACGGAGCCAAGGCGTAAAGACATCACCTTGGCAAAGATTTTGTAGTCCGTGCTGAGGTGGGAGACCGGTCGGCAGTTTGTAAGGAGGCGGAGATCCCCCTTGGGCAGCAGGGCAATGACGGCCCTGCGCCACAAAAGGGGCATCTCCCCAGTCGCGATACATTCCCCGAGGATCCCCGCGTAGTCGTTTCCCAGGACTCCCTGAATAACTCCACGGTCAGCCCGTCCAGCCCTGGGGTTTTGCCCCTTGACAAGCTGTCGAGGGCGCTGGTCAGCTCTTGGAGGTCAATTGATTGGTCGTGCCTCCCGGGGCGACCTGCGGCAGGTCCTCCCACAGAACTCTGCACGTGTCCTCGCTGGACAGATCCGGAGAATAGAGGTCGGAATAAAAGCCCTGAATTGGGGTCCTGACCCCCTCCGGATCCGAGAAGAGGGACCCGTCGTCGGCCTGCAGCCAGAGCCCCCGCTGACGGGCCCCACGTCCTCCTTCCAACGAGTGGAAGGGGAAGCTGCGGTTACATGGCCGTCAGGAGACGGATCTGTCACTTCAGCGTGCCCACCTTCCCTCTCTACACCAGCCCCAGGGCTGGGTCCTCATCGGGCTGAATGAGAGGTGACTCCCGCAGAGAGACGAGGGACATGTCGTCGGCCAGCAGCGAAAAAAATCTGCCGACGGGCTCCGCATCTTCTTTCCAGCGAGTAGAAGGGGGAGCCACGGTACATGTCCATCAGGAGACGGATCCGCAACTTCACGTATGCGCCGCAGGACCTACTTGCAGGTCCCGCAGCGCGCGCACCTTCTCTCTGTACACCAACCCCAGGGCCCGGTACTCATCGGGTTGAGTGAGATGTGATTCCAGACCAAAGACATCTTCAGCCAATTTGGCGATCTTGGATTTCTGCCTCGCCGTCGATCCCTTGTGACCCCTGACAGAAGGCGCGGACGTGAGTCTTGCCTACGTCCCACCATAGCTTCAAGGAGGGGAAGCCACCCCACTTCCTTCTCCTGCCGGCCCAGAAACGGCGGAACGAGTCCAGGAACCGCTCGTCCTCCAGCAGCAGGTTGTTAAAGTGTCTGAGCGCGGGATGGGGCGAGCCCCGCCCACTCCAGGTGGTGATCCAAGCACGGCACCTACTCCACACAGGCTGTCGGAACGCTGGGCAAGTATGTCTTAGAAATGTAAAGACGGTCGATTCTGGGCGCTCCGAACAGAGGCCGCACAGGGTGTACGCCCGCGATTCAGGATGGAGAGTTCACCAGACGTCCTACCAGGCCCCTCAACTTCACCGTCGCCTGGGAGCTGTGCCAGAGTCCATGACGGTCCTTGTCCTGGAGATTGCAGTTATCCGAGGACGGTGCTCTCGCCACCGGGATGGTGCCAAGAAGAGTAGTGGACACTTTGTCGAAGAAAGTCGCCTGCTGCGGCCCGGCCTGGGGAGCGTAGACATGCACAAAGTGAAGCACCACGTCCCTGTCGCGGACCGTTAAGTGCAACAGATGACGTCGCACATACTCCTTGACCCCCAAGCTGAAAATGCAGAGCCAGCGAGATAGCCACCCCGCCCGAACGTGGGACCAAGTGACTCATGAAGACCCCCCCCCCCCCCCCCCCCCCCCCTTGCCACTCCAACATCCACCTAGCTTTGTCTCCCGGAACAAAGAACAAAACAAAGAACAAAAAAAATGTACAGCAGAGGAACAGGCCCTTCGGCCCTCCAAGCCCGTGCCGACCATGCTGCCCGACTAAACTACAATCTTCTACACTTCCTGGGTCCGCATCCCCCTCTTCCCATCCTATTCATGTATTTGTCAAGATGCCCCTTAAATCGTCCCTGCTTCCACCACCTCCTCTGGTAGCAAGTTCCAGGCACCCACTACCCTCGGCGTAAAAAACTTGCCTCGTACATCCAAGCTAAATCTTCCCCTCTCACCTTAACCCTATGCCCCCTAGTAATTGACCCCTCTACCCTGGGGAAAAGCCTCTGACTATCCACTCTGTCTATGCCCCTCATAATTTTGTAGACCTCTATCAGGTCTCCCCTCAACCTCCTTCGTTCCAGTGAGAACAAACCGAGTTTATTCAACCGCTCCTCATAGCTAATGCCCTCCATACCAGGCAACATTCTGGTAAATCTCTTCTGCACCCTCTCTAAAGCCTCCACATCCTTCTGGTAGTGTGGCGACCAGAATTGAACACTATACTCCAAGTGTGGCCTAACTAAGGTTCTATACAGCTGCAACATGACTTGCCAATTCTTATACTCGCCAATTCTTATACTCAATGCCCCGGCCAATGAAGGCAAGCATGCCGTATGCCTTCTTGACTACCTTCTCCACCTGTGTTGCCCCTTTCAATGACCCGTAGACCTGTACTCCTAGATCTCTTTTGACTTTCAATACTCTTGAGGGTTCTACCATTCACTGTATATTCCCTACCTGCATTAGACCTTCCAAAATGCATTACCTCACATTTGTCCGGATTAAACTCCATCTGCCATCTCTCCGCCCAAGTCTCCAAACAATCTAAATCCTGCTGTATCCTCTGACAGTCCTCATCGCTATCTGCAATTCCACCAACCTTTGTGTTGTCTGCAAACTGACTAATCAGACCAGTTACATTTTCCTCCAAATCATTTATATATACTACAAAGAGCAAAGGTCCCAGCACTGATCCCTGTGGAACACCACTGGTCACAGCCCTCCAATTAGAAAAGCATCCTTCCATTGCTACTCTCTGCCTTCTATGACCTAGCCAGTTCTGTATCCACCTTGCCAGCTCACCCCTGATCCCGTGTGACTTCACCTTTTGTACTAGTCTACCATGAGGGACCTTGTCAAAGGCCTTACTGAAGTCCATATAGACAACATCCACTGCCCTACCTGCATCAATTATCTTCGTGACCTCCTCGAAAAACTCTATCAAGTTAGTGAGACACGACCTCCCCTTCACAAAACCATGCTGCCTCTCACTAATACGTCCATTTGCTTCCAAATGGGAGTAGATCCTGTCTCGAAGAATTCTCTCCAGTAATTTCCCTACCACTGAAGTAAGGCTCACCGGCCTGTAGTTCCCTGGATTATCCTTGCTACCCTTCTTAAACAGAGGAACAACATTGGCTATTCTCCAGTCCTCCGGGACATCCCCTGAAGACAGTGAGGATCCAAAGATTTCTGTCAAGGCCTCAGCAATTTCCTCTCCAGCATCCTTCAGTATTCTGGGGTAGATCCCATCAGGCCCTGGGAACTTATCTACCTTAATATTTTTTAAGACACCCAACACCTCTTTTTGGATCTCAATGTGACCCAGGCTATCTACACACCCTTCTCCAGACTCAACATCTACCAATTTCTTCTCTTTGGTGAATACTGTTGCAAAGTATTCATTTAGTACCTCGCCCATTTCCTCTGGCTCCACACATAGATTCCCTTGCCTATCCTTCAGTGGGCCAACCCTTTCCCTGGCTACCCTCTTGCTTTTTATGTACGTGTAAAAAGCCTTGGGATTTTCCTTAACCCTATTTGCCAATGACTTTTCGTGACCCCTTCTAGCCCTCCTGACTCCTTGCTTAAGTTCCTTCCTACTTTGCTTATATTCCACGCAGGCTTCGTCTGTTCCCAGCCTTTTAGCCCTGACAAATGCCTCCTTTTTCTTTTTGACGAGGCCTACAATATCTCTCGTTATCCAAGGTTCCCGAAAATTGCCGTATTTATCCTTCTTCCTCACAGGAACATGCCGGTCCTGAATTCCTTTCAACTGACACTTGAAAGCCTCCCACATGCCAGATGTTGATTTGCCCTCAAACATCCGCCCCCAATCTATGTTCTTCAGTTCCCGCCTAATATTGTTATAATTAGCGTTCCCCCAATTTAGCACATTCATCCTAGGACCACTCTTATCCTTGTCCACCAGCATTTTAAAACTTACTGAATTGTGGTCACGGTTACCGAAATGCTCCCCTACTGAAACATCTACCACCTGGCCGGGCTCATTCCCCAATATCAGGTCCAGTACCGCCCCTTCCCTAGTTGGACTGTCTACATATTGTTTTAAGAAGCCCTCCTGGATGCTCCTTACAAACTCCGCCCCATCTAAGCCCCTTGCACTAAGTGAGTCCCAGTCAATATTGGGGAAGTTGAAGTCTCCCATCACCACAACCCTGTTGTTTTTACTCTTTTCCAACATCTGTCTACCTATCTGCTCCTCCATCTCCCGCTGGCTGTTGGGAGGCCTGTAGTAAACCCCCAACATTGTGACTGCACCCTTCTTATTCCTGATCTCTACCCATATAGCCTCACTGCCCTCTGAGGTGTCCTCCCGCAGTACAGCTGTGATATTCTCCCGAACCAGTAGCGCAACTCCGCCTCCCCTTTTACATCCCCCTCTATCCCGCCCGAAACATCTAAATCCTGGAACATTTAGCTGCCAATCCTGCCCTTCCCTCAACCAGGTCTCTGTAATGGCAACAACATCATAGTTCCAAGTACTAATCCAAGCTCTAAGTTCATCTGCCTTACCCGTAATACTTCTTGCATTAAAACATATGCACTTCAGGCCACCAGACCCGCTGTGTTGAGCAACTTCGCCCTGTCTGCTCTGCCTCAGAGCCCCACTGTCCCTATTCCCTAGTTCTCCCTCAATGCTCTCACCTTCTGACCTATTGCTCCCGTGCCCACCCCCCTGCCATACTAGTTTAAACCCTCCCGTGTGACACTAGCAAACCTCGCGGCCAGGATATTTATGCCTCTCCGGTTTAGATGCTACCTGTCCTTCTTGTATAGGTCACACCTGCCCCGGAAGAGCTCCCAGTGGTCCAGATAACGGAAACCCTCCCTCCTACACCAGCTGTTTAGCCATGTGTTTAGCTGCTCTATCTTCCTATTTCTAGCCTCACTGGCACGTGGCACAATCCCGAGATTACAACCCTAGAGGTCCTGTCTTTTAACTTTCTGCCTAGCCTCCTGAACTCCTGCTGCAGGACCTCATGCCCCTTCCTGCCTATGTCGTTAGTACCAATATGTACAACGACATCTGCCTGTTTGCCCTCCCCCTTCAGGATGCCCTCTACCCGTTCGGAGACATCCTGGACCCTGGCACCAGGGAGGCAACATACCATCCTGGAGTCTCTTTCACGTCCACAGAAGCGCCTATCTGTGCCCCTGACTAGAGAGTCCCCGATTACTATTGCTCTTCTGCGCTTTGACCCTCCCTTCTGAATATCAGAGCCAGCCGTGGTGCCACTGCTCTGGCTGCTGCTGTTTTCCCCTGATAGGCTATCCCCCCGACAGTATCCAAAGGGGTATACCTGTTCGAGAGGGGGACAACCACAGGGGATTCCTGCACTGACTGCCTGCCCTTTCTGGTGGTCACCCATTTCTCTGCCTGCACCTTGGGTGTGACCACATTTACATAACTGCAATCTATGACGCTTTCCGCCACCTGCATGCTCCTAAGTGCATCTAATTGCTGCTCCAACCAAACCATGCGGTCTGTGAGGAGCTCCAGTTGGGTGCACTTTCTGCAGATGAAGCCATCTGGGACGCTGGAAGCCTCCCGGACCTGCCACATCTCACAGTCAGAGCACTGCACCCCTCTAACTGACATTGCATCAATTAATTTTAAAAAAAAAATTAAAAACATTTTTTAAAAATATTTTTTTTTTAATTTCAAAGTTACTGTTAACTATCTGTTTCCTAGCACTAGATTTCTTATATAAATGTGAAAGCTAAATATAGTACTCTCCGATCTCTGGCTTAGATACCCCTCTAAATTATAATTAAGTAATTATGTTTAATTAGTTACCAATGCTTAATTTTTTTAATTTAGTGTAGATTCCCAACCAGCCACTCGGGTCAAAGCTTTTCTGTGATGTCACCTCAGTTTCCCCCGACACACACAATGTGAAAAAGGTATAAAAGTAAAAATGAGTAAAAATCACTTACTTACCTTCTTACCTTCTGAGTGTCTTAGATGTTCTCAGGTTCTCTCACTGACAGAGACTGCTCCTCCACCTCCGAACCTTGACCTGCACAATGCTAATAATATAATATAATAATAATATTACATGGCACTTCCCTCACACCAATGGGTCTTATTATTAGGTTAGAGGAGGAGGGCGGGTGGGAGACACTACACGTGTAGTGTCTCGGGTTTCCTCTCCACCAGAATTTATTGGTTGGAAGAGGGGGGGTCGTCCCAGAAGCCCGCGGGTTGAAAATAATAAAACAGAAAATAAGTGTTTTTTTAAAAGGATAAACTTACCTCCCAGAAATCACTTGCGCACCGCTCCCGCTGAAATCGACTCTATGGCGTGGGTTTCTTGCAGAAAGCACACCACGTGCTTTCCGTCCCCGAGGACAGAGAAGCACTCTAATCGGTGATACACGTCCCTGCCGCCGTGGATGTTGAGGCTGGCTATGGTTACCTCCATGTCAGTGGAGTGTCATAGGTGTCCATCACCTATTTACCATAACTTAGTGCTCTGAGGGAGCAGATGGTTGTCGCCCCCTCCACTCCCTCAGGAGCCCCGCGAGGAATAGGACAGCTTGGCGCTGGTCCAGGTCGAAATCCCACGTCTCTCTGGCATAGGTGCAGGTGGACTCGAGGAGCAGCCCCAGATCGCCCCAGCTGTCCAGGGCCAGCCGCCCGCAGTCTGGGCGACTGTGATGTTCACTCTGAAAAGCCCGGAGTTCCCCTGAGGGGATGAGGGGAGACTCGGTGCCGGATGTGAGGGTGCCCTCTGCCTCACTGCAGAGAGCGTCAATATCCTCCTCCTCGCCTGCCACCGAGTAGCCGTACTCCTCCGTGTGGTCACCGCCTGAGGAGCCCACCAACCAGCCCTAGACCCAAGTTTAAAAAAAAAATATATATATTTTTTAATTGAAGTTTTGCAAAGTTTTTCATAATAAATAGTAATAATCCTAACGCAGCAAAATAGAGTGAACATTAACATAGTGCAAAAAGAGAATATACAATAGCAATTGACTAGACGTGACCCCAAGCACCTCAGTCTTCCCGCACCCTCCCAACGGAGCACTCGCCCCCACTCCCCTACGGGTCGCTGCTGCTGCTGACGTTTTAATTTTCCCTGAGAAGCCATCGGACGGTATTATGCCCCCGCTCAACAGCAGCAGCTCTGTACACTTGGCAAAATTATTTACACACAAGTAGGCATCTGTTTGTGGTGTTGTCGTCCCTTGCTTCTCCCAGACTACGTTTGCTGCCGTTGTCGTCTCGTTCCGCTTCTGCGGCCCTCCCGTCTTCCCCGTTTTCTCTGTTCCTTTGGACGTTAAGTTTTTTAACGTTTCCCTGCCTCCCCCCTCCCCCTCCTTGGCTCTCCCCTATTGTTCCGTCTCTTCCCTCTAACCCCCCTCTCCCCGCTCCTGCCCCCCCCCCCCCCCCCCCACACCCGGCTCGCCTTTCCTTCCCCTCAGATTTAGCTATCCATCCCCCCCCTCCCCGCCCCCCCCCCCTTCCGGTCTATCACTCCCTCTCATGCTTTGGCTACTCTCCCCTGTTTCTTGGCTACCTGGCTATTCTTCTGCTTGTTCGCTGGCCACAAACAGGTCTCGGAACAATTGGGCGAATGGCTCCCACGGTCTGTGGAAGCCGCCGTCTGATCCTCGGATGGTGAATTTGATTTTCTCCATTTGGAGAGATTCTGAGAGGTCGGACAGCCAGTCTGCAGTTTTGGGTGGTGCTGCTGACCGCCAGCCGGACAGGATTCCACGGCGGGCGATCAGGGAGGCAAAGGCAAGGGCGTCCGCCCTCCTCCCCAGGAATAGATCTGGCTGGTCTGAAACCCAGAAGACTGGCACTTTCGGGCATGGCTCCACCCTCACCCCCACCACCTTGGACATTGCCTCGAAGAGGGCTGTCCAGTAGCCCGCAAGTCAGGGGCAAGACCAGAACATGTGGGCGTGGTTGGCCAGACCCCCTTGGCACCGTTCACATCTGTCCTCCACCTCCGGGAAGAACCTACTCATACGGATTCTTGTTAAGTGGGCTCTATGTACCACTTTTAGTTGCGTCAGGCTGAGCCTTGCGCACATGGGGGTGGAGTTGACCCTATGCAGTGCTTCGCTCCAGAGTCCCCACCCTATTTCGATCCCCAGGTCCTCCTCCCACTTCATTCTTGTTGCGTCCAGTACGGTGTCGGCCCTTTCTACCAGTCGGTCATACATGTCACTACAGTTTCCTTTATCTAGTATGCTTGCGTCCAGTAACTCTTCCAGTAGTGTCTGTCTGGTGGTTGTGGGTATGTCCCTGTCTCCTTTCGTAGGAAGTTTTTTTTAGTTGCAGGTACCTTAGCTCATTCCCCCTGGCTAGCTGGAATTTCTCTCAGTTCGTCCAGTGTTGCGATCCTGCTATCCGTGTATAGGTCCCTGACTGTCAGTGTCCTTCTGTCCTGTCCCCACCTTTTGAAGGTGGCGTCAGTCAGCGCTGGTGTGAAGCTATGGTTGTTGCAGATGGGAGCTTTGTCCGACATTCTGGTCAGGCCAAATTGTTGCCGTAGTTGGTTCCAGGACTGGAGGGTGGCTATCACTGCTGGGCTGCTGGAATGTTTTTTGGGTGGGGATGGGAGTGTCACCGTGGTGAGGGCCCGGAGGGAGGTCCCCATGCAGGAGGCCTCTTCCGCGCGCACCCATTCGGCGTCTGGCTCCTTGATGCATCCCCTTATTCGCTCAGCCGTCGCCGCCAGTGGTAAAGTTGTAGGTTTGGGAGGGCAAGTCGTCCCCCCCCCCCCCCCCCCCCCCCCGGATTTTGTTTTTTGTAAGACCTTCTTTGGGATCCTAGCATTCTCCCCCCCCCCCCCCCCCCCCCCCCCCACCATACGAACAGCATGATTAGTTTGAAAAAGGCCTTGGGGATGTTGATCGGGATGGATCTGAATAGGAAGAGGTACCTGGGCAGCACGTCCATTTTGATCGTCAGGACTCCCCCCGCGAGGGAGAGTGGGAGTGTGCTCCATCTTTGCAGGTCCTTTTTTACTTCCTCTGTCAGACTGGTGAGGTTCCATTTGTGGATCCCTTTCCAGTCATGGGATATTTGGATCCCCAGGTAGTGGAATTTGAGTTGGGCTTGTTTAAATGGCATTCCCGTTAGTGCTGCCCCCCTCCTTGTGGGTGGACCGGGAAGATCTCGCTTTTGCTCATGTTGAGTTTGTAGCCCGAGAAGGCGCCAAATCTTTCAGGAGCGCGATGATTCCATCCATGCTGCTTTGTGGGTCCGAAATGTAGAGGAGCAGGTCATCTGAATAATGAGACTCTGTGCTTTCGGCCTCCCCTTCGCATCCCCCTCCAGCTTTTTGCTGCTCTGAGTGCGATTGCTAGTGGTTCGATCGCTAGAGCGAACAGCAGCGGGGACAGTGGGCATCCTTGTCGGGTGCCCCTGTGCAGCTGAAAGTATCGGGAGTTGGTGTTGTTGGTCCGTACGCTCGCCATGGGAGCGTTGTATAGGAGTTTTACCCAGGAGGTGAACCCTGTTCCAAGCCCGAACCGCTCCAGTACCTCTGAGGTATTTCCATTCGACTCTGTCAAAGGCCTTTTCCACGTCTAGGGAGACGATCACCTCTGGGGTTCTCTCCCCGGAGGGGGGGGTCATTATCACCTTCAGCAGGCACCTGATGTTCGAGGTAAGCTGTCTACCTTTGACAGAGCCCGTCTGGTCCTCTGCGACCACCTCAGGTACACAGTCTTCTAACCTTTTGGCTAGGATTTTGGGCAGTATTTTGAAGTCTGCATTCAGCAGTGAGATGGGTCTGTATGACCCACATTCCGTTGGGTCTGTATGACCCACATTCCGTTGGGTCTTTGTCTTTCTTAGGTATCAGCGAGATTGAGGCCTGTGCTAGTATGGGCGGCAGTGTGTCCCTCGCTAGCGAGTCTGTGAACATCTCCCGCAGGTGCGGGGCCAGTGCTGTCGCAAATCTTTTGTAGAAGTCCACCGGGAACCCGTCGGGTCCCGGCGCCTTCCCCGCCTGCATGGAGCTAATGCTGTCCATGATCTCCCCCAGTGCAAATGGTGCTTCCAAGCCCTGTTTTTTGCTCTCCCCATGACTGGAATGTCCAGTCCATCAAGGAACCGTTTCATCCCAGACTCCCCCATTGGGGGCTCTGAGGTGTACAGCCCTTGGTAGAAGGCCTTGAAGGTTTTGTTGATCTTTTCTGGCTCTGTTTCTAGCGTGCCTCTGATATCCCTGATTTGTGCAATTTCTCTGGTGGCTGACCTCCCCGTTCTGGTTGTTCTCTGTACTCTGCAATGGCCCGTGATAACCTTTCGTTGAAGGCCTTGTCCGCTAGTAGGGCGACGTCCAACCTTCATGTGGGGCGTTGGGCCCTGCCCATCTCCAGCCTCACGTCCATATAGTGTGGAGCGTGGTCTGATATCACAATTGCGGAGTATTCCGCCTTGTCTATCCCCGGAAGCACCGTTTTCCCTACCACAAAGAAGTCAATTCTGGTGTATCCGTGGTGTTGCTATGGGCCGATGCTGGGCAGACGTAGAGGTGGTGGCAGAGGAGGGGGCGGCAGTGCCAGCCGTGGCTGCCCTGGAGGTGATAGGGGTGGCAGCCACGCTAGAAAACTTTGAAATCTTCCTCATGTTGGGAGAGCACAAAACCTCCCTCCGTAACCTCCTCTTGGGTCAAGCGGACAAAAACCTGACACTGGAAGGAGTAAATATGGTGGAGGGAGGGATCTTGCAGGCTGAGCGTCAACGGCATCACCCCGGACCTGACCTCCCCCAGTAGGTTGAGATGGGGGAGGAGGAGCTTGGTGGGGAGGTAGAGCGGGATGTTGGAGAGTACCACGCTCGGCGGTGGCCTCCAGCGGGTCCACCATCACGTCACGTGCATCCAGCCCACCGTGAGCCCCCTCTCTAGGGGGTGGACCGCCTGCTCGGTCCGCAGGAAAAACACTGCCTTGCCGTACATTCGGGTCACGGCTACAATGGCCGAGGGGCCGACGACCACGGCCATCGCACGGGTGCATGCCTCGATGGTCATGGTGGGGTGGGCACAGCATTTCACCCCTAGTTGCCGTGTAAACAGCCGGAAGGGTGACGGGGGCGCAGGGGCAGTGGAGGAGCCCCTGGGGTTCTGGCCATGACTACCCCTGGTACGGCCCGGCCGAGAAACTGTGTTTAGGGTGGTGAAGGTGAGGGGAGGGAGTGACGTGACAGCCGGGCAATAGCACAAGGGAAGCACTGGAGTGGCTGACCCCCAGTGCTGTGGGGCAACAGCTGATGGTAAAGTTGGTGGGGAAAAGTCTTCAGCCCTGGATGGGCTCCAAAACAAAGTCATGGGTCTTCACCCCAGGAGGGGGCACACCAGCAGGCGCTAGATGGTACCACTCCCACTGCAGGCACAGGGGGGGTGGGAAGACAGAGGGAAGGATCATCGTTCCTGGGTGGTCCCAGTCTCACCTGAGGCACAGGTGTGGGAGGACGCAGGGCAGGGCAGGATCTTCACCCCGAGAGGGGGACACCGGCAGGCCCTGAATGGTCCCACTCTCACCACAGGCACAGGTGTGGGAGGACAGAGGGCAGGATCTTCACCCCGGTAGGGGGCGCAGCAACAGTCCCCAGGTGGTCCCGGTGGCAGAGACATGAAGCAGCAGCAGCAGAATACAGCAGCACCTCAACCTCTTCCCAATCCTTACTGAGAGTCTGAGCTCCCCCAATGAGCGGGGCGGCGGAGGAATCATTAGCAGTTTCACCCGCATAAATAGAGCTGGCCAGTATGTTACTAGCTAGAGGAGTGAAGCAGTAGGGAAGTAAGACTACTGCTGCTGTATATATGTAATTGTAAATTCTTAGTGGCCCTCACAAAAGTTGGGATGTAAGTCTCAATTGATGATGCCACATCGAATAGTACTGTCCGCAACTTCTCCGATAGTGAAGCAATCCATTCAAGAGTTGAGCTGAGCAGTGAAAAGTAAAACTCGTGTCACACAAATGCCAGCCATTGTCATGCTTCAATAAAAGAGAAAATTAAGCATCTTCCCCTTGCACTAATTTGTCCTCCAGCAACAATATTCTGGAAATTATAATTGGCCAGAAGCTGTACCGGGCGAATCACATGAATACTGTGGTCACGAGCAGGTCTGAGGCTGGGAATTCTGTGGCTAGGAACTCCCCTTCTGACTCCCCGAAGCCTGTCCACCACCTGCAAGGCACATAGACCTCCTCCTGCAGTCTAGGGATTCTATCGAGTCTGCACCGATCCTCCAGCAGAGCACCCTACCTAGGTTCTATCCCTAAAACTCCACCAAGCCTACACAATCCTTGGACACCCAAGCGGCATTTAACATGGCCAATCCACCTAATCCGGACAGCTTTGGACAATTCAGGACTGTGATGGAATACCCGCCCCTTGCCTGGATGAGTGCAGCTCCAGCAATACTCCAGAAGCTTGAGAGGAGCCAAGGTAACGTATGCCTGTTGGTCAGCACCCCATACAAAACCTTCAAGGATCACTCCGTCCACCACTGCCGCACAGTGACACCAGTGTGTGTTATCTACAACATACACAAACATCGCGTGAGCTCCTTTAACATCATCCTCGAAGCGTGTAAAGAAGGTCAAGGGCAGAAGATGTAGGAGCAGAACAGGTCATTCGGCTCCGCCATTCAATGAGAACACGTGTGACGATTGGAAGACTATAGAAATGTTAGATTCTAAATATTGGGCAACTTAAGGGTTAAATGCCTGGGGCTGGTGTGTGCTTGACTGCAGTGGTCATGTTTTTTTTTAATAATCTGTTTGGCAGAGCCTGGGTGCCAGAATGCGAAATTGACAAAGGAGTGTATTTTTCAGTATTCCCTTACTCTGAGATTATGCCCTCTGGTCCGAGACACTGTCACAAGGGGAAAACAACCTCTCGGCATCTATCCTGTTAAGCCCTCTGAGATTTCTCTTTCTCAACCAGGTCCGCTCTCATTCTTCTGAACTCCAAGGAGCATAGATCCAATCTACTCCATCCCTCCAAACCCATGATCAATCAGGTGAACCTTCTCTGGACTGCCCCCAATGCCAGTATATCTTTCATTGGATAAGGGAACCAAAACTGTTCACAGTATTCCAAGTGTGTCTAATTAGTGCCTTTTATGACTTTAGCAAGACTTGCCTATGAAATATGGTTGACATTCCATTTGCCTTCTCGATTACCTGTTGAACCTGCATGCTTGTGATTTATGCACAGGGACACCCGTATCCCTCTGAGCTGTGGCTTTCTGCCGTCTCTCTCCATTTAAATAATATTTGGCTCTTTTATTCGACCTACAAAAGTGCATAACTTTACCTTTTCCTACATTTTATGTTCCATCTGCAACCTGTCTATCTCCCTTTTGTAGAATGTGTCATCTTCACCACTTGCCTTCCCACCCATTTTTTGTCATCCCCAAACCTGGCAATAGCACATTAACTTCCCATGACAAAATCATTTTTAGATGTATTAGAAATAGTTGTGGCCACAGCACTGATCTCTGTGACACTCCCAACAGTTAAGTGTGCCATCCTGAAAATAAACCTCTTATCCCAATTCAGAGCCATGAGTTTTTACAACATGGAGGGAGGCCCATTGTGTCGGTGCTGGCTATCAAGCCTCGACTCAGCACTTGGCCTATACAATCTCTTACTTAATCTTCAAATAAGAGCCAAGGTCTGGTTGATTGGAGGTGTCCAAAACATACAACTTTATTTGCTAATCATTCACCTTGATTCACTTACATAGAAAAAAACTAAATCAATATGTTATCAGAATAATACATAAACTGGTCAGAACATCGTAAGAGTTAAACAAAAACATAAAATTAGAAAATTAGTAGTTGGTTCAGAATTCACAACAGCATAAATTCAGAACAAAACTTTAATCATGACGTCTTGGGCAGGATTCTCTCATCCCGCGGCAGAGTGCCCATGCCATCGTAAGCGCCGTCTCGTTTTACGGCCCACAAAAGGGGCCAGTAAGGGTGCGGCGAGAAGCGTGGGGGGCGTCATCCGCGCGACGCCCCAATGACGCGGCACCGTGTCTCTCAAAATCTGCGCGAGCATCGCAAAGTCCTGAGACCGGCGGGATGGATGCCGCCCCGAGGTTCAGGGACCATGACCTCAAGACGCTGTTGGGTGCAGGAGAGGAGAGGAGGGCGATCCTGTGCCGTAGAGTTGGCCACCGGCACACTGCCAGCACAGTGCGGAGGAATTGGCGTGAGGTGGGCGTTGCAGTAAGCGCGGTCGGGCACACCCCACGGACGGCTGAGCCGTGCCGCAAGAAGATGAACGACCTGACGGGGGCCGCCAGGGTGAATACACCGCGATGTGCCCCTGGCACTACCCAACCCCTACCACCCACACACGTGACAGTAAACCCCCCCCCGCCCGCCCCCAGGAGCGGTGCCAACCCCCCACTTGACCCACCCACATGGACTGCACACACCCCTGAGAGCCTACGTGGCCGGGTGCCCAGTGCTCCCATGCCATCATACGGGCAATATCTGCGCGGGGTGCTGTGTACCGACTAACTCTGATGCTTTGCTGCCCTCACAAGGAGAAGACCGGCCACAATCACAGGGAGCGTGCGAAAACTGGAAGGGGTACCAGTACTGCACCCCCTCACAGTACACGAACAGGGGGCACTGAATCTCGGCGGAGGCGGGGACTGGGAGGTTGCCCCTTGCCCGATCGTAGGCGCACCAGCTAGTGAGAATCGCCTGCCTGGCTACACACCCTCACGCAGTCCGCGTGTGGAACAATACATGCTGCATTGTGTGTTGCAGGACCTGCCGCTGATCATCCCGGACCGTCTGGCGCTGCTCACCCCCAAGTGCCAGGTCCAGATGCCCTCAGGGACGCACGCCACGGCGGGGAGGGCAGACAGTAAGGAAGGCCTTGCTCCATCACGGGGTCACAGGGATTGGACGCACAAGAGGACTGAGACCCAGTACGGTGATGAACAGAGGACGGACACCGAAGACAGCGACAGCCCTGAACAGAGGATGGGCTCCGAAGACAGCGACAGCCCCGAAATGGAGACGATGGACACTGACGCGCACGACAGACAGGACAGTGCCCCTCAGATGGGGGCAAAAGACAGAACACCGGCCCCGGGCTCAACGCAGGAGCCCCCAAACTTTGGGTCCGATGACGACCTGGACTTGGCGTCACTCCACTCACCCACACCCCCCACCAGCAGAGACTCTCACCTCGGCTGGGCATTTTAGTGATGAGGCTTCTGGGACAAGCACTGGTGCGCACCTCACAGCCGTACCAGTACAGCAGGTGGAGGTAGGAGCAGCCGCGGGGTCAGACGGTCGGAGGGCAGGCCAGCCCCAGCACCCAGCTGCCGCCCAGACAGTTTCCGGGTTCCTGGACTTTCCAGTCCCACCCATAGACCCGATGAAGTTAGAAACCCAGGGACTAGAAGACGGGATGACGGCTGGCTTCCAGCAACTGCAGACACAGGTGTAGGAGTCCATCAGCGTCCAGGAGCAGGGAGTGGTGCCGGTCATGGCTGCCACCCAGGCCAACACCGCACGGGTGGCGTCCGCGGTGGAGGCAATGCGGGCAACGGTTTCGGCCATGGGTCAGGTTATGCAAGGCGTGGGACTTTATATGCACGCGTCATAAGAACATAAGAACTAGGAGCAGGAGTAGGCCATCTGGCCCCTCGAGCTTGCTCCACCATTCAATGAGATCATGGCTGATCTTTTGTGGACTCAGCTCCACTTTCCGGCCCGAACACCAGAACCCTTAATCCCTTTATTCTTCAAAAAACTATCTATCTTTATCATAAAAACATTTAATGAAGGAGCCTCTACTGCTTCACTGGGCAAGGAATTCCATAGATTCACAACCCTTTGGGTGAAGAAGTTCCTCCTAAACTCAGTCCTAAATCTACTTCCCCTTATTTTGAGGCTATGCCCCCTAGTTCTGCTTTCACCCGTCAGTGGAAACAACCTGCCTGCATCTATCCTATCTATTCCCTTCATAATCTTATGTTTCTATAAGATCCCCCCGCATCCTTCTAAATTCCAACGAGTACAGTCCCAGTCTACTCAACCTCTCCTCGTAATCCAACCCCTTCAGCTCTGGGATTAACCTAGTGAATCTCCTCTGCACACCCTCCAGTGCCAGTATGTCCTTTCTCGAGTAAGGAGACCAAAACTGAACACAATACTCCAGGTGTGGCCTCACTAACACCTTATACAATTGCAGCAGAACCTCCCTAGTCTTAAACCCCATCCCTCTAGCAATGAAGGACAAAATTCCATTTGCCGCCTTAATCACCTGTTGCACCTGAAAACCAACTTTTTGCGACTCATGCACTAGCACACCTAGGTGTCTCTGCACAGCAGCATGTTTTAATATTTTATCATTTAAATAATAATCCCTTTTGCTGTTATTCCTACCAAAATGGATAACCTCACATGTCAACATTGTATTCCATCTGCCAGACCCTAGCCCATTCACTTAGCCTATCCAAATCCCTCTGCAGACTTCCAGTATCCTCTGCACTTTTTGCTTTACCACTTATCTTAGTGTCGTCTGCAAACTTGGACACATTGCCCTTGGTCCCCAACTCCAAATCATCTATGTAAATTGTGAACAGTTGTGGGCCCAACACTGATCCCTGAGGGACACCACTATCTACTGATTGCCAACCAGAGAAACACCCATTAATCCCCACTCTTTGCTTTCTATTAATTAACCAATCCTCTATCCATGCTACTACTTTCCCCTTAATGCCATGCATCTTTATCTTATGCAACAACCTTTTGTGTGGCACCTTGACAAAGGCTTTCTGGAAATCGGCTCCCCGTTATCTACTGCACTGTTAATGTCCTCAAAGAATTCCACTAAATTAGTTAGGCACGACCTGCCCTTTATGAACCCATGCTGCATCTGTCCAATGGGACAATTTCCATCCAGATGCCTCGCTATTTCTTCCTTGATGATAGATTCCAGCATCTTCCCTACTACCGAAGCTAAGCTCACTGGCCTATAATTACCCGCTTTCTGCCTACCTCCTTTTTTAAACAGTGGTGTCACGTTTGCTAATTTCCAATCCGCCAGGACCACCCCAGAGTCTAGTGAATTTTGGTAAATTATCACTAGTGCGTTTGCAATTTCCCTAGCCATCTCTTTTAGCACTCTGGGATGCATTCCATCAGGTCCAGGAGACTTGTCTACCTTTAGCCCCATTAACTTGCCCATCACTACCTCCTTGATGATAACAATCCTCTCAAGGTCCTCACCTGTCATAGCCTCATTTCCATCAGTCACTGGCATGTTATTTGTGTCTTCCACTGTGAAGACCGACCCAAAAAACCTGTTCCGTTCCTCAGCAATTTCCTCATCTCCCATTATTAAATCTTCCTTCTCATCCTCTAAAGGACCAATATTTACCTTAGCCACTCTTTTTTTGTTTTATGTATTTGTAGAAACTTTTACTATCTGTTTTTATATTCTGAGCAAGTTTACTCTCATAATATATCTTACTCTTCTTTATAGCTTTTTTTCGTAGCTTTCTGTTGCCCCCTAAAGATTTCCCAGTCCTCTAGTCTCCCACTGATCTTTGCTACTTTATGTTTTTTCCTTCAATTTGACACTCTCCCTTATTTCCTTAGATATCCACGGTCGACTTTCCCTCTTTTTACCGTCCTTCCTTTTTGTTGGTATAAACCTTTGTTGAGCACTGTGAAAAATCACTTGGAAGGTTCTCTACTGTTCCTCAACTGTTTCACTATAAAGTCTTTGCTCCCAGTCTACCTGAGCTAGTTCTTCTCTCATCCCATTGTAATCTCCTTTGTTTAAGCACAAAACACTAGTGCTTGATTTTACCTCCTCACCCTCCATCTGTATTTTAAATTCCACCATATTGTGATCGCTCCTTCCGAGAGGATCCCTAACTATGAGATCCTGAATCAATCCTGTCTCATTACACAGGACCAGATCTAGGACTGCTTGTTCCCTCGTAGGTTCCATTACATACTGTTCTAGGAAACTATCGCGGATACATTCTATAAACTCCTCCTCAAGGCTGCCTTGACCGACCTGGTTAATCAACATGTAGATTAAAATTCCCCATGATAACTGCTGTACCATTTCTACATGCATTTGTTATTTCTTGGTTTATTGCCTGCCCCACCATAATGTTACTATTTGGTGGCCTATAGATTACTCCTATCAGTTACTTTTTCGCCTTACTATTCCTGATTTCCACCCAAATGGATTCAACCTTATCCTCCATAGCACCGATGTCATCCCTTACTGTTGCCCGGATATCATCCTTAAATAACAGAGCTACACCAACTCCCTTACCATCCACTCTGTCCTTCCGAAAAGTTTGATACCCTCGGATATTTAACTCCCAGTCATGACCATCCTTTAACCATGTTTCAGTAATGGCCACTAAATCAGTCATTCACGATGATTTGCGCCATCAACTCATTTACCTTATTCCGAATACTACGAGCATTTAGGTAAAGTACACTTATGTTGGCTTTTTTTACCTCTGTTCTGAATCTTAACACCTCGATCAGTAACCTCTCCTAAGTTATATTTCCTCTTAACCTTTCTCCTAATTTTCCTTGTCGTCGAACCCATATCTTGTAACAACCTGCCGCGTCGCTTAGCATTAATGTTTTCACTTCCCATTTTATTTCTTTTAGTATTCCTGGTCCTATTCACTGAGCTCCCCTCAGTCACTGTACCTTGTACTGTCGCCCTTTTTGATTTTTCACTATGGCTTCTCTGCCTTACACTTTCCCCCTTACTGCCTTTTATTTCTGTCCCTGTTTTACTACCTTCCAACTTCCTGCATCGGTTCCCATCCCCCGCCACAATAGTTTAAACTCTCCCCAACAGCTCTAGCAAACACCCCCCCTAGGACATCGGTTCCAGTCCTGCCCAGGTGCAGACCATCCGGTTTGTACAGGTCCCACCTCCCCCAGAACCGGTTCCAATGTCCCAGGAATTTGAATCCCTCCCTCTTGCACCATCTGTCGAGCCACGTATTCATCCTCTCTATCCTGACATTCCTACTCTGACTAGCTCGTGGCACTGGTAGCAATCCTGAGATTACTACCTTTGAAGTCCTACTTTTTAGTTTAACTCCTAGCTCCCTAAATTCAGCTTGTAGGACCTCGTCCCGTGTTTTACCTATATCATTGGTGCCTATGTGCACCACGACAGCTGGCTGTTCACCCTTCCTCCCCCCCCCCCCCCCCCCCCCCCCCCCCAGAATGTCCTGCAGCCGCTCCGAGACATCCTTGACCCTTGCACCAGGGAGGCAACATACCATCCTGGAGTCTCGATTGCGTCCGCAGAACCGCCTGTCTATTCCCCTTACAATTGAGTCCCCTATCACTATAGCCCTGCCATTCTTCTTCCTGCCCAGCTGCGCAGCAGAGCCAGCCACGGTGCCATGAACCTGGCTGCTGCTGCCTTCCCCTGGTGAGCCATCTCCCTCGACAGTATCCAAAGCGGTATATGTGTTTTGCAGGGAGATGACCGCAGAGGACACCTGCACTGCCTTCCTACTCTTGCTCTGTCTTTTGGTCACCCATTTACTATCTCCCTCAGTACATTTCACCTGCAGTGTGACCAACTCGCTAACCGTGCTATCCACGACGTCCTCAGCATCACGGATGCTCCAAAGTGAGTCCACCCGCAGCTCCAGAGCCGTCAAGCGGTCTAACAGGAGCTGCAACTGGACACACTTCTTGCACGTGAAGGAGCCTGGGACAGTGGACGTGTCCCTGGGCTCCCACATCGCACACGAGGAGCATGACATGGGTCTGAGATCTCCTGCCATGTCTTAAACCTTCGGTTAACTTCAACAATTACAATTTGCCCCCCAAAAATTTAATAAATAAATAAACAACAAAGAAAAAAATAAATAAATATACCAATGAAAAGAAACAGAAAAACAGAAACACTACTTACCAGTCACACAAAGCACTTCCTCCCCACCCAGCTTCGAATTCCCACCTAGATTCAAATTCCCAATCTCACTCTTTGCTGTCTCACTCTGGCTGTCTTCTCTCTGGCTCCCTGGGAGTGAGTTTACAAGTTGCTCTTTTTAAACTGTCCTGAATTGACTCCCCTCCCCCACCTGCTTTTAGATCAAAGTAGATTAAAGTGACTGATACCTAACTGCCAACCAGTTATGTGAGTGGGTGGGGCAGCCCTTGTTAACCTACACTGCACAATACTAGCTTAATTTAAATTAATTAAAACTCCTGAAATTTAAAAGGAGCTGCCTTACTGATTCAATTCAATTCCCACCTAGATTCAAATTCCCAAACTCACTCTTTGCTGTCTCACTCTGGCTCACTGGGAGAACTCCCTGGGAGTGAGTTTACAAGTTGCTCTTTTTAATCTGTCCTGAATTGACTCCCCTCCCCCACCTGCTTTTAGATCAAAGTAGATTAAAGTGACTGACACTTAACTGCCAACCAGTTATGTGAGTTGTGACAGTTATGTCATCCGTGGCCCAGGACAGTGCTGCCCTCTCACAGGCAGCCATGTGCCAGAGCCAGCTGGACATTGCCGCCGCGCTCCGTGGTCTGGCCCAGTCTCAGCAGACCATCAGCGGCATTGCCCCAGTCTCAGGCCATTGCTGAGAGCATTGGCGGCCTCGCCCAGATGCTGGATGGTGTCGCACAATCATAGAGGGAGGTGGCGCAGTCCCAGACCGGAATGGCCCACTCCCTGAGCTCCATAGCTGCTAACATTCAGACCCTGGTCCTCCACAGCGGGCTTCCAGGACTGGCAGCCCAGGTGTCGGGGGTGCCTCGGGGCTTGTCTCCGCTCGCTCCCCCATCCCATAGAGAGGCACGGGGGCCAGCTGGCACCCCGAGGGAGGAGGCGGTTCCGGGGCCCGTCCCGGTGACTCCTGCAAGGGAGGTCCTGGAACACCGCAGTTCCTCGGACCCCCCCCCCCCCCGTTCCATCCCTGGTGCATCTGTTGGGCAGTGGGCAAAACAGGGTGGCACCAAGCCATCCAGCATGCCCGCAGAACAGCCTGGTCTATCCAAGCTGGGCCGCCCCAGGAAACTCGCTCCAACGGGAAGCCAAGCCGCAGGGCAGGAGTCTCAGCAGTCCGCCTCCACTCCTGCTGTACCATCTGGGGAAACACCGAGACATAGTGTTGGGGCCCGTAAGGGCAAGAAGTTTGACAACTGGTAATTTGGCACGGGTGCAGGGCATAGTCTAGTTATAGGGGCTAGGGCACCTGTATGTTACTGTTACACTTGAACTCACTGTCCTCTGTTCTTATGCCCAGTGGCCGCATGTTCGTGAAGGGTACTGATTGACACTGTGTTCGAAGGTCGGTGGAATGGTGAGCTCAGGTAAGTGTAAATATTCCGCCCCGCCGTACTCGGCACCCCGCCGCCAGCTACATGTCCATGGGAGTGTCCGTAACGCGTACAGGACCCATCCACGTGGACGGTGCAGCTGTGGCCGAGTCAAACATTGGCTAACGATTTGGAGCTCACAGCTCATTGCAGAGCGGGTTGCTACCATTCACCATGGCAATGATCACACCCGCTTCCACAGGCAATCGGGTGAGACCAGCCCGTCGTGCCGCAGTTGGAGGGTGCTGTGCATGTGGTGGTGTGGCAGGTAAGGTCATCGGGTGGTGTGGGAGTGCTGGGTGTTGAGGTGGGGCGGTACGGTGGTGCCACTGCCCCTACTCCGAGAGCCCCTAACCCCTAGTTGGTGAAACGTGTGGCAATTAATGCCTTGCATGCTCGCTGGCAAAGCTGGTGGCGTCGTGCAGCCTCTCATCCATACCCAGCCCCCAGGTAGCATCTATTGCCCCACTAGTCCCCATCCTCCTTACCTGGAGAGTCATCCTCTCCCGCGGCCTCCCCCTCTGCCCCTTCCTCCTCCTCCAGCACACAGCCTCTCTGCTGGGCAGTGTTGTGGAGGACGCAGCAGACAACAACAACGTGGCCGACCCTCTTCGAGAGGTATTGGAGGGCCCCTCCAGAGCAGTCCAGGCACCTGAAGTGTATCTTCAACAGAAGCACCTCCTCGATCACACCCCTGGTTGCTGCATGGGTCTCATTGTATCGGGTCTCCGCGACGGTCTCTGGCCTCCGTATAGGCGTTATCAGCCATGACCGCAACGGGTAACCCTTGTCACCCAGCAACCAGCCCTGCAGGTTGGGGGGGGGCATTCCTCGAACATGGCGGGGATGAACGACTGTGCCAGGATAAATGCATCATGTACACTGCCCGGCTACTGTGCGCAGACGTGCATGATCTTCATGCGGAGGTCACAGACCACCTGAATGTTCAAGGAGTAGGACCCCTTCCTGTTCATGAACACGTCCCTGTTTTCCGCTGGTGGCCGCATGGCGAAGTGCACCCCATCAATCGCCCCCTGTACCATGGGTATCCTCGCCACGGCAGCGAATCCCGCTGCCTGGGCATCCTGGTGGGCGTGGTCCACAGGGAACTGGATGTACCGATCCACGATATCATACAGGGCGTCAGTCACTGCACGGATGCACCTGTGCACCGATGGCTGGGAGATGCTGGGCAGGTCCCCACTCGGCGACTGGACCGACGCCGTCACAGAAGTTCAAGGCCACCGGCATCTTGACGGCCACCAGGAGAGCACGTCCTCCCCCAGTGCCACCCGGTGCCAGGCGTGCCATCAGGTGGCAGATATGGGCGACCGTTTCCCAACTCATCCGGAGTCGTCTCCTGCATGCCCTGTCCGGCAGGTCCTCGAAGGACATGCGGGGCCGGTAGACGCGTGGCCTCATTGGGCGTCTCTGGCGCCTTGGCACCACCACCTCCTGCTCCCCCTGGTCCTCATCCACATTGGTTTCATCATACTGACCATCCCCCTCCTTGTTCTGGCCGTCGTCCGCCTCGGCCTTCTCCTGCGCCGGTCGGGCAGGCGGACCTGCAGCCTGAGCGGGTGCCACCTGGCCTGCTGCAGCCTGTCCGTCTGCTGCAGCCACTGCAGCTGCCCTGAGCCGCCTGCGCCGACGCTGCCACAGGGTGACATGGAGGGTAGCGGCTCCCACTACGGCAGCCAACATCGCTGGCACACTAACATTTTGATCTGCAGGGGGTGGGGGGGTATACAACTTGTTTAAGGATGGTGTACGGTCCCCTCTACAGCCATGTGCCATGGGCTACATGTCTGCCCCGGTTTACTGATTGTGCCACATACACGCATGCACCCTCAGTGCTCCGTCCAATATTGCCCGTCCCTCCTGATAGCGCCATCGTTGGATGGCTATGCCCTCACTGGGGGCTGCCATGGTTTTGGACCTGCCCCTTCCGACAATGGATGCCGGCTGCTGTGAGGTCTGCCCCTGGAGGGTCCCGCACCCATGGGCAAGGCCCGGGGCAAGTGCCCATCAGCCTGGCCGCCGTACTGGCAGCAGTGGCTCTAGCAATGCCCTGCCCTGGCTGGTATGTTGTCCCCACGCACCCCCCCCCCTGAACATGGAGGCCCCGCCCCCCGACATGGAGGCCCCCTACCCAAACCCCCCCCCCGAACATGGAGGCTCACCCGCAGCCCCGCCCGTGTCCATCCCGAGAGTCTCAGAAGCGCAATACACCGGCTGCTCACCTCCTCTCCCGCATGCTGGCTGACTATTTTTATTTGCAGGTATGAACGGCACCGGGGTAACCTGGGGTCGGGACTTCGGCTCATCTGAGCCGCAGAATCCACGGGACCCCGGAGAATCGTGAGACCTGGCCACTCGGCCGATTCTCCGCGCGGCGCCGTTCACGCCAGTTGGGAGAATGGCGGAACTGCGTCGGACCAGCGTCTTTTGAAAAATCGGCGCAATCGCTGATTCTCTGACCCTCTCATCCCGAGGGGAGTGAATCCCGCCCCTCATTCTTAAAGAAATTCTTATCAATGGTCTAATCCCTCACTTACTCTCATTGGTTTCTAATTCTCAGCTGAGGCTTCCTGATTTATTCAAATAACTGTCTGTCACTTAGGAAATGATTTGTTATTCAAACATTGGTCATTACTGAAGATTTACGAACGAATGTCTTAATGTCTATCAAATTAATTAAATGTCTGTGTGCTCACCACGTACGTCAATCTTATCAAGATGTGGTGCTTGCATTAACCTTGCTGTTGCTAAGGCTTTGATGCATTTTTGTTGCAAAACGTTGCTGTTGCGAAGGCTGTGATACATTTTCATTACTAAATGTATTGGAGAATAATGGTTTATTTATTACAAGAGGCTTCTATGCAGCACTTCATGAAAAAATGTTAAATTCCTGCAGAGCAGTTCTTATTCATTCACTGAAACAACAAATAGTTTTCCACACTGACCTTGTGGATATTCCATTCTGTCGATGCACTGAATTAAAAAATGTAGAACCATACTGAATCAATTCTTAAAGGCACAGTAAATCAGTAGTCTATCAGGCCCATATCCTTGTATGCTATGGCATTTCAAGTGTTCATCTAAATACTTTTTACATGTAGTGTGGGTCCGTGCCGCGATCAAGCTTTCAGGCTGTGAGTTCCAGGTTTCCACAACCCGCTGAACGTAAAGGTTGTTCCTCAAATCCACTCTGAACGTCCTGCCCCTTGTTTGACGTCTTTATTTCTATGTGAACCACAAGCTGTTTCTTATATTGACCGAATGATCACACAACCAGTATATTAGTTCAAAAGACAGTTTATAAACACAATACTTATATCTATATGCAATGATACACGCGGCTGCGCACTAAACTGAACCTAATAACTAAGATGATCTCTTACTTAACTTCGGGGTGACCGGCTCTGTGCGGGAGATACGGCCTTTATCTGTGTCCACATGGGTCAGTTGGAAGTCGTCAGGTTCGTCTCAGCTGGGCTCGTCCGTCACATAGCGATCGCTGGTCCTTGAACTTGGCTGGTTGATATGCTGCAATTGGTCGCGCACAGGCCGGTCCAAAAGAGGCCGATCCCTAGTGCGCAGGGTTTCTTACCCTGCTCCCCTTTCGCGCCCTTTTGAGCGGTGCTATCTCCGGATCCAATGGATCAATAATATCTTGATCACCCTAATCGATTCTGGCCAATTAGGGGTGGGTCCTAGGCACATATGCCTTTCCAAACAAGGGGAAGTGGCGCTGGTTAGTTTGCTACTGTTGCCGTTCATTGATTCGAATTCTATTGTCCTGGGGATAATGGTGATTGACCTTTTAATAGGTGCAAGTTTCTGTCAGGTCTGGCTTCTTTGAACAATGCAAAGAGGCTGTGCTTGTCTATGCCCCAAGTTGACCACAATTCCCACAGTCCTTTGCAGGTGGCCATTTTGAGGCTACATTCCGTCCTCTTAATCCTGAACGCGAAGAGTGGTGGATCACAGTATTGATCCCATGTCTGTCTTGTTGGTCTTGGTCACCCCTATGGGGGACTATGTCTGACCCATGGCCACAGTACCACCATCCACCCAGACCATCCCTGCATGCGGCTGTGACACTGCAGCGCACGGTCCCGTCCTCTGCCCGTGGGGATGTTGATGGCGGCCCAGGGCGAACGGGGCAGACTCACCTGGGGCTGAGGTAAGACCACCCCTCACACACACACTTGCGCTCAACGTACATGACACCCCCGCACGCTTTGGACAGAGCACAAAGGCAGCTTCTGTAGGTGTAACATTGACTTTAGTAACCAAACAAGTTCATGCACGTGCCCTAGCCCCTAAAACTCACCTGTGCCCTGCACCCGTGCCAACTTACTCAGTGTCTAATTGTTTGGCCTTACGGGCCCTTTGACTACGTCTACGTGGTTCCCCAGACGGTACAGCAGAACTGGAGGTGGACTCCTGTGATTCCTGCCCTCTGACACAGGATCCCTTTGGCGGCCGTTTCCTGGGGCGTCCTGGCCTAGATGGGCCAGGCTGCGGCCCGGGCGACTGGGATGGCGAGCTGCCAGCCTGTCCTGCCCGTTGCCCACCCGATGCACCTGGGACGGAAGGGGGGGGGGGGAGTCCGAGGTGTCGCGGTGTTCCGGGACCTCCCCTACAGGGGGAGCCGGGACGGACCACAACACCACCTCCTCCCTCGGAGTGCCCGATGGCCCCCAGGCCTCTACATGGGTGGGGGATGCAAACGGACTGGCCATCCGATGCCCCCCCGACATCTGGCGCTGCCAGTCCTGGAGGCCCGTGCTGGTATCGACAGGGGTCTGCAGGTTTGCAGCCATGGTGGCAAACCCTGTCTGTGACAGTGCGACGCCAGCTCGCACATGGCCACTGGCGCCGATGCCCTCAGCGATGGCCTGCAGAGACTGGGCCATGGCCTGCAGAGACTGGGCCATGGCCTGCAGAGACTGGGCCATGGCCTGCAGAGACTGGGCCATGGCCTGCAGAGACTGGGCCATGGCCTGCAGAGACTGGGCCATGGCCTGCAGAGACTGGGCCATGGCCTGCAGAGACTGGGCCATGGCCTGCAGAGACTGGGCCACGGCCTGCAGAGACTGGGCCACGGCCTGCAGAGACTGGGCCACGGCCTGCAGAGACTGGGCCACGGCCTGCAGAGACTGGGCCACGGCCTGCAGAGACTGGGCCACGGCCTGCAGAGACTGGGCCACGGCCTGCAGAGACTGGGCCACGGCCTGCAGAGACTGGGCCACGGCCTGCAGAGACTGGGCCACGGCCTGCAGAGACTGGGCCACGGCCTGCAGAGACTGGGCCACGGCCTGCAGAGACTGGGCCACGGCCTGCAGAGACTGGGCCACGGCCTGCAGAGACTGGGCCACGGCCTGCAGAGACTGGGCCACGGCCTGCAGAGACTGGGCCATGGCCTGCAGAGACTGGGCCATGGCCTGCTGAGACTGGGCCATGGCCTGCTGAGACTGGGCCATGGCCTGCTGAGACTGGGCCATGGTGTTGAGCGCCTCTGCCATCTGGCGCTGGCACATGGCCACCTGTGAGAGGGCAGCCATGTCCTGGGCCACAGACGCCGCCTGCACGGAAAGCCCCAGGCCTCGCAAACCGTTCCCCATGTCTGACACCGTCGCACCCATTGCCTCCACCGCGGACGCCACCCGTGCGGTGTCGGCCTGGGTGGCACGCATGACCGGCACCACTTCCAGCTCCTGGACGCGGGTGGACTCCTCCACCTGCGACTGCAGCCGCCGCAAGTCAGCCATCACCCTCTTCGCTCGTCTCCGGGTCGGTGGTTGCATCGGATCTATGTGTGGGTGTGGTAACTCCAGGAACCCGGGATCCATCTGGGCGGCAGATGTTCGCTTGGGCTGGGCTGCCCTACGACCGCCCGGCCCCTCTGCTGCTCCTACCTCCACCTGCTGTACCGGGACGGCTGTGTTGTGCGCACCAGTGAGTGTACCAGACGCCTCATCACTAAAGTGCCCAACCGAGGTGAGTGTTTCTGCGATGGTGGAGGGTGTTTGTGACAGCAGTGGCGTTGTGTCGTGCTCTTCGTCCCACTCTGAGTCCATGGCACTTTGGGGTGGGGGTTCGTCTCCACCCATCCACTCTGAGTCACTGTCCGGTATTTCGTCTTCCTGGGTAGTGCTGTTCCGGGTAGGGGTGTCCCGGGCAGTGCTGTCCCGGGTAGTGGTGTCCTGGGTAGTGGTGTCCTGGCTCGGATGTGACGGGGGCCTGTGGCTGCCCCCCTCGTCGCTGGGTGGTCGCTCCTACACGTGACGGGGGTGTCGTCTCCCTGTTGCTCCAGGTCTCTCCGTCTCCCGTGGTGTGCGAGGGGCATCCTGCGGGCGTCGCATGCTGGAGGGTCTGGGTCTCTCAGTCTCCCGTGGCCTCCGAGGGGCATCCTGCGGGCGTCGCATGCTGGAGGGTCCAGGTCTCTCTGTCTCCATGGCCTCCGAGGGGCATCCTGCGGGCGGTCTGCATCTGCGGGGATGGGTGCCTGGACGTTTGGTCCTACGATAAACAATGAAGCATGCATGGTTAGACACGCAGGCGGTGATCAGGTGATTTGGGTGAGGGGGGATATGGGGACGGGCTGTCGGTGGCGCACTTGCTAGTACGCCCCCGACCTCTGCATCAGCAACCTCACGGTCGTCCGGTCCGCCAGCCAGTTCCAGGGCCCTTTCCTCGTGTTCGGTCAGTGGCCTCTCATCAGCGGAGCCTCCTCCAGTCCTCACATCTCCCTATTGTTGTGTGCGCGCTTCTCCTGTGGGGGGGGGGGGGGGGGGGGGGGGTGCGGCAGGGGTAAAAGGCAACACTGTTAGGCAGGTATATGAATGCACGCCATCGGTTGCGCGTGCATTGCAGAGGTTAAGGTTAGGGCTGGATTCACTTGGGGATATGGGGGAGAGGGGGGGGGATATGGGGGAGAGGGGGGGGGGATATGGGGGAGAGGGGGGGATGATGATATATGGGGGGGGGGATGATGATATATGGGGGGGGGGATGATGATATATGGGGGGGGGGGATATGGGGGAGAGGGGGGATATGGGGGGGGGGATATGGGGGGGGGGAGATACCCTGCCTGCTCTGACGAGGTCGTTCACCTTCTTGTGGCACTGGGTGCCTGTCCGTGGTGTCAGGGCCACAGTCGTGACGGCCTCTGCCACTTCCCTCCACAGACGCCGGCTGTGGCGTGGGGCAACTCTGCGGCCGTGCCCGGGATACAGGGCGTCCCTCCTCTGCTCCACTGCGTCCAGGAGCGCCTCCACATCCCGTGACTCGAACCTCGGGGCTGAGCGGCGGCCAGCCATCCAGTCGGGTGTTCCGGTCGGGTGGGGGGGAGCAGCGCGGCCTTATGAGCCGTCACGCCGTGCGGCGCGTATGATGCTGCATGGCATCAACCACGTGCGCAAGCGTGGATCCCGTTAACACGCTGCTAGCCCATTTCGGGCCGGAGACTTTCGACCCATTTTTCCGACGTGAAGCAAGTCGGATTTGCGCCGTTTTTTGCGCCGATCGGCGGACTTTGCGCCGATAACGGAGAATTTCGCCCCTGGTATCAGGCCAACATTAATTAAAACCATGTATTGAAAAGGAAGATGAGGTAGAAACAAAGATGATGAGCAGGCTCCATCAGAAATTTGGACACCTTAATTTTTAGCCAGTGTCCGTTTCTCATCCTATGAACACCTCAGATATTTGCGTGCATCAGTTCAGTTAAATCGTTGCCCAAAAGGGGCTCATCGCTTGAATCATCACCTTCTCCTGGTTGCCGGACTTGTGTCTGCAGATTTTGGCGTTAGCCGCGTAGGCCTGTGGGTGGTCTGATTTGTCATGTCTCACCAACCTCGGGGTTGTGGTGTGACAAGAGGGTAGTCTGGAACTGGTGTACTGGAAGTGGAAGCAGTGTTGCTGGGGGTGGGCGGAAGATTAGTCAGTGGGTGGAGACGGTCATACAAGGGGTCGAATAGATTCAAGGCGTCCCAGCCAGTGGTAAGCAGGCAGGTTATAACATCCCTTCCCCCCCCCCCCCCCCCCCCCCCCCCCCCCCACCCCCCCCACCCCCACCGTCGGACCCGTTTTGCTGCAGGCCGGTCACCATTTGTAGGAGACGCTGGATCGGGCGGCGTGTAACGAGACAGAAAACGGCACTTTCGTGATGAACGGCGTAACGCCTGTACAGTCACGGCCCGTGGGCCCAAGGACACATCCTCTGAGGCGTCCTGTGTCTCCATCTCGGCGTCGGAGTCCAATGCCTCCATCGTCTCAGCGTCTCTATCTCCACGCGGTTCTGCAACGACTTGCGCAGGCTTTTGAGCACGGCACCAGATGAAGATTGCGAGGAATACTCTCCACTGTATCTGGTCTCTCTGGCTGTCGAAGTGAGTTCCGGGGGCTTGGAATCTTTGGAAGAAATGGTCTTCTGGACCGAACGTGTTCTACATGCTTGCGCTGGAAACGACCCTGGGGCATGTTCGACGAAAGATAACGCTGGGCACCACCAGCAAAATTTTGAATGAACACGGTCACCGGGCGCAAACTGCCGAATTGGCCGATGCTGAGAAAAATCCTGTCCCTGCCATTCTTGAGTGCGGCATACTTTTGCGCCAATGTCCGGGAAAACCATGCTCAGGTGGGTGCGAAGTCTCCAGCCCATTAGGAGTTCCGCGGGAGCTACCTCAGTCACCGCATGTGGAGTGGTCCTGTATGAAAACAAAAATCGAGCCAGTCTCGTGTCCACAGACCCGGAAGACTGCTTCTTTAGGCCGCGTTTGAATGTCTGCACTGCGCACTCCGCCAACCCATTGGAAGCCAGGTGATATGGAGCAGTGCGGATATGGCGTATGCCGTTCATCTTCATGAACCTCGCAAACTCCTCAGCTGTGAACGGAGTGCCGTTGTCTGTGACCAGCACCTCTGAGAGGCCATGCGTACTGAAAGGCAAATGCATCTTCTCGATTGTTGCGCAGGACGTTGTGCCTACCATCTTATTCACCTCTAACCATTTAGACTGGGCATCCAATTATTAGAAGGAACATGGATCCTTGAAAAGGGCTGACAAAATCCGCATGCAAGCGTGCCCAAGGCCGCCCTGGCCATTCCCAGTGATGTAGGGGCGCGGCCGGCGGAAGCTTCTGATGCTCCTGGCAAATGGAGCAGTTTTGGGCCACCTTCTCAATGTCGGTGTAGAGAACTGGCCACCAGACATAACTCCGGGTCAACATTTTCATTTTGGTCACACCTGGATGCCCATTGTCCAAGTCTCTTAGTATCAGCTCCTGTCCTTTATCTGGGACAATCACACGTGTCCCTCACAAGAGGATACCGTCTTCCACGCTAAATTCTGACAGCTTGAAGGGAAATGCATGCAACTCGCCTGGGAGCTGTCTATGCTGCCCACCATACAGGACTGTGTGCCGAACCTTTGACAGGACTGGCTCCGTCTGGGTCCACTCACGGATCTGTGATGCCGTGACAGGCAAGGAGTCTATAAAACGTAGGGTTACAACCACCTCACCGGTCATGAGGGTCGACATGGGGTCGGTCGACAAAGGCAATCGGCTCAGTGCGTCGGCATTCGCTAACTGGGTTCCTGGTTTGTGCTCCAGAGAATACTCGTAGGCAACGAGCAGCAAAGCCCAGCGCTGGATCCATGCGGAAGCAATGGGCGGTATTGGCTTATCCTCTCTGAAAAGTCCCAGCAGGGGCTTATGATCAGTCACGATAGTGAAATGGTGGCCATACACATACTGGTGAAAGCGTTTCACTGCGAGGCCCTCCTTCTCGATCTGTACGTACTTCTTTTCCGCTGCAGTCAATGTGCGGGAGGCAAAAGCCCTGTTCTCCATCTTGTGGGACAGGGCGGCCCCAATACCATACGGGGATGCATCACATGTGATGAGCAAAGGCTTTCCAGGATCATAGTGGGTTAGTAACCCAGACGACGACAATTGTTGTTTTATCCGCCAGAAATCGGTTTCTTGCGGCTGACCCCAAACCAAGGTGTGATTCTTCTTTAGCAGAAGGTGCAAAGGGGCCAGCGTAGTTGCCAGATTGGGGAGGAACTTCCCGTAATAGTTTACGAGGCCGAGAAAAGAACAAAGATGCAAAGTGTCAGTCGGGGCGAGGGCCTATTGAATTGCACGCACCTTCTCTGCGATGGGGTGCAAACCTTCGCAGTCCACCTGACAACCTAGGTAGACTACTTCCTTTGCCTGAAAGACACACTTTGCACAACAAATGGACTCCAGCCTCTGAAAAGCATCTAAGGACAGCCTCAATTTTCCAAATGTTCCCGATTTCGTCCCTGTAATCAAAACGTCGTCAAGTAGACAGTGACACTGACACGCGGTAAACCTCTCGATGCTCTTTATGATGCGTTGAAAGATAGCGCAGGCAGAGGATACCCCAAAGAGCAACCGTGTATATTCATACAGGCCCCGGTGTGTATTACTAGTTACATATGGCCGGGAGGCAGGGTCCAACTCCAACTGTAGGTAGGCGTGACTCATATCAAATTTCGTGAACGAGAGTCCACCTGCAAGCTTTGCGTAGAGATCCTCTATGCATGGCATTGGATATCGGTCGAGCCGGGAAGCCGTATTCACTAAGCTTATAGTCGCCGCACAAGCAAACTGTGGCACCTTTACACGTACAATTGGCATTGCCCAGTCAGCGAAACAGGCGAGCCATGATAATACCCAAGGGCTCCAACGAGTGAGCTCCCCTTCTACCTTGCCAAGCAAGGCGTAAGGCACCGGGCGTGCCTTGGCTCCTGGTTTGACTTGGATACGGGCTACGGCCCCTTTTATTTTCCCCAAACCAGGCTGGAATACATCTGGGATGTATTCTACATATGTCCTAGTACCTCAGTCAACCCTCCAGAACCTGTTTGGAGGATGTGTTGCCACTGCAGCCGCAAATGGCACAACCAGTCCCGAACCAACAGGCTGGGCCCGTGGCCGTGCACCACGATAAGTGGGAATAGCCCCTCCTGGTGTCCATAAACAAAAGGGGTCATCATAGTTCCTGCAATATCCAATGGTTGCCCCATGTAGGTGGCCAACCTGGCCTGTGTGTCGGTTAATGTAAGGCACTGTATACCCTGCTTGATGCGGTCGAATGTCCCCTGGGCGATCACGGAGACTGCTGCGCCAGTGTCGAACTCCATCTCGAGCGGGGGTGACCATTGACCCGTACTGTCACCTTAATGGGGTCCACACGGGGAGCTGCCACACTGCAGCTGCAGGCAGTCGTCCTCCGTCTACACCTCCTCGGGCGTAGTCGCCGCATGTTCATCCCCTGGGCTGGCCCCAGTTTCGGTTGGAACAACGGCACCTCTGGTGCCCCCAGGACCGGTGTCTGCGACGGGGTCAGTGCCCATAAGTCTGACACTGACATGGCTCCTCATCCATTGGTTCTGGAGAAGGCTCCCTTCGGGGAGGAATGTCCGATGGCCACTGGCATCGATCCAGATGTCGTCTCGCCCAAGCTGCCGCAGGAGTGCGTGGAGAGGCTTTTGGACGGAAGGGGTTGCGCCCCAAGGCGTGCACCTCCATTCCCTGTAGCTACTGCACTCCCCGTTCTGTGCTCTCTCGGGACAATACTATTTGAATGGCCTGTTGAAAAGTCAATGTTGGCTGAGCTAACTACTTTCTCTGGGTGGCCGCATTGTCAATACTGCAAACCAAAAAGTTGAGTATAATTTCTGACAAGGTCTCGCCATAGTCACAGTACTCCGCAATCCTGCGTAGCCTGGATAGAAAGTCGGCAAGGGATTCTCCAGGGGTCCTCTCAGCGGTATTAAACCGATAACGCTGGACTATCGTGGACGGGGTTGCATTAAAATGTTGCCCCACTAAGGTCACAAGTTCATCAAACGTCTTGGTGTCCGGCGCAGGTGGGTTCGTAAGGCTCCTAATCACCCCAAATGTATGCAGGCGGTGAGCAAAATGACCACCTGCCACTCGTTTTCGGTGATGTTGTTTGCCCGGAAATAGTAACGCTCATCCGTTGTGCGAACTGGTTACTGGTTCCAACTTTCCAGCGCAGCATCAAAGACATTCAAACGTCTGTACAGAGGCATGGTGTTTTTTGAAAACAACTTCCAACCTGTATCCAACAAAAATCCAGGGAGGTGGCTTCAGCAATGTAGGCAGCTATTCACTTTAACCCTCGTCGCCAGCTTTGTGAGGGCCACGAAGAATCCAGCATAAGTTGTAGAATAGAAAGATATAACATTTATTTACAATAACATAGATATATATACACAACAGCAGCAGCAACTCCCTTGCTGCTCACTCCTCTTCAGCTGGTTCCAAACTGGCCAGCTTTCATTGTGCAGGGACCTGCTAATGATTTCTCCACCCCCCCCCCCCCTCCATTGGGGAAGCTCATACTCCCGAAGGATTATGGAATTGCCATTAGGCCCCAACCAGTGGTAAGCAGGCAGGTTATAACAGTTACGCTATTTTGTACATGGAGGGGCTTACTTTGTCCGGAATGGAGTCAGGGCCTGCAAATTTAGGGGATAGGAAGGAACTGGGGTCATACAACGAGATCATAAACTTGCTGGCCGACTGTGTATTCTATGGTGTGAAGCTGGGTTTACTCTGCTTTCTAGTGCTTAGTCGGACAGCAGCAGCCAGTTATGCTGCTTTCATGTTCTCTGTGACCTGTTGAACTGATTTTTTTTGCGGGTGAGAGCAGTTACTGCGGGATTTGCCAAATCGAGCCCTAATAAATATTCAATGCCTTTCATTGGTCTCCCTCTCATAAGGGTGTGGGGGTTGGGGGGAGGGGGGGGGTGAAACCTGTGGAATTGGAAACTGTTCCTGATGAACATGAGTGAAGGGTAGTACTGTATCCGAAGTGGTGTTGTTCTGCTGTACCGTTTTCCTAATAGTCGTTTTTAAAGTGCTATTCATGCGCTCTACTATACCGCTGGACTGGGGGTGGTATGCTCTGTGGAATTTCTGTTGGATGCCGAAAATAGTCATAACGTTCTGCATTACCCTGACGGTGAAGTGGGAACTTTGCTCTGACTCAATGCTGCGTGGAAGACCCCAGAGTGTAAGTATCTGATGGGTCAAAATTTTAGTGGTGGCCTTTGCTGTGTTTGAACGTGTGGGGAATGCTTTGACCCATTTTGTAAATGTATCTATAACAACCAGCACGTACTTGAAACCATCTCTGCAGGGTGGGAGGGGGCCAATGTAATCGATTTGCAGATTTGTCCAGGGGCCTTCTACAGGTCGGGTGTGTCTTAATTGTCCCTTCTTTGCATAATGTTCGGGACTGTTCTGAGTGCAAATGAGGCAATTCTCAACATGTATGTGTGACATCACTTTTCAATTCGGGCCACCAACACAAAGGTCTTAAATGGGCAATCGTGGTGTCTATTCCCTGATGGCCGTGTCCGTCATGGAACTGGTAGATTAACTGGTTTCTGTCTTGGGTGGGGACCACAAATTCCGTCCTTTAACACTATGCCGTCCTGTATTGTGAGTGTATCCTTCCATTTATCACAAGGGGCTGGGTAGCTGCCGTTCAGTATCTGTTCAAGGGAGTCGTCTGCTTTCTGTGCTTGGGATAAATCTTCAATATTGGTTTGGGAAACCTGGATTGAATGCACCTGTTCGCCTTCGGGTGGTTGCCAGAAGTAACCATTGCATGATCCAGCTTTAGCTAAGGCGTCTGCCTTGCGATTACCGGGTGGGGAGGTGCGGTGATGGCTCTTTACTTTAATGATGCCGTATGTGCGGCCGGTGGCTTCATTAAGAATGTGTTTGAGTGAAGGGGCAGAGGGTAGGGATTTTCCGTCGGCGCATACAAAACCTCAAGATTCCCTTAGGGGGAGGAATTTGGTCAAACTGTTGCAAACATACAAGCTGTCTGTGTACGTTGGAAAAATGTCCGGGCGATCAATTACATAAGCTATGGCTGCGTGTTCTGCTGCTTGCGAACCTAAGTGGCTGGGCAATTTTAAAGATGCCTCTTGCAGTGGGCGTCCCTGTGAATCCTCCATATAAATCCCGCATCCAGTGATTCTTACACCATCCTCAACTGTGGAGGAGCCATCTACATAGATTTTAAATGTGTCCCCTGTGTCTCGGGTACCTTGTTTCTCACTGCCTGCACGTGGTTGTAGTGACTTGGGAACAAAGGGTCCTGTGTGGTGTTTGGCTGCAATTATCTGGCATTTATGTGGGGTCCCTGCGTATTGCAAATTGTCTGCCAAGAATGTGTGGGTCTTGGTGCGTTTCACAGAGATGTCCCTGCCTTGTAGTAATAGTGTCCAGAGAGCTGCTCTGATGTGGCTAACTGAACCATCTTTTAGTCTGCCGTCTAACCGAAGTTGACTGGAGGCTTGCTCGGTCAAGATCATGACTGGGTTGAGGCCTGTAATATAAGCAAAATACTGAACAGCCCAGAAGACTGCATGCAAGTGGCGTTCACAGGCAGAAAATCCTTGTCCTACGGGGCCTAAAACTCTAGAAGCATAGGCTACCGGTCCTAATCGGTCATGGCGTTCCTGTAGGAGCACTGCTGAGAGGGTTTGGTCGGTGGTTGCTACTTCTATGGCACAGGGCTTGGTCGGTGGTTGCTACTTCAATGGCATAGAGCAAGTCAGGAACTTGTAAAGCGGGAGCTGTGCCTAGGATGCGTTTTAGATCGCCGATGGCGTCTGTGTGGTGTGGAAGCCAATTCCATGAGGTGTTCTTTTTTAGAAGCTCGGAGTGCAGCGGCCTTGGTGGCAAAACCATCTATGTAATTCCTACAGTATCCCGCCAAACCTAGGAATGAACGGAGTGCACTTACATTACCGGGCAGGGGCAATTTCACAATGGAGTCAATTTGCTTCTGGTCAATCTCTCGTTTGCCGAGGGTCGTGATGGTGCCTAAATAGAGTACCTTTTCCCTCCGTATCTCTGCATTTTTAGGGTTCACCTTGCATCCGATGGACTGGAGCAGGAGGAGCAGGGCTAGTAATTCAGCTAACTGAGCCACATGCTCTTCATTGGTATCAGTTTGCAGGAGCAGGTCGTCTATATACTGAACTAGGGCATTCGGGCGGGAGAATTTAGAGAGACCAGCAGCTAGCTGTCTGTGGAAAATGGAGGGGGGGGGGTTATGGAATCCTTGGGGGAGACACGTCCATGTGTACTGTTGGCCTTGAAAAGTGAACGCAAATTTATATTGGCAAGCTCGGTCTAGGGGAATGGACCAAAAACTATTGCTAATATTCAGCACAGTGAAATACTTTGCTTCCAGTCCCTGTTTAAGCATAGTTGCCGGACTCGTGGCAATGGTGGGGTAACTTAAAGGGGTAACTTTATTTAATTCGCGATAGTCAATTGGGAGTCGCCATGAGCCGTCTGGTTCCTTTACTGGCCAAATAGTGGAAGCTACGGGTCGAATCACTCCTTGTTTTAACAGACTGTTAATGACTTTTAAAATTTCGCTCTCAGCCTGCTGTGGGAATCCGCACTGTTCCTACGGTTTGGGGTCGGGACCTGAAATCATAACTGTTCCTGGAATCTGCCCACAATCGTGTTTGTGCTGGGCAGAAGCGCCTTTGTGTGTGGTTAGTACCTGTTCAATGGTCGCGTCAATGCTAATCGCTGAAGGGTTAAACCAATAGTCCCCTACTGAGCAAATCCTGTTTTTGTAATCTCCTACTGAGAGCATAGCGGGGGCCCTAGCTGCTTTAGACATCTGCCAGACACGCTTGTTTATGGGGGTCAAAGGAGAGGTTATGAGAGTTCATGAAATCGAAACCTAGGATGTGTTATGCGGTTGGGTGTAGGTCGACTGAAACACCAGGGTGTTTAGTGGCTACATTTCCTATCTGAACAGGTATAGGGGCTGTAACGTATCGCTCTTGCATGCACCAAGTGAATCCACTGAGTGTAATGGTACCTGTGGTTGGCCAGGATGTTTTTTTGGAACAGGTTTGAGGAGTTGTGTGGTTCGGGACTCTCCCAGAGAAAATGACAGCATGTCCCCGGACTGTGCCTGTGACTATCGTCCGACATTATCCCAGGGCGTGTCACAGACCCATTTCAGAGACGCCGAACACCGTCAATCTAAAGAGTTATAAGCGAGGTTATCTGAGCGGGCATTTACGGTATGCATGGGGCGAACGTTGCCTTCTAGCTGTCGTGTCTGCCGATCGTGGTCGGGCCTATTGTTTCTGGGTGGGGGGGGGGGTGTTGAGCTGTTGGGCCGTTGATTGCGTGGGGGGTTTTGTCTGCAATAGCGGGCAAAATGTCCTACTTGTCCACAATTGTAACATGAACCTCGTGGTGCGTGGGTTGGGCCTTGTGCTCTGGGGTGCTGTTCTCAGGAGTAGTTGTCTTCTCTTCTGCACTCATTTGTCCATGCGGGTTCCTGGCTAGTTCTAACTGGGTGCACCGTTCTGGTCCATCTGATCCTGTGACTGTTCCCATGCCCTAGATAGACGCTACCTGGTCATAATTTGCGCAAGCCCTTTCACCTGCTTCAGTGGCATGTGAAACTAAAGTAAGCGACCATTTAGTGGTTTCTTCCTCATCTAGGTGAGTGTGGTTTAAGTTTCCATATACTGCCTTGAAATGTATTCAGAGGCGACCGGCAAAGGCGGTCGGGTGTTCTCCTTTCTTCTGTCTGCATTTGTTTAAACCCTCTACCGATCCCCTTTGTTGTATCCAATAGCGTCTAATATTGTGGCCTTCATTTCCTCTAGGGTTCCTCCTCCTACGTTTTGGGGGTCTGGCAAAGCTGATCATACGAACTGGCTGAGGCTGATTACAATCAATTTTACTTCGTCCTCTCATCTAGGCTGTACATAACCTTTCGTTGGCACGCTCCTCAAAGAGGCTTTGCGGGTCTGCGGTGGGCTGAAATGGAGTAATTTTACTGCAAGCGTCCCTTAACTGGGTTACCAAAAAAAGTGGGGTGATGTCGGTGATATCTGGACCTGCTTGATCCCTTATCCTTCTTTTCTGCAGTAACCGGATTCGTGGGTGTCGGGGCAGTTCTGGGGGTTGGTGCGATCTGTGCTGCTGGTGCCTTTCTTTTTGGGATGCGTGGCGGTTGTTTTTCACTCTCCGTTCTCCTTACATGCATGTGTGCCCTTTCATTTAACTCTTCCCCATCTGCCATCTCTTCTTCTTCTGTCTCGTCTGTCCCGAAGGTACACACCATTCTGGTGTGGAAGGTAAACCATTCTGAATGGAAAGTAACGACTGGAGCTTATCTATCTTACGCTGGCATTTCGCGTGGTCAATGATGCTCTGCCTTTGCTCTTTAGTGGACTGGTGGAGCGCTCAAGCTGCATGTAAATTGGCACATTTTTTTGTTAACTGAGTGACCTGGTGTTCAGTCTCCTCTCTTACCAAGACTGTGCGCTGTGTGTCTTGTTAGGCCTTGTCGTACTGGCCTAACGAGACACACTAAGGTGTACAATGCAAAACTGGTGGGCATGTTTAACATCGGCGATTTCCCTGTCTTCAGCGGCCAGCTTCTCCCGGAGTTCCTTAATAATTTTCTCGCTTCCCTTACTGTTTCCCTCATTCTTCTCTACTAACTGCCTGCGGAGCATCTCGATGACCTCCTCGATGCCTCGTAATTGTGCCAAGCAGTATACTATTGCCATTGGCTTTCTGAACTTTACTGCATTTTTCTTTTAGACTTCACATAAATTCCCCCACCAAGTTTGTCCTATCTTTCCTGGACCTGACTCAGTGTTTGCACAAAAATTCGACCATAGGGGCCAGCCTTTCCCTTTAGATACTTGCTCAATACATCCTCCCATATGGGGCACTGCTCTGATTTGTCGACTACTGCGACCTCGGGTTGCTGCTGTGGATTCATCATCTTCTCTAACATTTGTGCTGCCATCTCTTCTCTACTTATAATTTGGAACAGGTGGATTAAGAGTCGATCGAACAATGGGTACGCCTTACTGCTATATTCTGGTTCACAATCCCTCTGGATTTGCATGCAAGTCTGACGAGTTTACCTTACCCTGTTAGTTACGCATGCGGTTAGTGCGAATTTCGGTTATTTGGTCGAAATGAAACTTACTCTGTGGTTCGTTATTCTTTTCTCCAATTTAATAAAAAGTTGTGGGCTCTCTCGGAGTAACAAAGTCACTTCTAATCAAGGTCCCACCAGAGTCGCCAATAAATGTTGACTTCTTTATTTCTTTGTGAACCACAAGCTATTTCTTATTGACCGAATGACCACACAACCAGTATATTAGTTCAAAAGACAGTTTATTAATAAACACAATACTTATTTCTATATGCAATGATACATGCGGCTACGCACTAAACTATACCTAATAACTGAGATGATCTCTACTTAACTTTGGGGTGACCGCCTCTGTGCGGGAGATAAAGCATTTATCTGTGTCCAAGTGGGTCGGTTGGAAGTCATCAGGT